>NW_026855378.1:0-387160 GCF_026571515.1 Ruditapes philippinarum
CTTTTTTTGCCTGAAATGATGCGCAGAGGGGCACCTGAGGTCTTCCTCTAACAGTAAAACTGGAAAGGCACCATATGACCTCTACTGCCTTGGTGTAACTTACAACTCAGTCTAAAAAAGAAAATCCAGTCAAGGCATGGCCCAGCTTCTTTTGTTATTTCTTTGTTACTTGAAAAATGTTGTAAGTAAATTCATCCAAATAAATGTTTGAAGATTTTATGAAAGTCCCTTCAACATTGACTTTCCAAAGTTCTTCTGTACTTTTGAATACTCTTTTTTTTTAGGCTAATCAGCACTTGTGCCATGTAATCAAACATGTTCATGACTCATACAATGCTGAAACCAAAGACCCCTGGGTTAAAACACAAACATAATGAGCAACTTCTCTGAAATAATAATTTGAGCACCATGGAATTCTCTCATTAATAAAGCTGTAAAGTTCTTGTATTACATTAAATACTTCTTTCTCCTACAGTATTTACAGTATCAAAGAAAATATAATGGCAATAATTACTGAGATTGGATTCCTGTTTTTGATTATATATGCAATGCCCAGTAATATGAACATATTTGCTAATGTATATACATGTTGCATAACTTAACCAAATGATACATTTTTAGGTGGATCTAAAGATGGCAAGATTATAATGTGGGAGATAGGAATGCCAGATTTTAAAGATTTTTCTATCAAATGGAAGTAAGTTTATGATGTTTTATAGAATTTCAAATTATTATTTTTAGCTCACCTGTGACAGGGTGAGATTTTGTGATCGCTTTTCGTCCTGTGTCCGTCCATTCATCTGTCGTCCGTAAACTTTAATTTTAAATGACATCTCCTCATAAACCACTAAGCCAATTTCACCCAAACTTCACACAGTGTTCCTTTGGTGGTCACCTTTAAAAATTGTTCAAAGAATTTAATTCCATGCAGAACTCTAGTTGCCACAACAACCAAAGGAAAAAACTTTAAATATCTTCTTTTGAAAAACCGAAAGAGCTAGGTCTTAGATATTTGGCATGAAACATCTTCTAGTGAGTGTCTGCCAAGTTTGTTCAAATAAAAGCCCTGGGGTCAAAATTGGCCCCATCCCAGGGGGTCATTGATTTTTCCTATATGCATATAGTAAAAACTTAAAAAAATCTTCTTTTAAAGAATCCAAATAGCTAGAGCTTAGATATTTAGCATGAACCATGTTCTAATGGATGTCTATCAAGTTTGTTCAAATAAGAGCCCTGGAGTCAAAATTTGGCCCTGCCTTGAGGGTCATTGATTTTCTTTATACATGTATGTGTATAGCAAGTACTTAAAACATCTTCTTTTAAAAAAACCCAAATAGATAGAGTTTAGATATTAAGCATGAAACATCTCCTAGTAAGTGCCTACAAAAGTTTGTTCAAATTAAAGCCCTGGGGTCAAAATTGGCCCCGCCCCGGGGGTCATAGATTTTCCTTATATGTGTATAGCAAAAACTTAAAAATCTTCTTTTAAAAAAACCCAAATAGCTAGAGTTTAGATATTAAGCATGAAACATCAAGTGAGTGTCTACAAAGTTTGTTCAAATAACAGACCTGGGGTCAAAATTGACCCTGCCCCAGGGGTGTCATTGTTTTTAACTAAATGTGTAATTATAGTAAAAACCTAAACCGAGTTTGTTTAAAAAAAAACCCTGGGGTGAAAATTGGACCTGGTTGGGGGGGGGGTTCATTGTTTTTCCCCATATGTGTGTAGTAAAAACTTAAAATCTTCTTTTAAAAAAAATCAAAGAGCTAAAGCTTAGATATTTAGCATGAAACATCTTCTACTGGGTGTTTACCCAGTTTGTTGGGGTTTAAATTGGCCCCGCCCCTGAGGGCACTATATACAGGTGAGCGACTTCAGGGCCATCATGGCCCTCTTGTTCATGCAAAGTATTTTCTTTTATGGCATCACCTTGTTGGATTTACTTATAAAGTGATAGCAAAACTTTATACTCACTTGGAAGGACTAACTGATAATGTGTTCTGATTTCCGTTCTGTACTGAACGATAATGCAATAACGCGAAATCTTTGATAAGATGGCTGTAATGACAAAAGGTACTTTGACACCATATATTGTAGCTATAGCAAGAATTTAACTGTAAATTTTAGTTTATGTATAATTTATTTTAGTTTGATTGTGTAGGAGACTAAAAACTTATTGACACATTCTAAAATGTGTTCCTGGAACCAAACAGTACTTAGGAATGAGTGTATTTTCTTGCTCATGGAAACAACAACTTGCCCCTGATGGGATTTGAACCTACATGGATAGTGATCCTTAGAGTACCAGTCCACTATGTTAACTACTCATCCTTGAGGCCACACCACTCTAATGAACCTACATGGATAGTGATCCTTAGAGTACCAGTCCACTATGTTAACTACTCATCCTTGAGGCCACACCACTCTAATTTTGACAAAGAAACATAACTTTCAATGCATAATTTTATGTATATTTATTTTCTGAAATTTGAGGGTTTTAGTTTCAACTGACTGCTATGTGGAAGTAGATAATGTAAATAAACATTGATATTTTCAGACAACGGGCTGTATTGACATTACCTAAGACAGATACAATATGTCTTGTTGTCAACTCAGAGCTGGAAGTCTTGATTGTTGGATGTGAGAATTCTTGTTATGGCTGGAAGCTGGAAAAACTGTACAAAAACGAGAAAAATCTAAATGTGTAAGTTGAACTTGACACAGTGAAAAGGGTTAACTGAAAGTGACAACCTGCATGTATAATTAGATCATTTCAACTTTGGTTGCAACTGAATTATTTCATAGTTCACAATATGACATTGTGGTAATGAATACAATACATATACACATTTTTGACAGTTGTGGATTTTCAATATTAATTAGTGATAAGTAGCAGTACTATTTGTATGGTTGATTGATTCTAACAGAAATATACTATTGTTATAGATCATATAATGTGCATAATGTCATTCTACTTTTTGTTTCCAAGTTAAAAGGGGCTTTTCTGCAGTAAAACACCACAAAAACCTGATTTACTTAGTCTAAACACTACACGAACCTGGCTTAATGTACCAAAAAAAAAAGTCATCAACAAATGAGGTACCCTTCAGACCCCTTGAAAAATGTCATGGCAGACATTTATGTTAAACAGTGCCTTCATGTATCGGACTGAAAACTCAGAATCTAAATAGCAAAAAAACTCAGTTCGTAGCCATGTATTCATACATAATCAGACTGTGGTCTATGGTGATTTGTTGCCACAAAACTAGATTTAAAGTAACATAACACCATAAGCAACTGACTTATTGTAACAAAACACAACAAAAAAAAAACTTAGTTACTCTAAAAGAAACACCACTAAAGCCTAATTTACTTTAACTGAATACAACAAAAAACATAAAAGTTTAATATTTAGAAGAAGCTTTTGTTTTATTGATAATTGTAGAACCTGAGAAGACCTATACTGAATGGGTGCAACTAATTAAACAAAACAAAGTGAAATAAGAAACAATATAAAATAGATTTCAAACGCACATTATGCCTCAAAAATCAATATTACTTTAATATTACTGTATTTCCTGATATTTTGATAATGAATTAACAGCATCTTAGATGTTAAACAAGTCAACTACAAAAAGTCATGTTGAATGTGCAATGATGTGTTATGAAGGTAGAAAAATGTAAACAAAGCAGTATTTTAACTTCCATACATAATACAAGCTCACTTTAATTATACCAATCTCCAAAGAGCAAAAGAAGCAAAGATAGTTCATCTATATGAGCAATGAGTAAATTGTTTTTGGAAAGTGTAATTAGATAACAAAAATAAAATAGTTTTGAAAAAATATAAATGATAGCATTGTGATGGCTTAATGGGCCTTTAAATTATATAAAATAAAATTAGCCGCGTCACTACAAAACAAACGTAATGGGTTTGCGACCAGCATGGATCCAGACCAGCCTGCGCATCTGTGCAGTCTGATCAGGATCTATGCTGTTTGCTATCAGTTTCTCTACTTGTTATAGAGTTTGTAAGTGAACAGCATGGATCCTGATCAGACTGCACAGATGCGCAGGCTGGTCTGGATCCATGCTGGTCGCAAACCCATTACGTTGGTTTTGTCGTGACACGGCTCAAATATATAACACTAGAATAGATAATAAATATGTGCCCAGGAAAATGGTGTCATACAAACATTGAAACAGTACATATTTTAATTGAATTCTTATTGAATATTCCAGGGTTCCAGATTTTGAGTTTGTACATCCCAAGTTGGATGATGATGATGAACCTGTTGTGATAGATGGACTAGCTTTACTCTCAAATAACTGTATAGGTAACTGCTTTTACCATTGATTATTCCTTTACCTAAAGGACTATAAGGTTTGCTCTCTGTAAGTCATGACAGAACAACTTAATTTGGTATAGACGGGGATAAATAAAAAAAGTTGAGAGCCACTGGTCCTGAAGGACAAGTAGCTTCTGAATTCTATGACTAGGTTAGATTTTTCTACTCATTCTGCTACAAATTCTCTCAAGTTCTTCTCATAAATATGAGAGAACATGTGAGATTTAAATCATTTTTGCACGGAAGGGCACCTGAGGTCTTCCTCCACCAGTAAAGCTGGAATGTCGCGATATGACCTATACTGTGTTGTTGTGACGTAAAACCAAAAACAAAACAAATCATTTTAATCCCTGGTCAAGGGGCATTTTAACAGGCAAACAAACAACAGATTCATTCCATTGTAATAGAATAATGAAGATTTAGCTGTTTACTGTGTAAAGCTATATTAATGCTGCAAAAATTATTTGAATTTTTAAAAAAAAGAATGCTTCAAAGTGTATAGCAGAATGATATTTTGTTTAAGAACATTTTTTGTGCATACAATAACCGTGTCTGTTAAATAATAGAGACTAATTTTTCTCTAGAATCAACCAAAAGATCATGGAAACAACATAATTTTACTGTTCAGATATTTTTTGAAAACAAAATTAATCAGATATAGCTTTATTCAGAGACAGAAATAAAGTTTGTATGATACTTCATTAGTGTTTTTCAATTCTTAATAAGATAAGATAAGATAAGATAAGTAAATTTTATTATAGTGACATTGTGTTATGTACATACATAATAACGATACATTTTTATTAGCTCGACTTTTCTATGAAAAGGGGAGCTATCCTACTCGCCCCGGCGTCGGCGTCACACCTTGGTTAAGTTTTTCGTACCACCCCACTTTATTTCAGAAGTATTACAAGTATGGCTTTGAAACTTACCATACTTGTTCACCATCATAACCTCCATCTACAGACAAGAGTACATAACTCTGTCAAGGTTTTTGACAGAATTATGGCCCTTTTTTTGACTTAGAAAGTGTATTGAGCTTGGTTAAGTTTTTTGTACCACCTCACTTTATTTCAAAACCATTGGAGGTATTGCTTTGAAACTGACCATACTTGTTTACCATCACGACCTTCATCAACAGACAAGAGGACATAACTCTGTCAAGGTTTTTGACAGAATTATGCCCCTTTTTGACTTAGAAAATACATTGAATATGGGTAAAATCCACTTATTGCCTTAACCCTTTGAGATATTGCTTTGAAACTTTTAATGCTATTTCACATCATTACCCCATCTGTACGCAAAAGAGAAGGTAACTCTGTCAAGGATTTGTTTTAAAAATTAAGGCCTTTTATCGACTTAGAATCTTGGTTAAGTTTTTAGTACCAGTCCACTTTTTGACTGAACTGTTTGAGATATTAATTTGAAAGTTGGAATACTTGTTTACAATCATGATTCCCAAACATGTCCAGGAGAAGGTAATTCTGTCAAAGATTTTATTTGAATTATGGCCCTTAACTGTCAATGTTTTGTATTATAGGCAAGCACTAAAAAACTTAAAAAATCTTAAAAAAATTCATTCCTATCCACTTGTTTCACTTTACCATAAATTATGTCATATAAACATTGCTGTAATATTCAAGGGTATCAAACAACTAGTTATTTTTCTCTTTTTGTACTTGAAATTATTCTCTCAAAGTGGGTTTAATACTATTAAATTTATTTAAGGCTCAACTCAGTTTTTTTTTCTTTCTTACCAGCCCTCTTTTGACTTAAACATTTCAAACTTTGCTGCAGTGTTCAAGGGTATCACACAATTCAGTAAAATAATTCTTCACTAAATATCTTAATGCTCATGGCCATTGTTCACTTTAAAAATACAGAGATTCTTGTATTGCCTTTTACTGCAAAAACTTTTTTTATTGGCAAGCAATAAAAAAGTCGAGCGCGCTGTCTTACGGACAGCTCTTGTTTTTACAACACCCGGCCACGTTGGGCCTACAAGTCACTTAATTATTTAATCATTTTCAAAAATATACAATTTATAACATAATTTAGATATTAACTAATTATATACATGCACGAACAAATAGTGATTTAAATGTTCTTGGACATAATAACATCTGCATTATAAGAGAAATAGGAAGTATACAAGTTTACTTTTTTCCAATTACTTTCGGTATCAAATCACATATATGATACATATACAGTTGTCATTCATGTACATATCATTAGAGCAAATACATTTACAACATTTTTATACCCCCGCACAACAAAGTTGTAAGGGGGGTATACTGGAATCAGCTTGTCCGTCCGTCCGGCTGTCCGGCTGCACTCACAGGAGAGTAATTATGTGGCTAGAGGGACAATAGGTAACTGTTCTTTCTCTTTGATGTCATTCATTCCGTAATGCTTTTATGTGGCTATTTTCTTTTGTGTGGCTAAAAAGAACAATAGAGTAGCCACATAATTACTCTCCTGTTAGAACTTCCGTCCGGCTGTCCGTCGGTTTTTTCTTGTCCGCCCAATAACTTAAGATTCCTTTGACCAACAGTCTTCATATTTGGCATTGAGGTTAGTCATGATTAGTAGATGACCCCTATTGATTTTGAGGTCACTAGGTCAAAGGTCAAGGTCACAGGGGCCTTGACTTCAAAAAGCTTGTCCGCCCAATAACTTAAGATTCCTTTGACCCACAGTCTTCATATTTGGCATGGAGGTTAGTCATGATTAGTAGATGACCCCTATTGATTTTGAGGTCAAAGGTCAAGGTCACAGGGGCCTTGACTTCAAAAAGCTTGTCCGCCCAATAACTTAAGATTCCTTTGACCCTTAGTCTTCATATTTGGCATGGAGGTTAGTCATGATTAGTAGATGACCCCTATTGATTTTGAGGTCACTAGGTCAAAGGTCAAGGTCACAGGGGCCTTGACTTCAAAAAGCTTGTCCGCCCAATAACTTAAGATTCCTTTGACCTACAGTCTTCATATCTGGCATGGAGGTTAGTCATGAGTAGTAGATGACCCCTATTGATTTTCAGGTCAAAGGTCAAGGTCACAGGGGCCCTGACTTCAAAAAGCTTGTCCGCCCAATAACTTAAGATTCCTTTGACCCATAGTCTTCATATTTGGCATTGAGGTTAGTCATGATTAGTAGATGACCCCTATCGATTTTGAGGTCACCATGTCAAAGGTCAAGGTCACAGGGGCCTTGACTTCAAAAAGCTTGTCCGCCCCAATAACTTAAGATTCTTTTGACCCACAGTCTTCATATTTGGCATGGAGGTTAGTCATGATTAGTAGATGACCCCTATTGATTTTGAGGTCAAAGGTCAAGGTCACAGGGGCCTTGACTTCAAAAAGCTTGTCCGCCCAATAACTTAAGATTCCTTTGACCTACAGTCTTCATATTTGGAATGGAGGTTAGTCATGCTTAGTAGATGACCCCTATTGATTTTGAGGTCACCAGGTCAAAGGTCAAGGTCACAGGGGCCTTGACTTCAAAAAGTTTGTCTGCCCAATAACTTTAGATTCCTTTGACCCACAGTCTTCATATTTGGCATGGATGTTGGTCATGACTATAAGGTAACCCCTATTGATTTTGAGGTCACTGGGTCAAAGGTCAAGGTCACAGGGACCTTGACAAAAAAAAAGCTTTTCTTCTCAATTGCTAGAGTATGTCCTGTCCGCAATGTATTGATTTTGACATTTTCACATTTGAAGCATGTAGAATACATAACTTAGCAATGCACTGGCTTAGTAACCTCAGATTTGGCAGGGAGGTTGTCCTTGAGCTCTAAATGGCCACTGTTGATTCTGACAAAGTGGTATGCGGGGGTATTCACGCCATGATAGTGGCAGTTCTAGTTTAATTAATTTCTGTACAGAGACATCCTTCTTCTGTTCATAGCTTCAACTAAAAATTTAGCCACATGCACATAATGATAATTGACAGCATATACTAACTTATTTACTTCAGACATATGTTCAAAATCAGGATTTCTATCTTTACATTTTGATAAAAGGTTCTGTCGTAAGTCATTATATTTAATGCAGTTTAAAAGAAAATGAGTCTCATCTTCTACAACATTAAACTGGACAAAAATGACAAAATCTTTCGTTTACATTTAAACTGACATATCTTCCTGTTTCTATCTTTAATGGAAGTATACCACATCGGAATTGGGCTAAATGAGACCGTTCAATCTTAGTTAATGACCAAAGCAAATACTTTTCAGTATTATAATGTTGTTTTAATTCAATATATGTTCTAAGTTTGGCAACATTTCTAACATTATTACACCAATCCATTTTATATTTAACAAACAATGCATCTTCAACATCTTTTAGATTTACAGGTAACTTGTTTTTCATAAGTAATGTGATATTTGAATTTGTTTGCAATATAGTCTTTACATCATAGCACCAATGTTTTTCCAAAACAATTGTAGTCATAGGAGAACATTTTTTTTGGAAGCCTATCGTCCGGCATATTTACAAGTCGATTCCAAAATCGTAAAATGTTAACCCAACGTCTATGTTGAGTGGAAATCCAACCCATATCACCATTTATTGCTAATAATGGTGCAAATTTATGCACACCCATAAAATATCTTATTGCTCTGTTTTGCGTCATATCTATTTTGTTTTAATATTTAAAACCCCATATTGAGGAACAGTAATCTGTTACAGGAACAACACATGAATAGGACATTTTAGTAAATGTTTTAAAGCCAACATCTTTATAATTATGTACTTTAGAAAAAATTGCACCAAGTGCTCGGCCACCAGATTTAGACAACAATTCGGCAGTTTGAGTAAAATCTAAGTGCTCATGTAAATTAACACCCAAATATTTATACATATCCGTAAACAATACAAAACAATCGCCTATTCTAAATTGAAAATTACTTCTATTTTTACCCTTATTTCTGAAATGCACAACCTTTGACTTTTCATTATTGATAATAAGTCGCCATTTCCGACACCATTCATGAACATAATCTAACATGTCTTGCATATCTTGTTCATTCTCAGACAACAATAAAATGTCATCAGCATAAAACAAACAACAAAGTATATCATTATTAAACTGTACACCCTTGTTAAGAGTCTTTAAACCTTCAGCTAGATCGTTTATGAAGTAAGCAAAGATTGTTGGCGATCCGCTGTCTCCTTGCTTCACGCCAGACAGAGTCGGGAACCAGTCAGTTAACATACCGTTTAACTTAACACAAGACGATGTATCCGTCAAAATGGCCTTAATCGAGTTATAAAATTTTCCATTTATACTATTAGACAAAAGTTTATACAAAAGAATATCCCTATTGACAAAGTCAAATGCCTTTTTTATATCAATAAAAGTTCCAAATGTATCAAGTTTACTTAAAAGTCTATTTCTAATAATAGTACATGAGGTATAAACATGGTCCTCACACGACCGTTTTGAACGAAATCCGTTCTGCTCATCAACAAGTAACTCTTGATCTTCTAAATGTTTCCATAGTCTATTATTTAACACAGCTGAATATAATTTGCTAACCACCGAGAGTAAACTTATTCCTCTGTAATTCAAGGGTATACGTTTATCTTTAGTAATATCTTTTGATATAGGGGCAATCATTGCTTTTCGCCATATACTTGGTATAATACCAGTATCAAAACACAAGCAAAAATGTGAATGGAGTACATCTATTATGATTGGTAAATTTAACACTTCACATGGAATTTTATCAATAATAAAGGGTCGAGCATCTGATTTTCCATAAAACGTTTTTCTCTGAGAACTTCCTCATAAAACTGGTTATAAAAATGATCACAATTTTCATTTACATTATATAGGTCTTCCCAAGACCATTTTTTAAACACAAATACACTATCGTGAATGATATCTTCGTTATCATCATGCACTTCAAGAGGTGTCGAAGGTTTCCGTTTCGGACCAAGATTTTTAATATGATCCCAGAATGCTCTAGGGTCATTTGTGCAAGTACTCTCAATGTCGATCGAAAGATTTCGTTTGTAGGCTCGTTCAGCGCGTCGTAACTGTTTATCGAACAGACGTCTTGTCTCGGTGAATTCACTTTGCAATAAGCAGGTCTCCTTGTCAAAATTGAGTTAGTTTAACAAATTTATTTTAGTTTGTGTTGGAAGCTATACGCTTATTGAAACACTCTCAAATCTGTTCCTGGAACCAACCAGTACTAAGCAATGAATGTAAAGTTTCTTGCTCAAGGAAACAACGGCTTGCCCCTGACAGGGTTTGAACCCACGCGGTCAGCAATCCTTAGATTACTAGTTCTATGTGTTAACCACTCGGCCACGCCGCCACTTGTTATATTTAAATAGTTTAAGCTATCATTCTATAATTTCAGTAACTAAGTGTGTGGACGAGAATAGATTATACCTTTGGGACCTTGAGCCCCATACAGATGGTGGATTTAAAGGACCTAAACCTTACAGAATTCTAGTCTCACCAATGGCAGAACTACAGTATATAAACACTGCTGTAGATTACCTGTATCTTCACACATGTAAAGGTTTGTATGTTAATATATACAGTAAACTCTGCTTATAAACTTTATATAAACTTAATTTAACCCCTTTTTTGAACTTAGAGAATTTATATACATGTATATTTAAATAAAACAAAAACTTTTGATTGCAAAGAGTTACCTCCCATTATATACTCTTCAAAAAGGATGCATGCGAAAGCGAAAGTAGAAAAAATGATGCTCGACAGTTTTAGATTTCTCAATTTGTTCTGTCCCGGTTACAACGAGACCCGGTTATAACGAGGAATCATGCGAAGTCCCGACGATCTTGTTGTATCCGGAGTGCACTGTATATGCAAAAAAAGCTGTCGGTTAGCTCAATAGGTAGAGTGCTGGGCTGTGAATCGGGCGATCCAAGTTCGATTCCCAAACAGTACAGGTCACTTTCATTGTGATTGATCATGAAATACTTCCTATGTTCATTTGCACTATACTTCTGCACTGGCATGCACAGAAATAATTAGTTCATTACAAAGGTGAAGGCAACTAAAACTGGTAAACTACTTGAGTCTGCCTAGGAACAATGTGGTGGCTGAACTGTTCTCTGATAAATTCAGTGTGGCTTACTGCCATAATCCGGAGTGAAAACTACAATTCTAACACTATCGGAATTTTTTCTATATAAACAGAGAAGGCCCGAAGCGTGCATTATTCTACAACAATGCACTCCCCATTCTTTTTATCTCCCTGTGTATTTTCACATTGAGGGCGCCATTTTGTTTGAAAAATCTGATAAATAAAAACAATTTTTTGTCGAATTTTGTTGTGAAAGAAAATGGTCTAACTAAGAAAATGAATCCAAACACCAATATCTTTAATTCAGTTGTTAACGCTGTACAGACGTTTAAAGTGTTGTTTACGTGACGTCACAATGTAGCGCCAAACATCACAAGCAAAACAATCAAATCAAGTACTCAATTTTAATGAGTTTTAAATTTATTTCACTTTTAATGATTTGTATTTCGCTGTGAAATGAAATAAACAAACAAAGTTTTATCAACGTTTTCAAAATTCGTTATTCAGAAAATGTTTCTACACACAGTAGATTTAACGACAGTTTTGTTTCAACCCACTGGAACAGCCTTTATTTAACCACCCAAAATAAAGTCCAACTTGATAATGATAATTTTATTTTTTCTTGACGTGTTAGAATGGAAATAGATATTAATTATTTGTGCATTATTGTATAATAATGCACGTTTTTCGTTCAAATGCTTTGTAATTAATCACGAAGGCCTATTGGCCTTCGTGATTATATTACTACGCATTTGAACTCAAACCGTGCATTATTCTACAACAATGCACTCAGAATTGATATCTATTTCCTAATCACCAACCAAGATACATGCATAATCATCATGTAGTATATTTGTAATTACTGAGGGTAAGGGTTAAATGCTAAAGATACCAATGAATTGATGAACCTTCCCATAAATACAAGGGGCATGCATTTATTTGTCTTGCATCTTACATTTTATCTAACACTATTGTCATAAGATTTTGTGTGAATTTACAGCTTCTTTTATTAACAGATTTGTCGATCCATAGCATCATTTGAAATACTGTTAAAATTGGTTGTATTTTCAGCCTATAGATTTAAATATCTCTGTTGACCTTTGGCAAAATAGGTTGTTTTCGTTGGCATATCTGTTGCCTCAGATGAAAATGAAAACCTTTTGTAACAATGGCGAAATGGTGTCATTCAAATCATGTGACCCATCTTGCACTCCATGGTTATAAAATGACATTTTCTAGGACTGTGCAAAACAATCATCATTCTGTTTTACAATGTTAGCATATTATTATTTGTTGCCCTGTCAGTGATATCAAAATTATTTATATTATTTCCCTATTTTCAGATATTCTTAGTGTGGGTGATGACAAAGGAAACATCTACATGTATAACTTAAAGTCAGTTGTCAGCAAGAAGAAAAATTGTGATGAGGTGTTACTGCCCTCCCTTGTTAGTAAAGTTTTCAAGTATTTCTACTTTGATCATCTTGATCTACTTATGTTTATGCTCATGTGTGATAAGAGACTTATTTTGTTTGCTTAAGAGTTTAGTCTGCCCATTACGCTCAATAGAGAGATATTGGTTTAGTTATCCAAGGGTTGCTGGTTCAATCTTGAGCAAGGAGAAATTTCTCTGTGACAACTCAGAACTGATATCCAACATTGATCAAGTCTAATGGCCACTTGTCTCTCACTGCTGAATGAGAAATCATGTTGGATTCGGACTGGTAAAGATTAACAAAACTAGGCATAGATTTTAGCAGCTGCATGTGGCATATTAAGTGAAAACCTGGTTTTGGGACAATTTCTTGTCACTTGTTATTATTAGATAAATCATTCAGCTGTAGATTCAAATTTGATCAGTTTGCATGTTACTTATACAAAATTTAATAATGTTCATAATGATTTATGATGCATATTTAAATTTCAGACATTAGAGTACCCAGACTTGAATATTGATACAAACTATGAAGAAAGTATGAAAGATGTTACAGAGAAAAAGGTTAGTCAAGAATAGGTAGAAATTAGTATCTGTATTACTTTTACTAAAAGGGGCCTACTTTGCTGAGTGGTCAAATTGGCTGACTTCAAATCACTTGCCCCTCAATGCTGTGGGCCAGAATCCCGCCATTGACTTTGGATTCTTTCATGAGGGGAAGATATCCAGCTAGCTTTTAGAAGGTTGGTGGTTGTACTCACCTGAATTATCATTCACCAGGAGTATGGCCCTACCTGTGTTTGTGTGACTTATAGCCAAAACAGAAATAAAAAGTAATGAAGAACTACTGGAACCATGACCTTTGTAACAGAAGCCCATTTAGGTGTTCATATAAGGCCACTCTTAAAAAATTATCTGTTTGCTATTGCCGGCCGACCCACCGAAAATGCCCCGACTCAAAAGTTTTTTTCAGCTTAAAAAAATCAGATTTTTTTTTATTTCCGCCAAATCAGCCAGGGCATTCGACCTAAAAAATTCCCTCGAAAACAATAATAAAATCGGAGGAAAATCACACATTTAATATGTCAAGTAACGAGTGATCATTCATGAGGGCATTCTGTGCATTACTATTTAAAGTATTTACATAAATAGCGACCAACCAGGGAAGGATATTTTCCTTACGTCACGCAGTACTGCATGCGCGCGGCAATTAAGTTGAATTAACTAATAATAGAACGTATCAAAACGGGATTAAAAATAATGTTTGTTCAATTAATGAATATTTGTAAAGCATTTATATGGTCACTAGTTTACCATGTGGTAATTTTAATGTGCTTTGGAGTACATGTTCGTTTGTTGATGACTGCTGACACAGATTAAATACTTAGCCCATGCAATGAAACATTTCTGGTAGCAGCGGGGATAATGTCATAAAATTGACCGAAAAAATAAATTTTTGGAAGCTGTGGTCCTTTCATATGCATTGTTGCTTTGATAGCAGACACAAGTATTGCACAATATCTTCAAGATCGTAAAAATGTAAATAAAATATCACAATCAAAATCACAAATATACATACGTCTAATTAAACTCCATGTCAAAATGAACTTCCGATTAATAATATGTCAATAATATTGACACAATAAATATCCAAAATTTTTTTTTTACTTGAGCAATAATTAAACATGTGTAATCATTCCTTGACAAAAAGAAATGACAGTCTTTTTCTGATATATAAAACTGAGGTGGAAGTCAATTGAGTGTCTGCACTTCTTTGATGATTCGGCAACAACTACAGGTGTGTAAACATCAAAGATTCACAGATTCTTCAGAAGAGCCGACCAGTCATTTGTCAGAGGTCATTTCGTGTGTAAATTTTGTATTTATTATTTAACAATGGAAACATTATATTCCTTTTATTTATGGATGCTACTTTTTGCGCGAGTGTTTTTGTGTCTTTTAGCGCTATGGAATTTCAACAATCGGCGATAATTTTCGGTAACTAACAATGAAATATTTTAACATTTTTAAAACAGGGGTGCAAATATCCGCCATTCAGAAATTATAGGAGACAAATCTTGCGTGTGTTATTTTTTACAGACGTGTAATAAATTGAGTAATGATCACCCGATAGAACGATATGTCCTGGTGATCCACTATAATTTTTCCAGTTCGTACGGGAATATTTACGCAGGAGAAGTTTATCACATCGGTAATTTGACCATGCTTGAATTTATGTCCACATAGTCATTTTTTTTATTTCATGTTATGATTACTAGTGAACATGTTTTTTTATTGTTTTTGACAGTCTTTTACATGTAAGTTTTGCCGTCGCCGATGATGATAGTGTACGTAGTCCAAATTTCCACAATCTGCTACAACGTACTAAGCGTATTAACTTACGTTCAGTAAAAATCATATAAAAAAAAAAAAAAAAAAAAAAGCCTACCTACCGACCCACTCCTTATAACTCTGGGTCGGCAATAGCAAACATATATATTATTAAGGATGGCCTAACTTTTAGTTTGTCCCGCATGTCTTATGTCAGACTGAAAATGCGGTATGGTCTGAAGTCTTCCAACTGATACAAGATGTTTTTATTAAATTTATGAGTACATGATTTTGACACTAAAGAAAAGTATGCATATTCAGCTATGTCGAATCTATGTCTTCTTTACATATTGATGAAAGATCTAGATAAGTCAGCTGAATGTTTAAATTTATTCTGAAACAATTTTCGTATGTGTACAGGTATCTTCTATTGCTTAAAAGTTTGATTGCTAAATTGTGTTTCAGGAAGTCAACACGAATCTTGGGAACTAAGATTGTTAAATTTTATTGTATCAATAGTTACAGCTAGAGTTTTTTTTCAGGATGTGGTCATTAATTGTTTAGGACAAAGTTCTGATGGAGAATATATGGTGTGTGGAACGGACAATAACCTTTTGTGTATATGGCAAGCATGCTCCTAATGAGTGTGCATGTGAACATAGAACAGTTCAATAACTTACTGAATTTGCAATATTAGCCTTTGGTTATACAATACAGTGAAGCCTTTGAATTTGCAAAGCAGGCAAGCCAGTTCATTTGTATTATAGTAAGCAATCCTATAGAATTTGTAATGCAGTTCAGCCAAAGAACTTGCCACATGGTTCAACCTATGGATATGCAACACTTTTATTTATTAGGAGAGGGCATATAGATTTTTGCTTGTTTGTCTGTCAAGCTGTTCATCTGTAGACCAATAAAACAGTGGAATGGAGGGCAATCCTCGTCCGATTGATACATTTCTAGTTAACTTTGTATTATATAAGTAACATAATTCAACACTTAGATTTGCAACGCTGTCTAAATATTTTGTATATACAATCCTGTCTAGCCCTGAAATATGCAACATTGTCCAGTAATGCAGTGCTGTGATTGAATGCAATATGTTTAACATATTGAATATGCAATACAGTTTGGTGCTTGATTTTGCAACACAACATAGCCATAAAATTAGCAATGCAATTGTGATTATAGTCCATCCATTGGATATGCAGCACTGTCTGACTGAGGTATGCAAATATTTTCCAGTCATTGAGTAAACATTACAGTTAAACCAATGAATTTGAAACAGTCAATGCCATTTCAATTAAAAATGTGTAATTATCAAATTATTTACATATTCTCTCCGTTGAGTTTGCAAATGTTCAACCTTGTTCTTATCTTTTGACTAATGGTTTTGGCAATTATCAAAATGATGTTGATATTGTTGATGTGACTCAGGTAAACAATTAATAAAAAGAGCTTGTTATTGTCTTATATAATAAATAGATTTATTTTGTAAGAATTTTAGCTCATTTTGAGCATTTCAAAGTTGTGCTTATGCAACAGACATTCCACCATTGATCAATTATCTATATGTGCCGCGTCACGACAAAACCAACATAGTGCGTTTGCGACCAGCATGGATCCAGACCAGCCTGCGCATCCGAGCAGTCTGATCAGGATCCATGCTGTCCGCTTACAAACCATATAACAAGTAGAGAAACTGATAGCCAACAGCATGTATCCTGATCAGACTGCGCGAATGCTTTCTGGATCGATGCTGGTCGCAAATTATTTTAATTTGCTTATTTGTGTGTATTCTTTTAAGCAATTTGTTTTTATAGAAACACTGTTTTTATGTTTTATTTAAAAACCATTATTTGTAATTTACTTATGAGCACCATTTGAGGGTGTTTTTTTTATTACATTTAAGTTAGATTGTTATCATGTTGTATGATTCTATAGTTTTGTTTCTTTTTTTTCCCTCATAATGATTTTTATGTATTGATAATATCATGCTGTTTACATTTTTATTCCTTGATTTGTTGTCATTGAGCAAAAGTATTATAACTGCATAGTAAGTAATGAGACAGTTAAAAAAGTTTAGCTTTAGCACTGAGAGAATCATAGCTATAGGGTTGACCGTAAAACTGTTGTAAGTCCTTCTTTATTTCATGTGAGTTACTGCAGTCTTGTGGTCAACCTCGAGGTATATAACAAATTCCACAAGGTATGCAATGTTTGTTAACATTTGTTAAATAAACCATAATTTTCAATTTTGAATATCTTTGAAGGCTCATTAAAAAAAAGATATTCATAATTGAAAAAATATGTATACATCATTTAATGAAAAGATTTTCAAGCATTGCATAGTTTGATATGCAACAATTTTTATTGTGTTTTAAACTATTTCATGATTTTACCTTGTATAATGAATAAGTTGTTTTTTTTTTAAATGTTTTGTGACAAGATGTAAAATTTAGTCATTGTATATACGATTTTTTTCTCTCATTTTGTTTTAAAAGTATGCATTTTTATGTAGAAATGTTCTTATTTTTTTTAAGTTCAATGTCTGGGGCGGGAAATATGCTTGTTACATTCATATTAAATGGAATTGTTAATGTAGCCTTACCATATCCTTTGACATTGTATTTGATGATTTTTTATATTTCTTAGCTAACCATCATGATTTTTTTTTTATCAAAGGTCAATGTCTAAGCGGTCAAAAAGGTTAAAATTGATAAGTAATACATGTATTTCTTTTGTATCCCATCAATTCCTAGTTGGTTAAAATAATCTAGGCATAAGTATCAACCACCAAAATAAAATGTGTTACATGCATGACCTAGAACCATGATAAAAACATGGAGGTGTCACATAACAATGGTAAAATTGGTTGTATTTTCATTTTTTTCACTTAAAACTCATTTCTGATATTACTTAAATATAATTGTCATTCAGTCATGTTTATTCTTGCATACCAGACAGTGTTATCTGCTGTTTACACTGGTGCTAGAAAAACCTGTCTTACTTCCTGTGTAAGTAACCGCCTCTGTGGTCGAGGTGTTAGAGTCGATGACTTCTAATCCAGTCACCTCTCTGGCGTGGGTTCGATCCCCGGGAGATGCTTTGGTAGTTTAGCGCGGAGGAAGGTTGTCTAGTACTGGTGTAACTCTCCAGGAACGATGGTTAGGAAACTGCCCGCCTATATGACTGAAATTCTGTTGGAAAAAGGCGTAAAATGAAGCAAACAAACAAACAAATACTTCCTGTGTAAGACAGGTTGCGTGCTCTTAATGATTTCATTCATGTGAACCTTTTGAATGAATTGCCATTTAAAGGCATTTTAGGGAGATGTCATTTTGTCATTAAACAGGAAGTTGAAAATTCATATGCTACTATAAGAAAAAAGTTCTACCACATGTTAACATTAGTTTTCGTAATTTCTTTTCGAATTATGATTGATATGTTATAAAAAAAAATCATACATCAGCTGTCATCACAGACTGGAATATCTGACTCATGGAAACTGTTTAGTGGAAACGACAGAGTCTTGTTACCACCATAAACAGTAACCCTCGAGCTAGAAATTCCTCTCTGTACCTGCAGCTGGTGTAATATCCTTAATATTATAACATAATTCATGTAATTGGTATTTTTGTTTTGTTGTAAACATTTGATGTAATGAATAATGTGTCATTTTGTACATGAAATCATGTTTATACTTAAGATAATGAGATGATTTTTGGGGTATTGAAAGATCATAACTGGATAATTTAGTGTACTTATGTGTTCAAAAAATATATAGTGTTCATTTTTAGCTCGATTTTTTTCTCCAAGATAAATTTCGAGCCTTTGCTACTGTCGTGTTGTTGTCGCTGATGTTGTTTGCCTTCCAGTAACTTCAACATTGTCATTATTTTTTTTTATTACTGAATGAATTGTCTTCATTCTTTGACTCAACAACCCTTTTGACAAGACCTTCAAGTAGATCATAATGAAGTTGACCTTGACTCATAAATGACCTAGACCTTCAAGGTCAAATATTCAAAGTTTGCTTAATTTTTGCTAAAATTGGCTAAAAGTTTGTTACTTATGAATGGATTGTCTCCATACTTTGATATTTAAGTAGTATAGTATTCAAACTTTTCAATTTCGGGTACTACGTTAAAGAGAAATACTGGGACAAATTTTGTAAAAACGAATATTCGAACATGAAAAACGAATATTCGAACAGTGAATTCCTTACTTGATTTATTTACAGTTTTGTTTAACAACTTCAGAATGACAAAACTGACATGTTCAATTATTCTGATATGACATAGACTTTTATTTGACGTTAAGGTCAAATAATTGAAATGTTCTTTATTTGTCATAACTTTGTATTTTATTAATGGATTTGATTCATACTTAGACAAAAGAGCACATATGACAAGACGGACATGTTGAATTATTCTGATTTTGCCTTGACCTTTAATTGACCTTGACCATCAAGCAAAAAAATGAGCTATTTTGACAAAACTGACTTGATGTCTTATTCAAATGTTAACTTGACCTTTTAACTACATTGATCATTAAAGCTACATGCCTCCAGATGAGCACAAATGTTTCTATAATATCAAATTTGGGGAAAATATATTTAGAGGTTTGGAAAAGTAAAAAGATTTAAGATTCAGGAAAAAATTACATGTGATGTGTGATTAATGACTGATTGTTCAGTATTTATAATTTATAACTGTATTTCTACTGCGTTAGTAAGGGTTATCTCTGCATATTTTCACCCATTTTGGTAGTAACGTGGGTTGGAAGTGTCATTTATTATGTGTAAATTGCTTTCTTTTGGTTACTTCACAATATTACACTTTTTAATACATTTTCAAAATTGTCATGAAAATTGGCATGAAACTGGAGGCGTGCTGCTGTAAAGTCAAATATGAAAAATGAATTTTATTTTTGACAAGAAAATTGTGTATTCTAGGAGTACTGTTTGCTATAATATTTTTCTCTCTTGGAAATAAGAAAAGTCAAGCTCGGCTTCCGCTAGGCTGTGGCTCTTTTGTATAATTTGGAATGAAATAAAAAATGTGAGTCCATGCCATTTGCTTTAGTTTTAAGTTATTCCTGAAATATCTGTCTGGGGACAAAAGTAATGAAAATCTAATCATCAAATGTCTAAGGTGGTTCAGTCCAAAATTCTAGATGTTTAGTCCTATTTTTACAATACTACAAAAATATATCCAGCCAACATTATTGAGTCGCCTACTACTGAGTAGTGGTGGCATACTGGAATCACTTCTCCGTCGTCTGTCTGTCAGCACTATAGAATAGAGATAGGGGGCAAAGTAAACAGAACAAAAGAGAACAATAGAGTTTATTCCGTAACAATAGAGAAAGGGACCAATGGTCCTCTATTATACAAAATAAAATAACAGTAGAAATGGCCTTTTATCACAATTCAGTCATATGTCTGTCTGCACGTACGTACGTCGCTCATAAAACTCGCCCAGACTACTCAGAAACTACAAGTGCAATTTCATCCAAACCTACAGGAATGGTCAGTGCCAGTTTTAGTAGGGCATATCATCGGCATTTTCCTGTTTAAACATTTTTGTCAGAGTTTTAATTTTAAAGTTAGATTAGTATATATTTATGTCTCCCAAAACTTTTGTGAGATATTGTTTATGCCTTCGCCGTCTGTGTGTCCACATTAAGCTTGTCAGGCATTTACGGGTCGAGAGTACTAGAGTGAAGAGTACCGTCCCTAGTTGTTCACATTTTGCTTTGCTTCACAAAATGGCTAGAGCTAAAAATAGAAAATCTTCTCCGATTTTCACAGGTTAAACTGCTTGTAGGATTTAACCAAACATCACAGGATTGATCAGTACTATCCCTAGTTGTGCATATTGCCGGCATGTTCTGCTTCGCTGCACAAATGGTCACCAGAGATGTAAATAGAAAAATCTTGTCCGGCTTTCACAGATCAAGCTGCTGGTGAAATTTCAATGAAAACTTCACAGGAGTGATCAGTACCATCCCTAGATGTGCATATCATTGGCATGTTCTGCGTCGCTGTACAAAATGGCTGCTAGCAATATCTGACAAGGCAGGAAAGTGAACTAACAAAACTGCTGATGAGCGTGACATGCTTATCAGCAAGTATGTGAATGCTGATGTGTCCACTGGCTAGTTTTCCCCTAATTGCTCACAGCCGCAGACAAATACCGTTTTTGGGTAGATGTAGTGAAAAGGTAACCAGCAATGTTTTTAATACAATAATATAAAGATCATATAATTAGAAGCTTCATACATGTATTGTACGTAGTTGTAATTCTTAAAATGCCGCTTTTAAGCATTTTTTCCCCTTCTTTACACGGCTTAAGTTACAGCCGTGATCTGTAGCGGTACTGATACATGTACAGTCGGTGATCAAGGTCACTCGGTCGGAAAAGTTTTATTTAACAATCATTTAAATAATGAAATTTTGACACGTAGGCCCCTATTTTATGTTTTTTCTTTCATTTATTTTTTGGGCAAATTTTCGACCAATTAATTGCCACATTCTATAGGTAACATAAAGTTTTACAGTTCTATAAAATAGGCCTGCTTGGATTATTATAATTATTATAAAATAAACACTCGTGCCACTGTGAAATTGTTAGGGTAAAGAATTATGGCCACTCATTGGTATATTTAAGACTTCTGGGGCTCTGATCTGCATTTCAACCATTCTGAATCTGTTAAATCTACTATACTATCCTGAAGTACTAAACCTTAGAATGCACTTGATAATATATAAATAACACATGGGTTTGTGGGTAACAGTAAAAATATCATCCCAAGGAAAATACTGTTACCCGAGGGATGATATTTTTACTGTTACTCACAAACCCATGTGTTATTTTGTAACCCCAAACAAATACTGTAATCAATAATATTTATTTTTTAGGTGGAAAGAAAACAAAAAAAAATGTGACCAGATTTTTATACTGTTAAAAAGTACTATTACCATGTAACAGTACAAATGTCTTAGTTACATGGTACAATTGCTTTAACAGTAAGAATAACTCCCAGTGGCCTTTGGAAAATTAACATTACAAGAAAAGTGAAGGTATATACATAATAGCTTTTTATACATGTATGGTGTATCTTACTTGTACGATATGCAAGCCCAGATTATCACAAAGCAACGGTTTATTGTATCATAGTTTGGGGACCTTTCTGTTGAAAATATGTCAGGGTTAAATCGTATACATATACATGCACAGTGCGTTAACTGGAGTGCGGGTATTAGTTATCCGCACTCCAGAGCATGCCCATTGATTGGCTCATTTTTGCTGGGGTTTACATATTGTGATGGCAGAGAAAGGGAAAGCGACAGAAATATCATATTCAGATGTTCGTTCATTGGTTCATTTTTGCCGGGGTTTCATATTGTGACAACAGGGAACATGTTTTTATGTTTGACTATGATACAAAAGAGAAAGAACACCAAAACACTCGGTAATCTGATTAATACTCGGGGGCTACGCCCCCTCGTACAAAAAGATAACCTCGTGTTTCGGTGCTCTTTCTATTACTTATTATATAGCACTAGAACATGGACAATACATGTTAACTCGTCTTTTGTTTTGAGGAAACAAGTTTTTTATTGTTTTAGTAGAATCAATAAAAGGTAACTGTTATTCAGTCAATACACTTATCTTAAATAGATAGATTCTTTATTACCTCAATCATAGGAGAGCAGCATGCATTATACAAGAACATTAAGTACAAATACACATAAACAAAACACAGACAATGTTATGAAATGAATAAACACAAAGACATGATAAAAATCAGAATACAACATTATACAAGATTTTATAAGATAAGTATACTAGAAAAAAACAACTTGTGTTGTACACTACGACGGGTGAGACATATCAGGAAGAAATCACGTGTAAGACCCTTTAACATATTTTCACGTTATCATTTTATGAAATGTTTTAATAAGTGTGTCATATAGTTCCACAATTCACATCCATACAAAGCCTTAGGTAGTACGACTGAGTTATATATCTTAGATATGTTGAGGGATTGAGATCATAATGCCAAAGTCTACACCACTATTTGCTATACTCAAAAGTGTTCCTTGCAATTTACAGCTTGTATTGTAAATATTAATAAGATAAATGAGTACTTGTTTAAAGTTATTCCAAGATGTACATATTCGATACCCTCGCGTATTGTTTTTGTACCTATTGTCCACTTCCTGTGACAAATTGCTTTCTCGTATTCAATCTTTGGCTCATTGTAGACAACCACAGAACATTTAGAGGGATTGTACTCGAAACGCCATAATGATGAGATGCGATAGCAAATACTGATCATTTGATCTAAACCATGTTTTGAAAGAAAAACTAGGACCATGTCGTCTGCAACTGTAGGGCTACTCATTTATGTTTTATTTCTCATTAAACTTATTTTTATTTTTTTGGTTACAGTTTCTAAAAATACTAATTAATTGGCAATTAGTATAATATAATGATAGTGAATCAGTATTTTGCTAAAGGACCTTGAAATTCGGTCAATAACAGCAGTGCTTAAAGTCTGATTTTAAAAAGCAGAACATTCCATTCCTGTATAAAAAATAATATACTGTAGGGATGTCATTTTCTATTCTCATAATATCAAGGTCCTGTGTATGGAAGTCAAAATACTACTCTGTACCTTAATGATACATTACTGCACATTCAGTGCTACTTAATTTTCTTCAGTTGTTAAACATCTTACATGCTCCTTAAGCATTATAAAACATTATATAACACATTTCTAAAGAATAAAAAAAAATGCATAATGTGCCTTTACCTCGTTACTAATCTTGAGTTTTATGCATTTGAAATAATTATTGTACACTTGTCACTTAATATACCCCCGAAACGAAGTTTGGGGGGGGGGGGGGGGGGTATATAGGAGTCACTCGGTGGTCGGTCCAGCGGTCTGTTGCATTTTCTTTGTCCAGAGCATAACTTGAAGACTAATGATTGGAATTCAATACAACTTCATACAATGATCAAGCACATTGAGAGGAAGTGCAGTGCACAGGAACCATAACTCTATCTTGACTTATTACATAGTTATTGCCCTTTGTTACTTTAACTTGTCCGGAGCATAGCTTGAAAACTACTTGTTGGAATTCAAAACAACTTAATACAATTGTCAAGCACATTAAGAGGAAGTGCAGTGCACAAGAACCATAACTCTATCTTGGCTAATTACAGAGTTATTGCCCTTTGTTACTTTACCATAGCTTTCTTTTGTCCGGACCATAACTTAAAGACTAATGGTTGGAATTCAATATAACTTCATACAATGGTCAAGCGCATTGAGAGGAAGTGCAGTACACAAGAAACATAACTCCATCTTGACTAATTACAGAGTTATTTCCCTTTGTTACTTTCCTTGTTCAGAGCATAACTTGAAAACTACTGGTTGGAATTCAAAGCAACTTCATACAATGGTCAAGCACATTAAGAGAAAGTGCAGTGCACAAGAACCATAACCATATCTTGACTAATTACAGAGTTATTGCCCTTTGATACTTTTCCTTGTCTGGAGCATAACTTAAAAAGTACTGGTTGGAATTCAAAACAATTTCATACAATGGTCAAGCACATTAAGAGGAAGTGCAGTGAACAAGAACCATAACTCTGTCCAGAGTAATTATAGAGTTATTGCCAATTGTTACTTTTTCATTGCTTTTTTTCTGGTCCAGAGCATAACTTGAAAACTACTTGTTGGAATTCAATACAATTTCATACAATGCTCAAGTATATTAAGAGAAAGCGCAGTGCAAAGAAACTATAACTATTTCCTGACTCATCTAAGAGATTTTGCCCTTTTTTACTTTTTATTGTCCGGGCATAACTTGACAGTTAATGGTTGGAATTCAACGAAACTTCATACAATGGTCAAGGACAGTAAGATGAAGTGCAGTGCACAAGAACCATAACTCTATTTGGACAAATAACAGTTATTGCCCTTTGTTTCTTTTCCTTGTCATGAGCATGACTTGAAAACTACTAGTTGAAATTCAATACATCTTCATACAATCAGCAAGCATATAAAGAGGAAATGCAGTGGATAAGAACCATAACGCTATCTTGACTTATTACAGAGTTATTGCCCTTTGATACTTTTCCTTGTCCGGAGCATAACTTGAAAAGTACTGGTTGGAATTCAAAACAACTTCATACAATGGTCAAGCACAATAAGAGGAAGTGCAGTGAACAAGAACCCTAACTCTGTCAAGAGTAATTATAGAGTTATTGCCCTTTGTTACTTTTCAATTGCTCTTTTCTTGTCCAGAGCATAACTTGAAAACTACTTGTTGGAATTCAATATAATTTCACACAATGGTTAAGTATATTGAAAGGTAGCGCAGTGCATAGGAACCATAACTCGTTTTTGACTCATTTAAAAGTTTTTGCTCTTTGTTACTTTTTATTGTCCAGTGCATAACTTGAAAATTAATTGTTGGAATTCAATGAAACTCATACAATGGTCAAGGGCAGTGAGATGAAGTGAAATGCAGAAGAACCATAACTCTATTTGGACAAATTATAGTTATTGCCCTTTGTTACTTTTTTGTCCAGTGCATAACCTGATAACTAGTAGCTGGAATTAAATACAACTTCATACAATGGTCAATGGCAGTAAGAGGAAGTGCAGTGTACAATAACCATAACTTTATCTTCATATTTGTAGAGTTTTTGCCCTTTGTTCCTTTTCCTTGTCCGGTGCATATCTTAAAAACTAATGTTTAGAATTCAATGTAACTTCATACAATGGTGAAGCGCAATGAGAGGAAGTGCAGTGCCCAAGAAGCGTATTTTTTCTGGACTTATTACAGAGTAATTCAATAAAACTTCATCAATGGTCAACCACATTAAAAGGAAATGCAACATAAAAGAACCACAACTATCTTAAATTTCCCACAACCATAACTCTATTTCAATTATTTTGCAAGGTATTTTGTAACTAGTATTTTCCTCATTTCCGAAGCAGTCTTTCATGGGGTATTAATCACATTTAGTGACAGTTCTAGTTATTTTTCATGTCTCCCTAATCTTTAAATTTTAATCAGTTTTCCTTATCCTTGGAAATTGGTCTGAAAGTTTGTTTTGATGATTGCTATGTCACGTTCAAATATGGGTCACCTGGGGGCAAAATCTAGGTCACACTGCTAAAATATGGATAATCCTTGTTAACACTTGTGGTCACATTTTTGACTTACCTGTCATATAACTTGGTCTGAGAATGCTTGTCTTGGTAATTGTTCGGATTAGTTCGATGGGTCAGGTGAGCGATCTAGGGCCATCTTGGCCCTCTTGTTTTACACTTAACATACGGCGCAGAAATTTCGTACATGATATGTCTTCTTTCTTTTTTCCTTAACATATTTTGTGTAAGCACAAATACTTTCTTTAAACTTGAAATATCTTCATTGCATTTTGAAAAATGTAATTGCCACTTGACCTAATATTATGATCAAGTCATCATTGTGAACTATATGTTTCTAAACGTCTAGAATTAACGACGACTCATCTTGATGTAATATTTTCACCCAGTATTTAATCATATTAATCTTACGAATAACGGACATAGGTATTCTAGCTAGTTCTCCGTAGAGTGCATTTAAGTTTGTAGATTTTTAGCTCACCTGAGCTAGCTAAGGGAGAGCTTTTAGGATCGTTGAATGTCCGTCGTCTGTCGTCTGTCGTCCGTCGTCCGTCCACACTTGTTCGTTAACACTTTATCGGTCACATTTTTGACTCAATCATCATCAAACTTGGTCAGGATGCTTATCTAGGTAAAAGCTCGGATGAGTTCGAACATGGGGGCCTCCGTGGCCGAGTGGTTAAGGTCGCTGACTTGAGATCACAGATCCCTCACCGCTGTAGGTTCGATCCTTAATCGGGTCTAAATCTTTCATTTAAGGAAGCCATCCAGCTGGCTAACGGAAGGTCGGTGGTTCTACCCAGGTGCCCGCTCGTGCCTGAAATAATGCCCGGAGGGGCACCTGGGGTCTTCCCCCACCAATAAAGTTGGAAAAAAATCGACGAAAAATCTCGGCGGGACGCTCTAGGATGGCCCGACTTGAGTGTACGGTCGCCCATATGGGCTTTCCGGCGGCGACCTTAAATAAAACGCATTAAAAAAAAGGGGTTCGAACATGGGTCATATCGGATGAAAAACTAGGTCAAAGGAGCTAAAAATAGAAAAACCTTGTTAACACTCTAGCGGTCACATTTTTGACTCAATCATCATCAAACTTTGTCAGGATGCTTATCTAGGTAAAAGCAAGGATGAGTCCGAACATATGTCACCTCGGATGAAAAACTAGGTCACAGGAGCTAAAAATAGACAAGAGGGCCATGAAAGCCCTTGATCGCTCGCCTGACCCATCGAACTCATCTGAACAATAACCTAGACAAGCATTCTGACCAAGTTTCATGACAGGTGAGTCAAAAATGTGATTACTAGAGTGTTAACAAGGATTATCCATATTTTAGCAGCGTGACCTAGTTTTTTAACCTGATGACCCATATTCGAACTTGACCTCGAAATCATCAAAACAAACTTTCAGACCAATTTCAAGGATACTTGGATCAAAACAGTAGCCACTAGAGTGTTAACAAGATTTTGCTATTTTTAGCTCCGGTAACCTAGTTTTTCATGCGAGATGACCCATGTTCGAACTTATCCGAGAAATTACCTAGACAAGCATCCTGACCAAGTTTGATGATATTTGAGTCAAAAATGTGACCACTAGAGTGTAAACCAGGTTTTTCCATATTTGGGCGGTGTGATCTAGTTTTTCATCCGAGATGACCCATGTTCAAACTTGACCTAGAAATCATCAAAACAAACATCAGCCCAATTTACAGGATATTTGGATCAAAACAGTAGCCACTAGTGTTAATAAGATTTTTTTCTATTTTTAGCTCAGGTGACCTAGTTTTTCATCCGAGATGACCCATGTTCGAACTCATCCGAGCAGTGACCTAGACAAGCATCCTGACCAAGTTAATGATAATTGAGTCAAAAATGTGACCACTAGAATGTTAACAAGGTTTTTCCATATTTGGGCTGTGTGACCTAGTTTTTGACCCTAGGAGACCCATATTCAATCTTGACCTAGGTCAGGTTCGAATATGTGTCACCTGGGTTCCAGATGATTGCTCGGATGAGTTTGAATATGGGTCATCTTGTATGAAAAACTAGGTCAAAGGAACTAAAATTTCGTACTTGTTTTAAGCCGATGTTCCTATCTTTCAAGTAAAAATGATATAAATATAAATGGACTCCGATAAGGTCGAAGAAAGCTTTGAATATTTGATGATTGCTTCAACAAAAATTTTGGAAAACAGATAAGTGAAAGTGATTTTGCGCAAGGACATCTGGAGTCTTTAAAGTGAAGTGGCACACTCTATTTCTGAGCCTTATTATAAATGTGTGTGTATCTCAAAATCGGCTGCAAAAAGATGAGAAATTGTCATTGATTAAAAAAGGTCCGTCCCAAGGATGGTCGTATTTAGGACAGACAGCTGTTTACAAGCAGGGAAACATTCGTTTACATAAAAGTTATGCTCAAAGAATTTTCGTTATATCTTTGTAGTGCCTCTTATCTTTACCGGAAAAGAGTCATTGGAAGGAACAGAAAAAGTGTTTAAGTTAATGTAAACACTTGTATCATTCTACTTTGTCTTCGAGTACAGTCCTTGTCAAACTGTCTCTCTTAATAGACTGTCAAACGTTTGAATAATAATGTTAAATCAGTATTTAGAGGAGAGCAAGTGGTAATGAGCATGTTATGGGCAAACATGTATTTAAGTATTCTCTTCTTTTTTCATGTTTTTTTCTTCTCTTTTGTTTTAAGAGATTGTGTTTACTGATCTCATGGTCCTATTGTATAACCAAAACTATTAGAAAGCATGAAAGGAAAAAGAAATTTTAATTGCAAAAAAAGCAATCTTTTTATTACTTTATAGCGGTTTCAAAAAGATCGATTGATAATTCAACTTTTAAAAAGTTTATTCCTTAAATTACAATTACAGATCAACAATAAAAGTAAGATAAAGATACATATACAGACAGACAAAATTGTAAACAATCTAGAATTTTACAATTTTGATTCAAGTTATTACCATCCTAATGCATTACCTCCGCTTTGAAGAGTATTCAAATAGGCTAGAACTACTGTTAACTACATTGAAAATGAGGGCCGTGGGTTCAATCTCCAGAAGGGTCAACTTTTTTTTCTTTATTTTTTTCTTTTAACATTATTTATGTATCTCTCATGTCCCATTTGGAAAGAAAAAAGTGTTTAATTTTGATTTTTTAATTTATATAGGTATTTATTGGCTAAATTATGCTAAATCTATTAATAAATATGGTACCTGATATTTTCAAAGTGTAATAAAATCAAAACTAGACGCTAAAAGTACTTTATATTTTACAAGATCAACCAATAGACTTCTTTAAAAATTTAGGAAACTTTGAAAACAGGCACTCATTTAGGTAAATTATAAGGATTTTTTAAATTAGGCTCCCTAAGTAGGAAAAATGGTCAGACACGTGGTAAAAATGGGTGGGGTAGGGTAACATTTTTATACTTCATAAATTTTAAGTAGAAACCATAATTTTGCTTATGTGGATTGTTAGCTGAATGGTACTATTTGTTTCTTGGAAAACATTTTTCATTAGAATGTTATTGCAGATTATCTAAAGGCTCCTCCTTTCTAAAAAGGGCCCTCATAACATCCTATCTTGAGTTCAGAAAAGTGGCCATAACTTGATTTCCGTACGGCAATTTGTTTAAGTTGCATACAGGTGTACTTTAAGGTATATATCTGACCTATGATGTCAATTTTTTAGTTCCTTATAGTGCCCATTAGGGGGGTAATACCTTAAACGGACTGATATTTACAAAATAGTTTACATTCAACATGGCTTTCAGCACGGATTAATTCAATGAATCACATCGTGGTCGTGCAATGAGTTGGAAAGTTACATATGTGTCGGCTCTTGTTTTACTGGGTGCTTTCAGTAAAACACTCACACATAAAGTAAAATGTAGTCATTAACTTACCGACGATAGCAAAATATTACTCGAAGATCATTTTTGCACCATTTCTGGGACGAATGCTCCGCCGCTTCTGCGAAGACTATGACCAGTGTGACAATTTAAGATGTCATATACTCGGAGTCGCCTGTAACCTAAAACTATCATTTACAGTAAACGAATAGTACAGCAATTAATATCCCCCACTCAATTTTATATAAATCAGGTCAAGATTTTCAACACATTCAAGCCTCTATAAGTAACAATTAAGTTAATACGCCCTGAAAGTGTTTCCTGTTGTAAGGTCAATATATCAAGTGTCGTTTGATTAGATGAAAAAAAATTGGAAACTCCTAATGTTCCTTCAAATTCTCTTTCTTATACGTAATATAAGACTGAGCGAGTGTTTTGTCAGGTTTGCAAGGTTACCCCAAAAATTAGTCAACACAGTTTTTACTTAAGGTAAACCATGGGTAATGACTTTTCTTCACATTGAAGGGTAATAAAATAGGTTAGTACATTGAAATTGAGAGGCGTGAGTTCAAACCCCAGAAGAAGCAACTTTTCTTTCTTTCTTTCTTTTTCTTTTTAACATCAATAATGTTTCTCTCAGATCCCTTATGAAAGAAATAAATGTTTGATTTTAATTATATAATTATTGTAGGTATTTATTTGATGTTAAATAATGCAAAGTTCAATAAAAAATTGATAACAGATAATTTCAAAGTTAAGTAAAATAAACATTACACTGTAAAAGTATTTTATACTTTTAAAAAACATTTAGAAAAGCTTTGAAAACAGCCCATAATTGTGTTAAATTTTAGGGATATTTTGAATACGGATTTTTATATAGGGAAATGGTCAAATTAGTGTTTAAAGTGCGTGGGGGTAAGGTAACATATTTATACATATGAAAGACATTTTGGTTAGAAACAATCATTTTGCACGTGTAATTTGTTACCTGAATGTTGTTTCTTAAGAATGAGCAATAGGTAAACATTTTTCATAATGACGATATTTTTTATTATCTAGAGTGTCCTCGTTTAAATTTTGCATACACTCAGGTGACCTTTAAGACATATAACTGTCCTATGTTGTCAATTTTACAGGTTCCTTATAGTGCCCATTACCCATGGTCTACCTTAATTTTTTACGCTATAAAAAGGAGTCATATCTTGAATTCGCTGAGAACCTTCATCATTGCGTTGAAACTTTTTATTTTTTATTATTTTTGTTTAGTGATTGTTTTTGAATAAAAGATGAAATGCACAATATATTTTGAAGGACATTTAAAGAATCATAATTAAATACGTTGGCCACAAAAATTGGCGAAACTATGTCTACAACCATATGAGTTATGTACACTGAGTGTCTCAGCAAATTCAAAACCAAGACTTTCACAACAAATTGACAAATAAAAAATGTTAAATATTGACAAAATAAAATATACACTTAGATAATATATAGTCAAGAAATATATTATCGTTAAAGGTCAAATATGCCATAAAAATGCTTTTATTTCTCAAAGTTTTTTTTAATATTTTTGTGTGTTCTGTTAAAGTTTCTATATAGAGGATATTTGTTTGTTTGTGTGTAAGATGAAATTTTATTTCATCGAGTGGGCTTTTAAAACAGCATTATCACGCAAAAGATAAACTGTCATTGCAGTCATTCAGATGATAATTTGTCAAGCTTGATTGCCCCCATATATTATTAAACATTAAGACCATGTTATCAGGGGGGTTGAACGTATAGCGGTGCGATACTTTTTTAAGCTAAGTGAAATGTTGCGATACGGAATAATGACTGAGGAAAGTGACAAATAATGTGGTTAAGAACCATATTGCTTCAACTATTTGTTGTATGTTAATATTTTTGTTCGAATAACATAGTGCATCCTGAGCGGAAGATATGTAGGTACATGATGGTCAAAATGAAAGAATCTATTTCATTGTTAGGAGAAAGTTAGTAAGGTATTTTCTACTTCAAATGTCACCGGAAATCTGACATACCTATGAAACGAATACAAAAACAGATGTTATGGAACAGATATTTGATTAGTCATAACAACAACATGTTTAATATAAATAGCAAAACAAAAGACGCGAACGGTTTTAACTATCTATTTCGCGTATATCCACAATATTTCCGTATTTCTTACTGTACGCATGATTACTGGTCCGATAAACTGACTGTACGCATATAATTTGGTTCCTTACGATGCGTTTTCGTGATCGACTGATTAATATCTGTTCTCTACGCATTGGTACATGTAATTTGTTACTGGTATAGTGAGAAGCAGTTTCCTTTAGTAAAAAGATTAAATATGTCATAATTAAGTTATGCGCATGGTCATAGCATTCGAAAATGGATTTAAGGAAGAACAGTTTTAATACCATTTACTGAAACAGTAAAATTTAGAAGACTACCTAAATCGACATGTGTTTTAGTTTCAGTAAAATAGTTGTTGTGTGCGTGTGTGTGAAAAGATATCTTAGTTCTAGGCACAACTTCATACTGAAGATTGTGGAATGCGAAAGACATGCCCAATTTAACGAAGGATCCGTTAGACACACATGACAGTGTATATTGGCTTACTGTATGTTTTCCCTGATTATGGAAGATCTTGCCTGTGTATAATCTTAAGCCCATATGTATGTGAAGAATAGTATGATGTTTAGCAGGGAAGGACATTTTCACCGTCAGCTAGACATTGAGATAATAAACAATATACATGATAAAGATCTTAAAACGATTTATAAGAAATATTTTTAGAAACTGAAACACCAACACTAGGTTTTACATTTATTTCAATATTCAACCATCGTAAATAGTGAGTGAATTATCATGCATGTATATAGCACTTAAATAAAGATATATACGAAGAACAATCGGAGTTGCACCATCACGATATTTTACATTCGAAGTGCTAACTATCCTAAATGCATATACATTGTACACATTATCCCTCTTGTATTCATGTTCACTATTGTTTGAGATGTTTGTTTGGTAATTTGTCAAAGCTATTAAGTTCTTTCTTTTGATTAACTGAGTATCATGTCATTGGTTTGTCCTAAAGCTAGCAGAGGTAATATCAGTGTTTCTTCAACCTTGTAACGCATTCTAATATATTGCACCCCCATTTCGTTTCCTTTCTCCCAAGTGCCTCATAATTCCCTTGTTATTTCTTCCCTTTTCCTGGTTGTCGTCCATCAGGTTGATAGATTCTGAAATACTTTATGAAAGTAAAGCAATGTAGTAAAGAAGAATAACAATTCAGTTATGATTAATATATTACCATTCTATACGAAGAAGTTCTAGTGCCAGACATGAAGAATGGAAGTGAAATATAGATTGTCAAATCATATTTCTGTTTTGCACTCCGATAAACTGCATAGAATTCGAAGTAAATTTTCAGTAATAAAAAGGAAATGAAGAGGAATTCTTAAGAGTGATTAAAAATATTTATCACGAAAATCAGAGATCAAAGGGAAGGTAATTTTTGAAATAAAGGGGACGGACTTATTTGAGTACTTCCAAGTGCAAATGCCGACAGTAACCAGTAAGCCCTAAAAATAGAACAATAATGAATGATAAATATATATCCTAGCACAATAGCTTTTGCTATGCAGCTTTATAATGTGTATAAGTTGTAAGTAGAAATAGCAACTAACATTCACGATATTGGTTTTAATGTTATGACTTTGTCACGGACACAAAATCAGTTACTGTCAATTTACCTTCAATAACTTTTTTACTATTGTACCTAAACTTCTATGATTTCGAGGAAATACATATAAGTCAGAGCCCCACATTATGCACACAAAATTTGCATATTTTATAGTCCATGACTGTAACATTTTTTATTAAATATACTCATAGGCTCTTGATGACAAGAAAGGTTTTTTGATCGACCACCCTACGTGCGAGCGCATTTCAATTACCGAGTGGGTAACAGTTCAGTTAATACATTCTGACGTCAGATCCGTTGCTTGAAATTACCTTGTAGTAATTTTATACACAGTAGATAGATATATATATATTTCAAAAAAGACGTTTTGTCGGTAGACTTTTAGACTTTTAATGAATTGATAAGTGTGTGTTATAGATAAAAGTTTATAAATCTCACAGCGGGTAGTCGGTCACAAAAAGTATACGATCAAATAATTGTTTTTTGCAATCAAGACCCTATGAATATACTCACTCTGACTTGTGTTTACAGTAAAAAAAAAAACGCCATTATTCCGTATCGCACCATTTCACCTTGCTTAAAAAGTATCGCATCGCTATACGTTCGACTCCCTCACTTATGATTATAATCATCATGTGAAATGATAGTGAGAAACGTAATTTGTACTAAGTGTTTTATTTTTCTGACCCAGGTTTTTTGCACAAATAGAACTTTGCAAATTATGTGTCAAGTATACACTTTATGTAAACAGGACGTACTTAAAAATCTCTTCAAAACAAATAGTAAACAATTAACGACAGTACACTTATTCTTCCTGTTACAGAATTCGTGGAAGCAATTAACTTCACCGAAATCCTATTTAGCTATTTAGCAGCATACATTCGAAAGGTTGGTTTATGATTTAAACTACGAACGTTTTCTTAAATATCAGCCAAACTTATCGAAAAAAAACATAAGTAATGAATGGTTACATTTGAATTTATTTAACTTGATAATCGCTTGAGGGGTTAAGTAAAAGCAATGATATGGTATGCGCATTCCTTTCAGGCTGCCTGTTTTATTCCTTATAACGGACTGTCAATTTGATACATTTGATTGAACAGATAGGTTATGTGTGCAGAGCTTGTGTTGCAGTTGATACAGTTCAAAGTTAAGATACTTTATAAACTTTACTAAGATGAATTTTTCAGCCTTAATATTTTTCGTGTTTGCTTAATGTCTCATACACTAATACACATGTACAATTTGCAGAACACAAATCGCAAAGTAAGATGTTTAAGTTAGATCTGAATAAAAAAAGAATAAGATTTAAATAAGAATTAAATAAATTTATGAGACTTTAGTTATAAAACCATATAGATAATGTGAAAATCGCATAGATCTTAGTTTGAAGTGAAACGAAGCATCTACTTTCCTTTTAACCTATAAGTAATCTATATTGTTAAAAATGTTTTCTTGAAATTTTGGGGTAAATATATAACTAAATATCTAACTCATAGGGGCAAAAGTCATGCCGATATTATCTTTGAAATAACCTTAAATAACAAACATCTAAGGTTAAGATGATACATTTAAAGGCAGATTGAAAATAAAATGTTTCTGCAAAATCATAATCCTGATAAATAGGTCAGTCTATTCAAACGTTAAAATAGATACAAAAATTAAACTAACACAAAATAATACATTTTACTGCTTTCCAAAGAAACTACAGGGCTTTAACTGACAGACTAAAGGGGCAAGAAAAACAAAATGGTCTATACTGGGGACTAATTGGCTTATACTGGAAAAACAAAATGGCCTTATACTGTACTAACACTATCTTTTTGGACATTACCGTGGCTTTTTTAAAAAACACTTCATAAATATATACTTTCAGGGTACCTGCCTTACTGGGCAGACTACATGGTTTTATGGAAGACTAACTGGCTCTATATTGACGACTTTTCTCAAAATGGCTCTATACTGGGGGATTTCATTCTTTATACTGGGCAGAATATTTGGCTCTAAACTGGAAGGTTTTCATTGTTCAAAACTGACAGGTACACGGCTTTATACTTCAAATACACCTTTTTCTAACTTCAACTACACTGCTTTATGAAGGCAACGGCTTTTTTGGAGACTGCTATTTGCTATATTTGTAAGTTTAACACTGGCTGTAAATACTTTCAGGCTACACTGGCTCTATACCTGGACAGGACAACACTGGCTCTATACTAGACATATTAAGTGGCTCTATTCTGGTTCTATATAGGAGAGAATACAGTACCCTGTACTGAACTTATTATATACCAGTAAACGACATATTAAAGCTCTATACTGGAGAGGCTACACTGGATTTATTCTGGACATACTACAGTGGCTCTATACTGTACATGCTACCACTGCTGTATACTGTGCAGGATACACTGGCTCATAAGCTGACAGACTACACTGGCTCTATCCCTGGACAGACCTACAGCGGCTCTATACTAGACAGACAACACTGGCTCTATACTTGACAGAAATACAGGGCTCTATAATAGATAGACTACAATGACTCTATACTTGACAATACAACAGTAGCTCTGTACTGTACAGACCTACAGTGGGTCAATTCTGAACTGACTACAGTTTGGTTTTAATAACTGATTCCAGACTACTATGGCTTTATACTGGAAGCAGTCTACAATGGCTTCTAATACTGGTCGGATTTTCTACAATGGGCTCAATACTGGACACTATACGGTGGTTTTATATTTTGACAGACTACACTGACTTTTTACTGGACAGACTCTAGTGTATCTGTACAGTAAGGCTGCATTGGCTCTATACTATACAGGCTACAAAGGCTCTATACTGTACAAACTACAATACTACAGCGGCTCTATACTGGACAGAATACAGCGGCTCTATAATAGATATACTTCAATGACTCTATACTTGACAGACAACGGTAAATATGTACTGTACAAACTAAAATGGGTCAATACTGGACAGCCTACAGTAACTGTTATATACTGATCAGACTATTATATCTCTATATTGGACAGACTACAGTGGCTCTTTACTGGACAGACTACGGTTGTTCTATACTTATCAGACTACAATATCTCTATACTGGACACACTACTGTGGCTCTATACTGGAAAAACTATAGTTGTTCTATACTGGACAGAAAACAGGGGCTATATACTGGACAGACTAGCTTATATACTGGACAGAATAGGGGGTTTACTGAAGAACACTGTTTATATTTTCAGACTTCGTTATCTGACAGAACTACATGGCCTTACTTCAGTAACTGGCCTTTTCTGTACAAACTATACTGCCCATATTGGACAAATACGGTGGATTTATACTTTAAGACTACATTTTCCCCTTAATGACAAACACCGACAACTACATGCTTATTTTGACAACTACATTTTGGGTCTATACTGGACAGAATACACTGGCTCTATAGGGAATATATAAAATTGGGTCTATACTGGACAGACTACACTGGCTCTTTACTAGACAGACTACATTGGCTCTATACTGGACATACTACACTGGCTCTATACTGGACAGACTAGAGTTGCTCTTTACTGGACAGACTACACTGGCTCTATACTGGACAGACTACACTGGCTCTATACTGGACAGACTACAGTTGCTCTTTACTGGACATACTACACTGGCTCTATACTGGACAGACTACAGTTGCTCTTTACTGGACAGACTACACTGGCTCTATACCTGACAGACTAAAATGGCTCTATACTGGACAGACTACAGTTGCTCTTTACTGGACAGACTACACTGGCTCTATACTGGACAGACTACAGTGACTCTGTACAGGACAGACTACACTGGCTCTATACTAGACATACTACAGTTACTCTAACCTGGACAGACTACACTGGCTCTATACTTGACAGACTACACTGGCACTATACTTGACAGACTACACTGGTACTATTCTTGACAGACTACACTGGCTCTATACTTGACAGACTACACTGGCTCTATACTAGACATACTACAGGGCTCTATACTGGACAGACTACACTGGCTGTATACTGGACAGATTATACTGGCTGTATATTATACAGACTAGACTGGCTCTATACTGGACATACTACACTGGCTCTATACTGGACAGACTACACTGGCTCTATACTAGACAGTCTACAGGGCTCTATACTGGACAGAGTACACTGGCTCTATACTGGACAGACTACACTGAATCTATACTAGACAGACTACAGGGCTCTATACTGGACTACATTGGCTGTATACTGGACAGACTACACTGGCTCTATACTAGAGAGTCTACAGGGCTCTATACTGGACAGACTACACTGGCTGTATACTGGAAAGACTATACTGACTGTATACTATACAGACTACACTGGCTCTATACTGGACAGACTACACTCGCTCTATACTAGACAGACTACATGGCTCTATACTGGACAGACTACAGTTGTTCTATACTGGACAGACTACACTGGCTCTATACTTGACAGACTACAGTAGCTATATACTGGACAGACTACACTGGCTCTATACTGGGCAGACTACAGTAGCTATATACTGGACAGACTAAATACGTGATTCTGGACAGACTCTATACTGGGGATACAGCTATATTACTGGACACTGGCTCTATACTGGACAGACACTGGACTACAGACTGGCTCTATACTAGACAGACTACACTGGCTGTATACTATACAGACTACACTGGCTCTATACTGGACAGACTATACTGGCTCTATACTGGACAGACATCAACTGGCTCTATACTAGACAGTCTACAGGGCTCTATACTGGACAGACTACACTGGCTGTATACTGGACAGACTATACTGACTGTATACTATAAAGACTACACTGGCTCTATACTGGACAGACTACACTGGCTCTATACTAGACAGACTACACTGGCTCTATACTAGACATACTACAGGGTTCTATACTGGACAGACTACACTGGCTCTATACTGGACAGATTATACTGGCTGTATATTATACAGACTAGACTGGCTCTATACTGGACATACTACACTGGCTCTATACTGGGACAGACTACACTGGCTCTATACTAGACAGTCTACAGGGCTCTATACTGGACAGAGTACACTGGCTCTATACTGGACAGACTACACTGAATCTATACTAGACAGACTACAGGCTCTATACTGGACTACATTGGCTTGTATACTGGACAGACTATACTGGCTGTATACTTAACAGACTACACTGGCTCTATACTGGACAGACTACACTGCCTTATACTGGACAGACTACACTGGCTCTATACTAGACAGTCTACAGGGCTCTATACTGGCCAGACTACACTGGCTGTATACTGGACAGACTATACTGACTGTATACTATACAGACTACACTGGCTCTATACTGGACAGACTACACTTGTTCTATACTAGACAGTCTACACTGGCTCTATACTTGACAGTCTACAGGGCTCTATACTGGACAGACTACAACTGGCTGTATTACTGGAAAGACTATACTGGCTGTATACTATACAGACTACACTGGCTCTATACTGGAACAGACTACACTGGCTCTATACTGGACAGGCTACATTTGGCTCTATACTATACAGACTAAACTGGCTCTATACTGGACAGACTACAGTGTTCTATACTGGACAGACTACACTGGCTCTATACTTGACAGACTACAGTAGCTATATACTGGAACAGACTACACTGGCTATAAACTGGGCAGACTACAGTAGCTATATACTGGACAGACTAAAGTGACTCTATACTTGACAGACTACACTGGCTCTATACTAGACAGACAACACTGGCTCTATACTGGATAGACTACAGTGGATCTATACTGGACAGACTTCAGTTGCTCTATACTAGATAGACGACACTGGCTCTATACTGGACAGACTACAGTAGTCTCTATACTGGACAGACTAAAGTGGCTCTATACTGGACAGACTTCACTGGCTCTATACTAGACAGACAACACTGGCTCTATACTGGACAGACTACACTGGCTCTATACTGACAGACAACACTGGCCTCTATACTGGAACAGACTAACAGACTGGACAGACTTCAGTTGCTCTATAACTAGATAGACGAACACTGGGTCTATCTGGAAAACTACTCTCATACTGGACAGCTAAATGGGTCTAACTGGCAGATTTACTGGCTTATCTGAAGACAAAATGGCTCTATACTGGACAGACTCACTGGGCCCATCGGGCAGTTCAGTGACTTTGGAAGCTTTATGGCTCTTTGAAGAAACATGGCTCTATACTAGTAAGAAAACTGGCCCCTATACTGACAACAACACCTGGCTTTCTGGCAGCTAAGTGGTCTATCTAAGCTTCATTTCTTATATTGAAGCACACTGGCTTATACTAACAGAAAAAGGGGTTTTAAATGGACAAACTACATGCTCTATCTGGGCAGACTAAAATGGTTTAACTGGACAACTTACTGGCTTTTTATGGGCAACTACATGCTCTATAGGACGACTTCACGGCCTATATGGGCAGAAAACATGGGTCTATCCCGGCAGACTAACTGGCTTTTACTGGGAAGGGTTACAGGTTCATACTGGCAACTCACTGGTATACTGGCAGACACATTGCTCCTTATGGGAAACTACATGGTAAAACTGGAAGACTTATGGCTTATACAGATAACTCATGCCCTTACTGGAAGGCTACAATACCTCTATACTCGGCATTTTTTAAATGGCTCTATCCCGGACAGGCATGCCCCTTTCTTTGGAGACTACGTGGCCTATACTTGGGCAACTAACTGCTTTACCAAGAAACTGGCTTAAACTGGCAGATTCACTGGGGATACTGGGCGACTACACTGGCTCTATAGGACAGACTAACTGGCTCTAAATGGGAAAACTACATGGCCAAATGGGAAAATAACTGGGTCTTCTGGAAAGATACATGGCTTATCTGGGGAAAACTAATGGTCTATACTGGGCAGCTTCATGGCCTATCTGACAGAACAAACTGGCTCTATTCTAAATTGACAACACTGGCTCATACTGACAGCAAAATGGCTCTATACTGGCAACTCTGACTATCTGGGAAAAGATTCATTTGCCTAACTGATAGACAAAATGGTTATACTGCAGAAAACACTGGCTCTTTCTGGGAAGCTACATGCTCTATTACAGATAAAGTGGCTCAAACGACAACTTCAATGGTTTTATACTGGGCAGACTTACATTCTCTATATACAGATTTACTGTTTTAAAACAGCAACACTGGCTCTATTGGACAGACAACTGGCCATCTAATACTTTCCTTCTCCGACTCCGTCATACTGGGCGCCACTGCTCTTATGACAACTTTAACAGTATATTACTGGCAGCTTATCCTCTTAGGGAAAACTTTCACTGGGTCTAATTAAAAGGACAGCTTTTTCCTGGCTCTTCTCAACCCATGGTCATTTCTAGCGACAACCTGGCCTTAAAAGTAACAAAAACCCGGTCTATACAGACAGCAACCTGTCTAATTCTCGATTGGTCTAACTTTTGTACGATTTAGGTCTAACGATGAGAATGGCTCTATACAGCGCCCTGGCTCTATTTCTTACGACTCGTACTTATTTTCGGAAGACTTAAATGGCTCTATACACAGCTTCACTGGCTCTTACTGGACGCTACAGTGACTCCCAATACTGGAAGGACTTACTGGCCTATCTGCCAACACTGGTCTACCTCAACTACAACTGGTTTTATACTGGAACACAGTTCCTTTTATGCCAACTAACCCGGCTCATCTGGGAAGATCCTTCTCCACTACAACTCGGGTTTTGGACAGACTTCATGGGTCATACTGAAGACAATGCCTTAACTGGGCTCATACCTCTATTTTCTCGGCAAACAAATGGTTATCCCGGACAGGTTTAAAATGGCTTTACGGACAAATACAGTACCTTTTTTACTGGACAGATACACTGCTCTATAGGAAGCTACACTGGCTCTAAACTGGACCGACTTTTTCCCGGGTTATACTGACGACACAAATGGCTCTATCCGGACGACTACATGGCTCTAAACTGGGCAGGGCTCATGGCTCTAAATTGGCCCGGAAAACCCCTGGCTTTTTACGGACAGACTACAAATTGGGTCCTTACTTGGAAAAGATACCCGTGGATTATTTCTGGGAAGACTTTATGGCTCCCATATTGGGAAAACAAAAAACCTCTTCTGGAAAACCCCCGCCTTTTATTTCTTGCAACAAAAAGGGGTCTATCCCCGGGAAAACTTTGTGGTCTTATGGAAAAAGGGGCTTCGTTTCCCCTTTTACTGGACCGACACTGACTCTATACAAAACACACCAAAAAAGGGTCCCAAATGGACAGGGCTACATGGGGTTTTATACTGGACAGGAAATAAATGGCTCTATACCGGACAGGGGTTCACTGGCTTTTAAAATGACAGACTACCCCTGGCCCCCTTTTAAAATGGGCCCGATTCACTGGCTTTTTATAATGGAAAAGACAAAACTGGCTCTTCTGGGAAAACGGAACCCAAAAGGAAAACTTTATACTGGACAGAAATTACGTGGTTATAAGGGGCAAAAACTTGGCTCTATCCCAGATAGGGCAAAACTGGCCCCATTTCAACAGACAAAAACCGGTCTATTCCCGGGCAGCTAACCCGGTCCCATATGGACAGGCTTCAGTTTTCTCTTTACTGGAGACCCTGGGTCTATTAAATTAAAAGACAAACCTTGGGTCCCCTTTCTGGACAGCTAAAAGTGGTATAATTGGGCAGACTTAAAATGGCTCTATTTCTGAAGATTCACTGGCCTCTATACTGGACAGACTACATTGGCTCTTTACTCGACAGACTACAGTGCCTCTCTACTGGACAGACTACACTGGCTGGCTCTATACTGGAGAGACTACACTGGCTCTATACTGGACGGACTGCACTGGCTCTATACTTGACCGACTACACTGGCTCTATACTTGACAGACTACACTGGCTCTATACTGGACAGACTACATCGGCTCTTTACTCGACAGACTACAGTGGCTCTCTACTGGACAGACTACACTGGCTCTATACCGGACAGACTACATCGGCTCTTTACTCGACAGACTACAGTGGCTCTCTGCTGGACAGACTACAGTGGCTCTCTACTGGACAGACTATGTACAGTGGCACTATACTAGATAGACTTCGCTGGCACTATACTGGACATACAACACTGGCTCTCTATGGCCAGACTCAGTGGCACTATTACTAGATTTAGACTTCGCTTTGGCACCTATTACTGGGACAAACTTCACTGAGGCTCTATTTTACTGGACAGACACACTTTTGGCTCTCCTACATGGAGAGACCTACGCTCTGGATCTTATACTGGACAAACCCTTCACTGGCTCTATTTACTGGCAACAGACTACACGGCTTTTGAATACTGGACAAACTTCACTGGCTCTCTTACTGGACAGATACCACACTGGCTTTATACTGGAAAACTTAAGTTAGACTCAAATTTTTGTACTTGACAGACTACCAATGGCTTTTTCACTTAGACAAGACATTCAGAGTGAAGACACACACTGTTTTCTGCGGGGCGTTTATTCATATGCAGACTACGTATGTCTATTACTAGAAAATATTAAAATTTAATTAAAATTGTTTTGCATGAAGGAAAAGGTGGGAAGAAAATAGAATTAAATTCAAAAATTTACCAGAAATTTTGGGAGCTTTTGGGATAAAATTTTATTAATTTTCCCGAAGTTCCAAAGGGAAAGCCCCCTTGATTTACATTTTCTTTTTTTATTTTGTTTTATTTTTTTGATCAACTTCATTTTTTTGTTTATTTTTTGTTATTTCCCAATTTAAAAAAAACCCCCGACCCCCTTAAAAAAGTTTCTTTGCAAAAAATTAATTTCGTTAAGCCCCCTAAAAAATTAAACCCAATTTAATTGGGCGATAATTATTCATCCTGTTTCTGTATTTTTCTTTTTTCACAAGCTTTTTAAGTTTATGTTAATTTGTCCTTCTTCCTTGGGCAAACCCGCATTTAAAAAGGAAAAAAAGAAAAAAGTTTTTTCTTTTTATTTAAAAAAAAATTTGGCCCAAAATACCCCGTTGTTGGGTGTTTAAATTTTACTTCCTTCTTAATTTTTAATTTTCATTAAAAGGGCTTCATTTTTAAATTTTAAAAAAATTGAAAACCAAATCCAAACACCGTTTTAAAAATAAAATAATTTTCAGTCCCCTTAAAAAAAATAAAAAAAATTTTATTTTTTCAAAACTTTATATTTCTTTTTTATCCCCAAAACCCATTTTAATTTGGGATCTTTTTAATTTTTTCCCAAACGATTAAAACTTTCCCTATTTTTACTCCTTTTTGCATCTTTTTTTTATTTTGTGAGAATCTGACCTTTAAAATTTTAAAAGAAATATTGTGCCTTTTTCCAAATTGTTTTTGAAAAGTTTTTCTTTTGTTTAAAATTTTGATTTTATTGACCTTGTCCCAATTTTAAAAACATTTTTAGGCCCCTCAATTTTAAAAAATTTTGGGTCCAACTTTCCCGGGTTTTGGGCCCCTGTAGTTTACGAGCATTAATGTGAAGTATATAAGTCATGTCTTGAAAGTTACACAGGATTTCGTTTATCCACAATAGCACAGTCGGTTAAGTGAATGCCTGATAATTGAAAGGTATGTGTTCGATCCTTACTGATGATATTGTTTTAGGCCTACTTTCTTTATTTTTGAGATCGACGTGTAGTGTGTTTTACAGGATTGAAATGACATTTATTGATTTTAATCCGAATGAGTTTTAAACATTTATTCTTAAACCACGTTATAAAGGCAATTATTTATTAAATATTTACAGATATTACACACAACAAAAAGGTTTGCAATAGTTTTAAGAGAATGGCCATTTAATTAAAAATTAAAATAAGAAATAAAAAAGAAAATCGCTGAAATAGGATTCAAATTTACCAGTTTACGCTCTACATTCTTCTAGTGAAATAACTTTTACCAAAATAAGAGGGATTTTTAATTTACACCACTTTCACAATTGGATATTTTACATTCATATCGATTTACAATTTGATCGTAACGTTCACGGAATATACCGACAACAGGGTCAAATTCAGAGTGTCAGGTCAATGTTGTTGGACAATATCACTGAACTTATCTGTCGTAAAGGTAGAGAAATAATTGTAAACAAAGTGGTATTTTGCTTATTTACTATTATGATACCAACTGCCAACAGCGCAAGTTAATGTTTATCTAACTGGCAAATGAGTAATTTATTTGCAAACTGTAGCAAGATAAAAAAAGTTTTTGAGAAATAAAAATAAGAACAATTATAAGGTATAAAGTGCATAAAAGCGCAGGCGTGGAATAGAAGTTGTTTTACATTGTTGTGCTATTTTTCATAGACCCATCCACAGCTGAATAACTAATATTAAATGAGGCTAGTCTAGGCTAGGTTTTACTGCTAAGTGCTGGTCCTATGTTATTTTCCCCCGCCGAAAATTTTCGGCGTAGGATATAGAAATAGTCTCCGTCCGTCCGACCTTCCGTCCTTCCGTCCGTCCGTCCTTCCGTCCGACATTTTTGTCCGGAGCATATCTCTAAAAGTATTTGAGTTATCAACTTGAAACTTCTTAGGTGGATAGACCTCATTGAGGAGGAGTGCAGTGCACAAGAATGATAACTCTACCTTGCATGATTTTTGAGTTATTGCCCTTTGTTATTTTTCAAAATTGATTTTTGTCCAGAGCATAACTCCAAAAGCCTATGAGATATTAACATGAAACTTCATAGGTGCATAGATCTCACTCAGGAGGTGTACAGTGCACAAGAATGATAACTCTACCTTTCATGATTTTTGAGTTATTGCCCTTCGTTATTTTTCATACCTAATTTTTCACCTGAGTGGAGCATAACTCAAAAAGTGTTTGAGATATCAACATGAAATGTCATAGATGGATAGATCTTATTGAGGAGGAATGTTGTGCGCAAGAATGATAACTCTATACAATTTTTGAGTTATTGCCCTTTGTTTTTTTTCATGCTATTTTGTCCAGAGCTTATCTCAAAAAGTATTTGAGGTATCAACTTGAAACTTCAAAGGTGGATGGATCTCATTGAGGAGGAGTGCAGTGCTTAAGAATGATAACTCTACCCTGCATTATTTTTTAGTTATTGCCCTTTGTTATTTTTCAAAATTAATTTTTGTCCAGAGCATAAATCAAAAAGTCTTTGAGATATCAAAATGAAACTTCATGGGTGCATAGATCTCACTCAGGAGGTAAGCACTGCACAAGAATGATAACTCTACCTTTTATAATTTTTGAGTTATTGCCCTTTGTTATTTTTCATGTCTTAATTTTTCAATTCAATTTTTTTCTCAAAAGTATTTGAGGTGTCAACTTGAAACTTCATAGGTGGATAGATTTTACTGAGGAGGAATGCAGCACACAAGAATGATAACATACTCTGCATTATTTTTCAGTTATTGCCCTTTGTTATTTTCAGCCATCAGTATTCACATAGGTTTCAAATCTGTAATCACTTCAGCCATCAGTTTTCTTTACCAAAAGACCTCTTAAAATGGAATTATTCTGCTCTACTATATATAAATTCTTCCAATGACCAAACACATTCGGCGGGGGATGGTCATGTTGACATCGTTCTTGTTCTGTTTAAATATACCTTAGACTTTTGTTACAGATTTCGAGGAATATACAATGTCGGTTAGTCGGACTGTAAATGACTATGAATCCTTTCTGAACATCTTAAAGCAACTGCTTTGTAAGTATGTAGAAAATTTTAAAACATCTAAATAGTTCTAGTAATGCCCTGTACAAATTATATCCTAATGTAAATGTTTTAATAGATTTTCGTACTTAAAACTGTATGCTGGAAAGCCTTTTTTTCACAAATGTGCTACCTAGTTTTGAAATGTTTTTGTATTAAGTATTTACATAATTTGCATGTTTTTAGAAAAAAAAATTACTTTGTTAATTGTTGACGTAGCATAAAGGGTCATTTTTTCAAAGGATATATAGTAAAATATTCTTTTAGTGAATTTCAATGCATGTAATTGGCATGTAGCATCATGGTGTATCGTTCCCTGTGTTTCAATAGCTGAAAATGTGCCCGTGTCAAAATGGGCCACCCCGTCATTTCATTTAGTATGTAGACTTTTGATAAAACAAAATTTGAAATATGTTAAAAAAGAACTTTTAAAGTTGCATTTATTTCAGATATGACTTCTTGACTAACTGTTTAGCCTTCATTTTCATTGCACATTTACAGTATGTTAAGAATCGCATTTGTAATTTGATTATCTTTTGACTTAACACCGTGACGTATTTTGCCATTTTATTCGTTTGTCGGATATAATTATTTACTCTTTTATACCATTGTTTTTTTATGTTTTTTTATCTATTCCTTAAGTTTAGATAACTGGTATATATTCTATCAAACTGAAACGTATAAACGTAACCACTTAATGTCAAGTGATGTACTTCAAATTCCCTCGTCCAATCTCACGCTACTTATTACAAATTATTATTTGATTTTTATGCGCATAAAGAACGGCAGTAGAATTGGGACATAATTGTGAAAGCTATATTTATTTTAAAAAAAACGTTTTTATTTCATATGGTTATAGTTGTAAGTAAGTTTTAAAAAGCAGATTACTAAAGGAATATATTAATGACATATGAGCTTTCTACGTGCATTCTAAAAATGATCTTATTGTACATCGTGATTTTGTCGTCTGTTACCATTCCAACAGTTAAAAGTCAAGGGGATGCAGTATGTGACTGTCAGGAAGTTGGAATATTAAAGGTTTTAGTACAAAAAGTGCTGTTTGAACAACAAATGGAGTCTGCTAGAGTTAGTAGATTAGAAGCGAGAATAAAGACATACGAGACAACTGGGCCAATTCCAAATGGTACAATTATGTTTCTAATCACTATAAATATTGTTGACTAAATCGTAAAAAAAACATGATTAATATGCATAAGTACTATTTTTGTCAAATGTATCATTCATAGAAAATTCAACTTAAATTTATCTTAAATTGCATATCTTTATTCGGAATTTTACTAAATTTCAAACAATGTCATATAGTTATAAAAAAACACATTAACATATGCGTTATGTATTTGGTTACTATTTGAACACTTATAATTGTACGATAACTTTTATTTTAGTTTAAAAATCGTGTGTTAGCCAAATCGCTCCTTTTATATTTTAGATCGTCTGGCAATGTTAGAAAAAAACGTAAACGATATCAATATGAAATTTAATAAAACAATAACTGAGACAAAGGAAAAACAGATAGGATTACAGAAGGTGCTGATCTCAGAGAAAAAAGAAAGAAACAAATTAGTTTCAAGCATGAATAAAATAGTAAATGAATACAAGGACACCATTGAAACTTTCAAAGAAGCGATGAACAATACCATCGACAAACGTTTCCAAGACATAACTGCTGAACAAGTGAAATATAAGGACACCATTGAAACATTCAAAGTTGCGATTAACAAAACCATCCACAAACGTTTCCAAGACATAACTGCTGAACAAGTGAAATATAAGGACACCATTGAAACATTCAAAGTTGCGATTAACAAAACCATCGACAAACGTTTCCAAGACATAACTGCTGAACAAGTGGAATATAAGGACACCATTGAAACGTTCAAAGTTGCGATTGACAAAACCATCGACAACCGTTTCCAAGACATAACTGCTGAACAAGTGAAATATAAGGACACCATTGAAACGTTCAAAGTTGCGATTAACAAGACCATCCACAAACGTTTCCAGGACATAACTACTGAACAATTGGTATATAAGGACACGGTTGAAACGTTCAAAGTTGCGATTAACAATACTATAGACGAACGTTTCGAAGATATTACTGCCATGCAAATCAAGTACTGGGAAGAAATTTCATTAGATCTTATCACACTAAACGAGACGAGATATATGGTAGATACACTAGGTAAAATAGTGGAAGGAGGCCAAGGTCATTATATGTTTTTTTCTTTCTCATCTTTCAACCAATCAAAAGAATAATATACACATGTAAAAAGCCTTTTAGTCGAAAGAACTTATACACTTATAATTAACCAGTAATAGAAGTTTCGGCAACATTATTATAAGTGCTGCAATCTGGCAAAAGTAAAGAGTTTCTCATGTCTGACATTTATTGGGATAATTAACTTCTAGCATTAATTCAGAAAGTCATTTTGATTTTATCTTTAGTCACATCTAAAGGGCTGATTATCCCCCCCTTATATACTTTTTTATTCATTGAACATCTTTTTAAAACAAAAGCTTAATATCATCACGCTTGTAAAATAAAATATTGTTAAGGCGTAAGAACGCAAATAAAGGTATTATAACGCAAACCAATTGGATAGTTACATGAAACAAAATAGATATAGTATCACTCATAAAGTCGTAATAACGCAAAATAAAAAGACCTTGAAATGCGGAAAAAAATGTTATTTCAACAAACAAAAAGAGTTATGACGAGAAGCAAAAGAAGTAAATAACGTTAATGAAGTTGAAATTGTTTATTCTTTGAACGCTTTAGCTTCAGAATGTTCGTACAATATTATTGTTATTCTTGTAGTTCGATTAGTTAACGGCTCGAATCAGTATGAAGGGAGACTAGAAGTATGGCGTGATTGGTCTTGGAGAACAGTATGCGATGATGGGTTTGATACGCTATCAGCAAGTGTTGTTTGTAGGATGCTCAATTTTCAACAGTAAGTTAACTTATTTTAGAACATTGTTTAATAAACTAAGCCAACAAATTTTCAAAAACTTTTGTTTGAGGCATAATATAATTGATAGAGGTTTAATATCACAAAGTGATTGATTTACAATATCAATTGATCCCCAGTTTGATTCTGAAAATAATTGTATACATTCTTTTTTACGGCGTAGAAAACACGTTTGAATTAAAACAAACATTGGAAAAATTAATGTATTGCATTAAATAAACAGATAAATATGATATTACGATGTTCTTATATTTAACCTAACATATTTAGTACTAATCCTGTGGTATTCAAGTCTTCTTACTTCGGCGCTGGAGCATTTCCGTTACATTTAGACAAAGTGAAATGTTCGGAAACAGACACAAGAATATCTCAGTGTATGCATTCGGGTTGGGGAAAACATAATTGCAGTCACGACAGCGGTGTTGGCATATCATGTACACCAGGTAATCTTTGGCTGATTTTAAGTGTTTCTGAAATAAATTATTTACTTATAGTATTTTCGAAAGAAAGTGATAATTATTTAAAGGGATACTCTGGCAAATTAATGACTAAAATATTAAAATGATCTTATGTACTCAAATCAAGCTTAAATGCCATTTTTTAAAAATACCCTTTTTTAAAGTCCCAGCATGAATTTCTATTCAAATTCTATATATTTTGGGTTTTAAGCTGTACAAATACCTATATATTTTGAACGAAACTTAGATGTCGAAAGAATCGCCGAGTAGTTTTAAAATCAAGTCATGTGACATTAACAAACCTTGGAAATTACAATAACAGATATTGTGGATATTGTATGATTTAATAAAGTCTAAGTCTTTTATTTGACATGTTCTTTAACGTTTCAAGAGTTCACTGTGACAACTTTTGAGAAATCTTAACGCTCTAACCTGACCCACGTGGGTCAAGTTAGGAATCCACCATTTTAATCTTTCTAAGGCAAACAGTTTTTCCTGTGACTGCCTAGTGTATTTATTTTGAGGACATTTACAAAATAATGGAAGAAAAATTCAAAACGAAGAAAAGAAAATTTTGCCTGTATATCCCTTTTACAAAACAAATGAAAATGAAAAACAATGAAAAACATTTTTAAAATATAAAATAGAAAACAAATATAACATTTTCAAACATTGTATTATGTTGTCTCATTTTATCATGGTGTTACAATCCATACAATTTATTTAAGTAAAAAAGTGCTGAAGAAGGTTGATCAGAGTCGGTTGTCAATACCTTCTTCTACTACTATTTCTACTATAACTTATACTACTAGCATACATCAGGGCTTAAATATTTTTTTTTGCACATTATTACATATGACAGCTTCCTTTTTATTTTGTAAACATTGAACAAAAAATAAAAAAGACACCCCTCCCCCCCCAAAGAAAGACTTTAAAACAACAACAACAACAACAAAAAAAAAGATTATATTGATAGTATCAGCTATATATAAATCATGTTTTATATATCGATTCTTGTAGTTCGATTGGTGAATGGATCAAATCAGTATGAAGGGAGACTGGAAGTATGGCATAATGGGGCTTGGGGAACAGTATGCGATGATGCGTTTAGTGAGAAGTCAGCAACTGTTGTTTGTAAGATGCTGAATTACCCACAGTAAGTAAGATGTACCTTCATATGTTAACATTCATTTTATAAAACGAAGAATGTCTCATTAACATCTGTAGTATTACCTCAAGTGAGAAACAATATTATGAAAATTCTATTTTACACACCTTAGAAATATATCCACACAATTGATTGTCCTACATAATACGGTAAATATTTCCTTTCTTGCGAAAAGGTAAATCCCTAATACGTAATCAATCATACAGATAACAGCCAGAAGTTCTCAACATCTTTCTGAAAAAAAAATGTTTTAATATAACAGGAAGTCACAGTAATGTAACTAACGTGTGCTTTTCCTGATCACGATATTTTGTATGTGCCTTGTGCTTTGGTAGTCTCTTGTGTAGTATGTGCCATCTAAAAGCAAATGAGTAGCTTAGCTTGAATCAGTGTTCACAATTTCCGAAAACAATAGTTCTCTATATCTTGTTTTGAATAAATTTAATATATGAAAACTATATTCATGCAGAAATATTGATGCGAATGTCTCTAAATAAAGCAGTTATGACAAAAATATCTTTACTTCAGCAAAAACCCTTGTAAACTTAGTTGGAAAAGATAGTGTACACTAGATTAATTGTACATACGATGGCTGTCCCGATAAGTCATGGACAAAATACTGAACGGGCTTCTAAACATATTTTATGTATATTTATACGCCATTGCTGAATTGATTTTTTTTTTGGATCTAGTATGTTGTAAATATTTTTTAGTGAAATAAAAAATCGTAAAATCTTATCATTCTTTCGATAAGCTATGCTTGTAATAATCAATCCTGCTGGACTAGTAGCCAATAACTAGCTCAGATATTGCAAATAAATTATCGTTATGCTTTTAACCAACATTGTGAAATGCTTACCCTAGAACACCGAACAAACAAAACACGGCAATAATATCGAAGTCGGAGAAAATTAAGCCAGTGTAACAAAACGAATTTAATTAAAAAGATATCAATAAATACAAATATTTAAAGACTATATATGTACAAATAATTAATTGATAAAATTTTGGTATCTTGATTCGGAATGGGGACATGTGAGGGACAATTAGAATAGTATTTTGCTATCTTTTTTATTATTGTTAAGGTCATACAAGAAGGAACAGAAACATGTCAATTATGTTTTAACCACTATGTTTACGATGCATTGGATAAGTCGTATTTGACTGGTGCGAAGACGAAAAGCGATGATTACAAAACAGCTCTACTCCCCCTTCGGGACTATCAATACTAAATTGCATTTATTTACAGTTATTGTTTTAAATTTTAGCAGTCAGACAAATTGTTTTAAAAATATTGTCTGAGAGAAAAATAGTTTGATCTTTTAACAGAAAATCGGGATAAACTGATAATAGCATTTGATATATTTTGATTCTCAAAAGATGTGTGTTTATTTCCACAACGACACATTTAAGAGATTAAATGGATAAACGGAAGCTAAGCATTATTGAATCGACCATTATAATGTATATGAGATGATTTAATAAAAAATATTTATCATTTTAGCTCTAACCCTATGGTGTTAAGGTCCGCACACTTTGGCCCTGGAGCATCACTAGTACGTTTACACGGTGTTTACTGTAATGGAACTGAAACAAGCATAACGCAATGCCCGCATAGAGAGTGGGGAATAACTGATTGTGATCACCATAAAGATGTTGGCATATCATGTACACCAGGTAATGTTTGTCTAATTAAAATTGTTTCTTGAATATACGTGTGATATATAGCACATTTGAAATAAAGTGAATATTATGCACATGTCGATGAAAATGAAAATAAAAATTATTAATACTGATTCTCATCAAAAATGTCTTTAAGTACTCGCCATTAAACAAAATTACTTATCATATAAGTTATCACCTTAGTCGAAGATACACAAACCTTTTTCAAAAAAGGAAATAAAAGATTTTTTTAACGAATACTGCTAAAACAATCTGATTTGTTGATCTTTTCGTACATATTAAATAAAGTAAGATTAATATTATATACTGAAAAAAGTTAAGAAGACTTATGCACTTGTGTTTTATGTGACACAGTCAATGTTTTGTATTGAGTGGATGCTTGAATAAAGAAAAACAACGCCTGTCGTTCTTATTAAAAAACGGACATTGTTTAGGTCAGCACATATTATAAAAATTGATGGAGTAGACAATGGCATTAGCTTTGAAAATATGACGTGTGGGAAAAAAGGGGCTAATTGTAATGTTCATACCTATATAACTTGTATATAGACACTGAAAGGTGTTAGCTACAAGTAAAACTATTTGTTTATAATGATGTAATCTTAGTATGTACAATTGAAATATATGTTAAAAACACAATGTTTATTAAAAATTCGACTGATGTCTGTTTTACGGCAATAACAAAATATACATGCTTTAAAAATGACAGCTATTGCGAATTTATGTGTGTGAGCATGTCTGAGCGTGCTTTTGTATAGGGGTCAATGTGCTTATGTATATGCAGCTTTCCCTTTATTTGACATTTTTCTTTCCTGATCTCCCGTTCTACCCTTTTTTCTAATTGTATCATTGTTTATTGATATGAAAAAGAACAAATATTCTATAATTATTTTAGTAGGATTGAATATTGCACGTATACCCGACTTGTAACATAGACAAGATATAATGTACATACTAAGATATTTCATATCAACAAGCAAAAAGAAACGTTTCTTATTGTTCTGTATAAAAATTATAGCCCAAACAACTACTCACTTTACACAACATGATTTATGTTACTTTATATGTCAAATGTAATTTCATACGATCTTGAGGTCAAAGAATTAATAAAAAATGAAAACGCTTAACATGCGCTGCATACAACGCAAGAAGGGGTTAAATATACGCGTTGTTTAAATATGGGCAATGTTCGATGTCATGAGCAATGTCTCTTTCAATCAATCAATTACTTAAAAAATGCAGCTGTTCCGGTTGGTTCGGGTAGCTTGAAACCTGTTCAGGCTGAACTGGCTAGCCAGAGATTATATACAATGAAACTTGTACAATAGACATCGGTTTATTTCATATTGTAATTCCATACTAGTAATTATCCCGATCTACGGCTATTCCGGTAAGCCAGAACAACTTGAGCTATGGCTACTACTGACGACGGTAAATCTGACTACACATTTTAGGATTTGTGTAGTGTGAGTGCTGTGTCTGTGTGTCCGATGGTATAAGTGAGTGTGTGTGAGTGAGTGAGTTGGTGAGTTGGTGAGTGAGTGAGTGAGTGCGTTCGTCGTGTGAATACTCTGGTATTTTGCCAACGTTAAGTCCAAAATCGAAATTGTAAACGGTCATTTTAGCTCAAAGCTCGCCATTTATGGCTTGTCCTTGTAAGCCCTATATGGTTGGACGGTTAGGTGGTCTAACCGAGTGTCCGCTGATATAAATGTGTTCGTCTGGAATGAAATAAAAAAACTTAAGAGAAGAGTTTGTTTTTATTGAACTGATTATGTATATTCGTCGAGAATACTAATACTCCTTTGGTACTCAAATTCATTTTCAATACCACTATATTAACCTTTATTTTTGTTTTCTTTGCTAGTTAATAGAACCTTTCATTTAAGACCGTATTCATGTTGTCGCACTGCACTTGGATGACGTCATTGGGGGATACGATGGACGTTGCCGATACGCTTAAGTACATTAGTAGAGGGATATAAAGATCTTAATCCTTACTCTTGTAAGATGGGCAGATTGAAATTTCCAAAATTTTGTGAAATTGAATAAGATATTTGATGAAAGGATGGTCAAATGAATAAATATGTTAACTATAAAAAGATTAACGATTTGTGTCAATACTAGATCATGGCTGGGTAACTGATCATAATTACTATTTTCGTTTGATTCTTAATAATGAAAATTGTCGAACCGAGTTTTATTTTGAGTTTCAAACATGTAGGTATTCTGTAGTTTCAAAACACGGCTGTGTAATAATTTATTGCAAGATACTGGTTGAATAAATATTATTTTGATTAAAGCATTACTGAGACAAAGAAAAACAATAATATAAATATATGCAATTTCAAAAGTGTTAAAACATACAAGTAACAATTCTTTTGAATGTACATGTATATAATATGTGTCTCTCAAAAAATCGTACATCACGCAGGTTGAATGCACATTATATGAAAGCACGTAAAGTGATATTTTCAACATGTTACTTTTATTTAATTCATACTCTGCTTACATACTTTTTTAAATAATCAATAAAAAAACAAGTTGTGAAAAACGTACACATAACTGTTATGAACTAAATTATGATTACGTATTTTTCACTGTGCCAGTTGGTAATCATTCTGGAGTATCAAATCAGTCAGGCATGACCAATAAAGTCCCTAGGACTCGGATCATAGTTATTTTGACAACTAACGAAGTGACATAATCTGATATAATGTTTTAACTCTTATGCACCCTGGTGATTTATGATATTACAGCCAAGTACCGCTTGTAAATACAACATTTGCACCCTGTTAATCAATATGTAACTGCCCAGTGGCGCTTATATATTCAAATCTATTTATTTATAAAATAAGTAACTTGGAAAAAGGTCTTTTATTTTAGTAAAAAACTAGGTCACACTGCTCAAATATGGAAAAACCTTGCTAAAACTCTAGTGGTCACATTTATGACTCAATCATCATCAAACTTGGTCAGGATGCTTGTCTATGTAATTTATCTGAGGAGTGCGAACATCGGTCATCTAGGTTTGAAAACCACGGAATCACGCTGTTCGTTACTCAAACAAACAAGATGGCGGATGCAGCCGAAATGTGTTTTCCTTGCTCTCTAAAATTCGTCATGTTCTAGTGTAAAGGTTCATGTAATAACCTTCTCCACAAGTTTACGGACACACAGGCTTTTATTTTATGATGTTTTGTCCTGTACTTTATTTGAAATGCGCGTCACCAGATTCAAAGCGAGATAATTTTTCACCGGTTTGATCGTGATAACGTACGGCTTCTTTTCTAAAATTCACTGTTTCGTTTTCATATATGTAAATTTTCTGAAACCACTGACTTTAAAAAGTTGCAATTTGTCGTCATCTAAGCATTCATGCCAATTCCGGCTGAAATAACTGCTGTAAATATTAATATCGGGGCATTTCCTAGAAATGATAACTTATGGTGCACAAAATATCAAAAATAACGTACGGCGCATTTTTCTGCTTAATTGATATAACAGTTAGTTTTAAATAGAAAAGTTACGTCTATCGCTCAGGTCTTTGCAGACAGATGTGTAGAAACAAATAAAGAAACTGAAAATTATTTAGTGTTTGCATAAGAATATCTGTCATGTGTTTTCGTATCGGATAGATATATCCAGTTCTACAGAAATTAGAAACATTCTCCTGTCGCTATCGCTCCCGTCGAAGTTTTTTATTTCTGTAGAACAGCTCGGATGAACACTAACATATACAGAGTGTCGTCAAGAGTTAAACTTGATCCCAAATGTCAAATATCTATATAAATAAGTGTCTAACTTTATTTGTCATCCAATGGAAACGCTGTATTTTCTTCAAAATCATGTGTGTCAAATTTCATAGAAGAACAAATGTCGATACTATATAAAATTTCTTTCATGATCGGCTTCTGTTTTTCACAGTACTTCATAGAACCGTGTTTGTAAAAATAGTCATTTGCATAAATTTGCACATGCGCTTTCGTGTGCCGTTTTTGGATATTAATTGAGTAAAAATGACGTCAAAAGGCCATCTTACATTAATTTTGTATTTATGGATGAAGGATATACATGCAGTTCAAATTTAAATCCACGTCTACTGCACGTCTAAAAGTAAAAACCAATAAAAATGTCAATTAATATATTTTCATGACTAATGTAGGAAAAAAGTCTTTATTAATTTGTCGCTATCGATATCGCTCCCGTCGAAGTTTCTAATTTCTGTAGAACAGCACGGATGAACACTTACCTATGCTTGTAAATACTATTTTCATAGTAATGTAGTACTTTTCACACCCGTTCTCTCATAAAGATAATGACGTCATCTGAGCGCATGAGCTGTCTGACATAAAAGGTTTCAGACGGGTTTTCCGGCATGGATAAAAACGTCGAAATCCAAATCCGATTTGAAACTTTATATTTCATACTCCGTAAAATGTTTAACACTAGAAAATAATAAGCGAATTTTATTGTCACTCTTTTATTGCTGATTCCTACAATACTTTTTTAAGAAATTGATTGTTTCTGTTGGGGCGTTTATGGAAAAAAAACGCCAGAATATTATAGCAAATTCATGAATTGCATGTAATTGTTTTGATCAAATGATGACGTTCTTTTCTTTTAAAATAATAAAAAAACTGTATGGCTACCGGGCGTCAAAGTGCACAACTTTACGCTAAATGGAACGTTTCAATATTAACCGCCCGTCAAATAAATAGGAAATTTCTTATTTACTGAATTTATTGAACTTTTTGCATAACATTATTTTTCTAACTCATTCAATAAATTCAATATAGAACCTACACTCATTATTACACTTCATTATTCTTTTTAAGTTTGTTTTCTTCTTTCAATGAGCGACCATATTAAATAAACAAAGGCTCATCTCATCTGTGTGTAAGTAAGTGGCAATCACTTTCGTTTTGTTGATGTTTGACGCGGTTCAAATATTAAGGTTTCATTATCAGAAATTTCTTAGAAATAATTTTAGAATTTTTATTTGAATAAGAAAATATATCAAGCCGTTCGTACCTTTATACATTTTTGCTCCCCTAAATGTATTTCTTACTTCTGATAAGGGGATACGACCATAATAATCGCACAACACTGGCGAAATTTAATGTGAAATCAACAATACACACATGTTTTCTGAAAGTGGAGACTTTTATTTCCATTCTGCATTTTATACAAAAAATATGCTCAAACTATACGTGTGTGTTTTAATTGGTAGATAAAGGTTAGTATATTAACGACAAATATCTATTTTGCCACCAGCTAGAAAGATATGCATTCCCGATGGGACAGCACTGTTCAATTATTTCAATTTATTTTTGAACTGACAAACATAATTTTCATATATCTATCATTTCCTACATACAAATAATTTATTATCAGATGACTGGACAAATGGAAATCGACCAAGTAGAAAAATGCACCGTACGTTATCATTGAAATTTTGTTCGCCATACGTTATCATTCGATATCAATATTAACATCGATAAATCAAGCCAGAATGGGCACGGATACTAAGATGACGGCATACTACAACTTTTTAAAGTCAGTGGTTTCAGTTAATATACAAATATGTAAAGAAACAGTGAGTGTGAGAGAAGAAGCCGTACGTTATCACGATCATACCGGTGGAAAATGATCTCGCTCCGTTTTTAGTGACGCGCTTTTCAGAAGAAGTACGGGACGAAGCATCAAGAAATAAAATCCTGTGTGCCAGGAAAATTGTGGAGAATGTTATTATATGTACCTTAACACAAGAACATCACGCATTTCAGGGAAGAAAAGGAAATACTTACTTTTTAGCTGCATCCGCCATCTTGTTTGTTTGGGTAACGAACGGCGTGATTTTCCCCCTTGAAAACTAGGTCACAGTAGCTAAAATAGAAAAATCTTGTGAACAGTCTAGTGGTTACGGTTTTTATCCAAATATCCACGAAATTGGTTGATAATTTGTCGGTCAAGCTCGAATTTGGGTCACCTGGGTTAAAAAACTAGGTCACACCGCCAAAATATGGAAAAAACTTGTTAACACTATAGTGGTCACATATTTGCTTCAAACGTCATCAAATTTTGTCAGGATGCTTCTCTAGGTTATTGCTCAGATGATTTCGAACATGGGTTATCTCGGATGAAAAACATGGTCACAGAAGCTAAGAATAGAAAAATTTTGTTAACACTCTATTGGCTATTGTTTTATCGAAATATCCTGGACATTGGTCTGAAAGTTTGTTTTAATGATTGCTAGGTCAATTTCGAATATGGGTCACTGGGGTCAAAAACTAGGTCAAACCGCCCAAATATGGAAAAACCTTATTAACACTCTAGTTGTTACTTTTTTGACTCAATTATTATCAAACTTGGTCAGGATGCTTGTCTAGTAAATTCGAACAGGGGTCATCTCGGATGAAAACCTAGGTCACAGGAGCTTAAAAAGAAAATTCTATTTAACACTCTAGTGGTTACTGTTTTGATTCAAATATCCTGGAAATTGCTCTGAAAGTTTGATTTGATGAATTCTAGGTCAAAGTCGAATATGGGTTACCTAGGGATCAAAAACTAGGTTACACCGCCCAAATAAAGTAAAACCTTGTTAACACTCTAGTAGTCATATGTTTGCCTTAATTATCATTAAACTTGGTCAGGATGCTTGTCTAGGTAATTGCTCGGACGAGTTCGAACATGGTTCATATCGTATGAAAAACTAGGTCACAGTTGCTAAAAGTAGAAAATATTGTTAACTCTTAAGTGGCTACTGTTTGGATCCAAATATCCTGGAAATTGGTTTGCAAATTTGTTTTGATGATTTTAGGTCAAGTTCGAATATGGGTCACCTTGGGTCAAAAAATAAACACTGCCCAAATATGAAAAAAATCTTGTAAACACTATTTGTCACATTTTTGACTCAATTATCATCAAACTGACTTGAAATTTGGACCAGAAATGTGATTTCTGATGCCGAATTAAATTTTGATATTAACTGTTCTACTTTCGATATTAATGATTTTGTTTGACCAAGTTTCTTTCTTTCTTGCTTAGGTGTTATTTATGAGGCCTAATTCAATTTTGATATCAGCTGACCTACTTTTGATATTATTACTATGATTTGACTTATTTTCTTGCTTTTCTACCTACATATATTGGAATGTGGACCAAAGGTATAATTTCTGATGCCGAGTTGTATTTTGATATTACCTGACCTACTTTTGATATGTTTGATATCCTTTGACCTACTTTCTTGTTTTTTGACATACAGATTTAAATTTGGTCCTAGGGTGTCAATTTTAATGCTGAATTGAATCTTGATTTCAGCTGACCTACTTCTTATATTTTGTTATCGCTTGACCTACAATGAAATGATGTGTCAGGTGAGAGATCATGGGCCAAGTTTGTCCTCTTGTTAACTGTTTTCCTTAAAAAGTTTGCTTTTCTGTTCCATGCATGCTTCATATACTTTGGTCCCTGTCGAAGTCCAATTTAATTAAGTTTCGTCCATCTTTTCCTCAGTACATGCATTTTTTATGAGGGGACCATACATACAGCATTTCTTGGAATGGCATGAACGTGTCACTTCAAATGTTTAATGATAACCTCCATATGGACACCGAGGAGAAAACTGACAAAAACCTAATAACCGATTTCATACCATCATGACATTACGTTTTGCCAACCAAACACCAATGCCAAGTCATTTAGGTATTAACAAAAAACCTATCATAAATAGCTTAATCTTCTTCAATGTTTTTGGTCTTAAATCAAATACTAATCTATATATTGTAAATATTTTCATTCTTGTCCTAATATAGGAAAAACTAATCAAACAATATCTAAAATTCATAATACATTTGATAAACATTTAAGTAGAATGATACTAATCTTGCCTAGGATTATGTCAGGTTCTCAGTATCTTTTGATAATAACATCTGCTTATTGACGCTTTTCAGGGGAATTCCATTGGTAATATCAAATGCATAACTATTGTTTATATTCATATTTGTTGGTACAGTCTGAAGAAAGATAAAATTTTATGGCTTTTATTTTCCATATGGTCATGGATTAAAGTTAAACGCCAAGGTCACAAGGAACTGTTATAATAAAATATACAGATGGTGTTTTAGGTAAAATAGCTAGGAACTTCTTACTTTGTATGTATATGCATACTTATATGTTCAATTAATCTCGAAGCTTGATAAACATAGGTATTCACTTTAAACTTTTACTTTTAGGTCAGATATACATTAGAAATTTAATAGTCAACAAAGTTACACATTTTGTATACATTTTTTACTTATATTTTCCCCTTTTTGGTTGTTATCTTAAAATGTATCAGCGATATTTACTTTCAACTATGAATATTTAATTTTGTGTAGTATTTGTCCACTATCGAAATTGAACTGATATTTTAAAAGGCAAAAACCCCTAAAAATTATTTTTAATTATCCTATTTTTCCTAATTTGCTCTTGTTAATAGTGACTGACCATATTGAAGGTTTTCATGGTTAGACGGCCTGTTATGATTGTTATGAAAGTATATCTCAACTGTTTATTTTAGTTAAATGGAGTAGAATCAATTATTTTAAGTATATACCAAATTGTTTTTAGTAGAATTATTTATTGTTTACTTAAATAAACATTACGGAATTGTTACGGTCAACATCAGTATTTAGCTTTCTACATAAATTAACTTCTTAGCCAATGAGGTCGTGACTTAAGATCACTTGATGCTTTCGAACCAATCAGGGCTCGTAAGCTTTCATAGCGAATATTTTATGGCGAAGGATTAGTTCTCGCCAATTTTTTCAACGAAATTCTCAAGATTTTACAATAGTATCTTTGTTTCAAGGTGAAACATTATCGCAATATATTAGTTTATTGTTATTAGAAGTTGTTGGACGTTAATTGTTGGGGCGGCGACCCCGTTTTTGTCTCCAATTCCAGTGTAAAAAGGCAGATTTTCACGCGAGCTGTAAACAAAGGAATTTTCCATTGTTATACAACCATCATGGCGCCTAAAATACAGATATTTGGACACTCATTTGTGAAAAGACTAAGGGAATTCATTCGAGGAGATTGTACGCAGCGATATGATTTGAACCTACATGGCAATGCAATGGTTCAATATTCCGGATATTCTGGCGCTACAGTGTCAATACTTCGACAACGCCTAGAGGTTGTTTACGATTAATCCCGACATAGTTGTTTTGGTTATCGGCACAAACGATATATACAGGCCATATATTTCTCCTCGATCAGTTGCAAATAGCATCGTGGACATGGTGGACACCCTTTTGTTTGTGGCACAAGTTCAGAAAATTATAGTGTTACAAGTCATGCACAGACTTTCTCCATCAGTTCATACTAGATATCCAGTAGATGTTGACTGACTGGTTTAATTCTCGTGTAGATGAACTCATTTCTCTATTGATTGAAAAACTGAACCAACAGGAACACAATAGATCGTATTAATGGCGTATGAAGGGATTTTGGTCATCAGCATGTAAACATCAAAATTTCTAATCAGATGGATGTCACTTGTCTAACGCTGGTCAGCTCCGCCTCACTCATAAATAATATTAGAGCAGCTGCGGTCGCCGCCCTGAAACGTTCCATCTGCAATGCGTAAGATATGTATTTTTAACTCATGTCTTTTATCATGCCATAGTTAAAGCTAATATTTTCATTATAGTAGTCACCACATAGGTGGTTGTCAATTAGTTCATTATATGTAATACTTATCACTACTTTTCAAATCAACCCTGTAAGGGTGGACAATTTTCTATTAACTCCGGGCTTACTTGCTTCAAGCATACATATCTAAATCTCTATGGTTACTATTTCAATGACTTATGAGTCATTTTTTCAGGCAACATGTTTGCCAACATTTAGTATATAGTTTTGTTTTGATAAGGGTTACCTTTTCCTATACAAACAATTTGATTTGGTTTGAATTACTTAGATAGTACATATCTATGTGTCATGCCACCCAATTGACAGATATTGATTACACTAATGGAAGGATATTCGTACTGTAATGCAGTATGGGGAAAACTGGTGTTTCCTTCAAACACATTAATAATGTTGCCATGGTGTGGCGCATTGTTGATTTTTAATTTTTATGCTTTCAAACTGATTCCAATGCAATAACACAATTTAAAGTTTATGTCTGTGTGAGTTAGTGTTTAGTTCACACACATAATATTATCATGGTTTAGTCTTAATCCATGTCTGTGTGATTTAGTTTACAGTTCACACATTTCTTATTGCATGGTTTAGTTTATAGTCCATGTCTGTGTGATTTAGTTTACAGTTCACACATAATATATACATGGCTTAGTTTACAGTTCATGTTTGTGTGCTTTAGTTTAAAGTTCACACATATTATACATGTTTATACATTGTTTAGTTTGCGGTCCATGTTGGTGCGCATTAGTTTACGATTGACACGCATTATACAAACATGGTTTAGTTACCAGTCATATTTGTAGGCTTAATTTTATAGCCGTCAGCTTACGTTTACAATTACCTCACACATCAAATTATGAGTCTTATTTTACAATGGATGTTGTTGGGCTTAAGTTTACAGTTCACAAATATATATGAGGTTGTGTTTTCCATTTATTTGATTTCTGACAGTCATATTTCATTCTTTTCAGATGAAACCTTCTAAAAGGAGAAAAGGAGTGAATGCCCCATGTCCATGTACTTGTGGCACAGCAAACACAACCAAGGACTCTTCGCGGAAGAAAACTAAACGCCCGAATGTTGGGGTTTCCACAACTCAGGTCCAACAGAGCTCTTTGGGGATACCATCTCCTACACCAGCTCAAGTAACACAACAGATGGGAAATAACACCACAGATGCTAGTACTGAGAGCCATCAAGGCGAGTGCATACACTTCCTGCTATGAATACTCAATCAATGGCTAGTGCGTGTCAATATGACTTTCCAAATCCGTCCACGTCAGATGCGCCTAATTTTTCTCCCGGCAATCCAATTCCGCATTTATCGTCAGCAATGTCAGACATGCAATCCAGTGATTCAGATTCGGATGAAGATGACGTCCCGTTTGTTCCGTCATTTCAAGATGCCATTTCCCATCATTCAAATGCAATTTTATCAGGTAATGGCATTCAGTTTGCGGAGCCAATAAGCACTCTTATCCTCAATCAAATTAAGAGGGCTACATGTAAAGCTATTTGGAGAAACAAGTATGTCGATATGGCAGACCTATTACCGTCCTCCTTAAACCCGCAACCAACACATTACACTTTACAGGTAGATAATCGCTCCAATTTTACAATAAACCCTACATCCAAATCAAAAAGAATACAAAACATTGAAGTATGGACAACTGTATTTATACGTTTTATGGCAGTATACTTGCAAAGGTTCCCACTAGAAGCCCAGCAATTGGCGGCGGTTCCCTTTTGGCGGTTCTGTAACCTCCCAGTTTTGCCATTTGGAAAATTTTTATAACATGTTTTATATGTAATAGTTTTAATTAATGTCAGTTATGACATTTTCAATAAATGCCCCTTTTTATTCAACACATGTGTTTGTTTATATTTTCCTCATGCCAAACAAGTTCGATCTAGACTGCTATTTCCCTAATCTGGACAATACATGAATAAGATTTTATGAACATATAAAATAATCTATGTCGTTTGCCCCCTTTTTTCTTTTGATTACTAATTTTTCCTATTACGGAATTGTTACGGTCAACATCAGTTTTTAGCTTTATACATAAATTAACTTCTTAGCCAATGAGGTCGTGACTTAAGATCACGTGATGCTTTCGAACCAATCAGGGCTCGTAAGCTTTCATAGCGAATATTTTATGGCGAAGGAGAAGTTCTCGCCATTTTTTTTCAACGAAATTCCACCACCTCCCCTTAGTCCGCCACCTTCTTAACAGTTACCCAGCTCTGGTTAATTTACTTTCTTAATAGATAACATTGGCTTTTGTTAATATATTATTTTCTTCTATTGTTACATATCTTTATGACTGTTAGAATTGTAGCACCTATTTTTTCCTTGTACTAGTATGTTTCTTTACTAAATCATTAATTTTATTGTATCTTTACAATTGTTAGAATAGTAGTACCTTTCTTTCTATTACGTTATTATGTTCTCTTGTATCAAGATATAATGTGGGCGGTTTTGTAACCTCCCAGTTTTACCATTTGGAAAATGTTTATAACATGTTTTATATGTAATAGTTTTAATTAATGTCAGTTATGGCATTTTCAATAAATGCCATTTTTCATTTAACACATGTGTTTGTTTATATTTTCCTCATGCCAAACAAGTTCGATCTAGACTGCTCTTTCCCTGATCTGGACAATACATAAATTTAATCTGGTCAGTAACTGGTCAAGTGAAGTGTTCTTCAAAAAGATCAGCTGTTCGATTTCTTTCAAAATATGGTACTATTTATAGTATATTTTTGTTAATGTAAAGTTGAATATTATATTTTTATATAAACATACTTATTTAAACTTCATTGTGAAAAAGGATAAAAGGTTATTTTAACCACTTTCAATTCTGCTTTTGCAAATTAAGCAGCACTGGTGTCAGAAAACAAGAATGTGACCAAGAATTATTCAAACCCATTATCCTTTATGTCATGTTCACCCCAGCTATTTAGGCCTCTTCACTATTATTGCTAAATACTTTAAAATCATTTGTCTCTTGACATTGTGATTTCACATTAAAGTTCTCAACACTGTTTGATTTTGTTTTCCTTTAAGAATCTTTTCTATTGTAATTTTGCTAAAATGCCATTAAAACTGTTTGTTTCAAATTAAGAACCCCTTTATATTTTTGCTTTGCTCATATGACCTCAATCGCTGTTTCACTTAACACTTTATATTGTAAGTTGTGCTTAAATGACCTCAACACTGTTTAGATTTACTTTATGAACCCAATATATTGTAACTTTGCTTAAATGACCTCACCATTGTTTCACTTAGAACTCTTGATTATGTAACTTTGCTAAATTAAATTCAACATTGTTTGTTTCACTAAGCATCATTTGTATGGACCGGTTCATTGAGAAAACTATTCATTATAACTTTGCTTAAGTAACCTCAACAATGTTTGGTTCATTTAGAACCTATGATTTTGTGACTTTACTAAAATGACCCAACTTTGTTTTACTTTGAATCCGAAATTTTGCATTCATCTATGCTAAAATAACCAAATTTTAACCAAATTTAAACCCACACCAAATTAATTTTAAGATATGATTGGCCAACTTATCGAGTCTTCGTATTCTTTTTTCATGTCTTAACAAAGTCATCATTCAAAATTTAATCTCTCAAGTCTTCTATAATCTCTTGTTCGAATGCTGACTAAATCTGTTATAGTCAAGGGCTATCATTGTAAGAAGGTAGTTCTTTGTCAGTTCGGCTCAGTCATTTAAAACAAATAATTGAATATGTTACATATTTTTTCTCGGAGAAACATTGTCATTTTGTGAAAGTTCAACCATGCATACTTATGGTAATGAATACATGAATTATACAACAGTATTTTTAAATAAAATAAAGATGCAATACTGGCATTGAATTTCAGTAGGTCAGATTCTACTGAAAGTACACTTTTATGAGAATCCAAGTTTGGATTAAATTTAGTACTTTTTAAACCTATATGTGTACAGATTGAAACAGACGAGGGGTCCTTTACAGTTTGGTATTATAAGTCTATACATGAATAGCCTATAGTAATAGATGTTCTATATTTAATGAATAAAACAATGCTGAACATTTGTTTCAATGAAAGAGAAACCATATTCATTTTTAAAATGTACCACAATGAGGCTTGAACAAACATTTTTTACCATTGGCAATTGTGAAGCTTGATAAACTAATTTACAGAAATATTTCTTATCTACCTTTTCTAGCTGTATAGAATAACAAAAACTGTAATGCAATGACACAGAATGAGATAAACCTTTTTCACTACAATTCTAGCTGTCTTCTCAGGCTTATATAATTGCCCTTTCTTCAAAAACAAAACTTCACTTTCTGCTCCATTTTCAAAAGAAATGGATGATAAGTTATTCCAATTTCAGAATTGAAATTCCATAAAAGGTCTATCTCTAGACATTGTGATTGAGAACGTTTCTATTTTAGCTGATATATTTTAGCTGATAAATCATCTAAAATTTGTTATGTTTATGCAATCAGTTATTGCATGTCTTTGAGTGATGTATTGCATGTTATGGTTGTAACTTTTTGTACAAGGCAAATATAATTGGTCATGTCTATGTCCTATTCTGAGAGATGGAGGATTCTATTTTATGGTCGATATTCGAAGGAACACCAATCATATGGAAATTCCACATTTTCGAGCTGTAACTCTTTCCAAATTAAAGAAATTGAAAATGCAAAGAGGACCTGCATTATACTGACTGATTAGTTTGCAAGCAAACATTTAAAAGACCAAAGGCAGGAGTCTGTTCACTGTTTTGAGGCTGACTAGGTGTGTGGCAATATCTTCTCATAAAATTCCGATAGAATTTTCACATTTCGTTTTGTTAATAGCTCTTGTTGGAGCTACAGGAATTATGTTAGTGCTGTCAAATACTAAAATTTAGTAGATTATTCGATTAATATTTTTCAAGGGCTTCCAAATTCTAAGGATATTTTGCTTTCATGGCCACTGGTGCCGTATTATATCAAACAAAATATAAACCTGTATATTACAGCTGTTATCACTTGCTTTTCTTTGAAAATAGAAAAAAATACTGATTAATGAGTAATCATTATTGTGTAACAAAATCAGCTCACATCTGTTACAATAAATATCCATGTCCACCTGTGTGTTGTGTAACTGTAATATCTATCCTTTTAAAAGAAACAGAATTATTGTACTCCAATCTATGAGCCACTTAAAATTGAATGATAGATTCATGATTCAAAGATTCAAATAACTGCATTTGTGTTCTAAGGCCACCGGTCCAAAAACATAGTATACATACAACAATTTTGAACAATAATAATTTATAATACAGCAATAAAGATGTTTTACAATTCCTTTACCCTAATGTTCTTATGGTTTTTTCTCAAAAATACCAAACTTTTTAAAATCTATTCATGAAACTTTATAACTTTCACAACATGTAAGAAAGTTGAAAATCAAGTTGTTTCTAAAAAAGAAACAAACGCCTTATTTAATCAAAGAAAGAAGGCATTACTCAATTTTTAATAATATTCCTGACAACGAAGTTTTTGAAGAATAAAAATTGTAACGTTTTTGGGGTTATTCTGTAACCAGCTGGTAGTCGGTCGGTTGGTCGGTCGGTCGATCGGTCCGTTGCAGATTTCTTGTCCGGGAGATTACACAGAATGGTCTAGTCTTATACTAGACGTTCACAAATTAATTTACCTATTCAGCGCGTAAGAATAGGTAAATTAATTTGTGAACGTCTAGTATTAGAAAAATTGATAAGATAATATAACTATTTCACAGATTGTTTTGGAGTTTGGCTAGTGAGGAAAAATAATTCAAAATATTATTCAAGCATGAATTTGATAAAGAAAAATGCGCACAGTAAGGCATATGCAGTTAAAATGACAAAAAAAATATAAAGGCATATTATGCCTCGGAAATAGATATTGATTGAATTATTTAGAAATATCAAACATGTGTTTAATAATGTTCTATACAGTTGAGGAAAGTAGCGCTGACTGTGAAGTGAAGGTAGCAACATGTATAAACAAATAAGTATTTTAACTTACATACAAAATATCAATTCATTATAATTATGCCATTTGCCAAAAGAGCATAATAAGTAAAGATAGTTCACCTATATGGCAAATGAGGTTTTTTCGGAACTGTACCAAGATACCAAAATAGAAAGTTTTTGACGAATAAAAAAATGATAACGTTTCTGGGGCATAATTGGCCTTAATACAAATATTAGATGATATGCATACAAGTGAGAAGATAATTAGAATATCCCTTTTGTGTGTCCATGATATTGAGCGGCACAGTAACCAAGCCAATTTGACCCCATTTAGTAATTTGTCATAAAATATTTCTGATTATATATAGATATTTAAATATTGATTGCACATTTTATATGTTAGCTTCCTCTGAATCGGTCACATTTAAAACTTCACCAAATCATGCCGCTAGGTTTAAAGTCGGCCCAGTCGTAAAATTTACTTTGATTTAATAGACGTATATAGTAAAGCTGTCTGAACAGTCGTCTCCTCCGAAACTTCAGTGCTCAAAGCTGAACGTATTTGACACGTAATATTTCTTTGTGGTCCTTTACAACGTTATGAAAATAAAAATAATCACCATGGGGTCAACATTGATTCAATAGAATTTTATGGGAAAATAATTAATTATTGAAATATTAGCCTTAAACTGTTTAACATGTTTTTTTACTGGAGCCGATCAGTGTTCATTTAAGGCAAAATGCATGAAAAAGTTTTAAAACAGATTTGAAATGTGTTATTACAATCAATCGTTTGTTTATTTTTTACGGATTTAGCAAAAGTAAGAACATATGTGATATATTGTCAACGTTGTCTGTCATTCGTCTTATTTACATTTTATTTAAACTATCATTAATTTGCTTCCAGACTGCATGTGTTGAACAGAATAGCTGAAAATTTTAGTAATATCAATGAAAAAAAAATTCATTTCCAAAAACGTAAATAAAATTATGTAGAGGATGATTGAAAAAACGTAGACTTTTGCTGTAAATATTATATAGTTCATCCTATCGTTTAAACAAAAAAACATACATGGATAGGATATTAGTACAAAATATTGGAACATTAAGCCATTTAGCACAAATGAAGATTAGGCTGAGCCGAAATACATTTAAAGCTAACAAAACCTGACGGCTCTCTACAAAAGACCGGTAAGTCCATTTCAACATCATAAATTGCCGATTTCATCTTCATGATTCACAATTTTAACTTCGTGAATTCACGTTTTCAAAATACGGAATAATCATATCACAAACATAATATAAAATGAACACGGTTAAAGTAATATGCAATTTGATTTTTTAACACAAGAAACATGACAAACATCTATGCCTTACAATAAAAGAAACTGTGAAGAGACATAATAAACAACTCAGACAATCAGTGATCCGTTACCATTCATTTAGCGTTTTAGACAAGTACACAGGGTATTTCAAACATTCGCCGCACACTGTACAAATAACCTGCAATTTGTACAATGGGTCATCTTTCTGCTTATAGAATTACGGGTATATATAAATCACATTTATCTACAGCTTTCAAGTTGCTGAACCGCTATTTAAAGTTAAATAACTGAAATGTAAGAACTACAGAGATGCAAATAAATTTAAAACTAAATCGCAAGTCGTTTTCGACACAGGAAGGTATACCTCTTGTTGTGCCAGAGATATGTCACAGACAAAGTTCAAAGTGTAAAAACAATCAAATTGTTGCGCGCGACACGTTGTCTCAATATGGTGATCATTTTTGTGAAAAAGTTGTAAAATCCGACTTGAATTAACAAAGTTATGGGCCGAACACGATTTTGCTGCAAGGTCATGCTGTGACCTTGACCTTCAAGTTAGCTACCAAAATGTTACGCGCGACACATCGTCTCTATATGGTGATAATTTCTGTGAAATAGTTTTAAAATCCGACTTCAAATAACGAAGTTATGGGCCGGACACGATTTCGCTGCAATGTCATGCTGTCATGCTGTGACCTTGACCTTCAAGGTAGCGACCCAAATGTTGCGCGAAACATGTCGTCTCAATATGGTGATCATTTCTGTGAAATAATTTTAAAATCCAACTTCAAATAACAAAATTATGGGTCGGACACGATTTTGCTGCAAGGTCATACTGTGACCTTGACCTTTAAGATAGCCACCAAAATGTTGCGCGCGACACGTCGTATTAATATGGTGATCATTTCTGTGAAATTGTTGTAAAATCCGACCTTAAATAACAAAGTTTTGGGCCGGACACAATTTTGCTGCAAGGTCATGCTGTGACCTTGACCTTTAATGTAGCCACCAAAATGTTGCGCGCGAAACGTCGTCTTGATATGGTGATCATATAATAATTTTAAAATCCGACTTCAAATTAAAAAGGTATGGGCCGGACACGAATTTGTGACGTACGTACGGACGGACGGATGTTCTCACAGGACAGTAATTATGTGGCTACTCTATTGTTCTCTCTATTGTACTTTTTAGACACACAAAAGAAAATAGCCACATAAAAGCATTACGGAATGAATGACATCAAAGAGAAAGAACAGTTACCTATTGTCCCTCTAGCCACATAATTACTGTCCTGTGAGTGCGGACTGACGGACGGACGGACGGACTGACGGACTGACGGACGGACGGACAACCCGGCGACTATATGCTCCCCCCAATTTTTCGGGGAGCGTAATAAACAATTCATTGTTGAAAACAATTACATGTACTGTTTGAGGAATTCAGGATAGGTGTCTTGTTGAAGCGCTTAAGAAAATAGTCATTGTTTCCCCAATTATGAGTCAAATGACCTTAGTCGATAACTATGTAGTTAAAATACATACGACGTCTACGTCGATTTTATCTCGTAGATAGAAACTCTTAAGAAAAGAGGAGTAAATTTTGATACTTGAATATATAATGTTGACATAATACCAATAAATTAAAACCACACTGTCCTTTTGACAATATGTGGAATGTTCAAATATGAATGCATGTATAACGTTATATTGTTCAATATTGCGAAAATTACGAGAACATGACGGGTATTGGTTAGGTATACATGTTAGCTTTACATTGATTCCATATTAAATAATACATATCGTTCTGTTTAGCTGCGTTTAAAGCGCACTATACATTGTCTAAATATTTAACCTAAAATACATATTTTGCATTTTGGTAAACTGCATAAAATTTGAAAAAGTGTTCTTTAGTAAATATTGGGACAACAAGTCGTCAGTATATATCAGTATATATCTTTGCACAAAAGTATTTGCTATGCAACTCTATAATGAGTATTTACATAAGTATAAACAACAACTAACATTCACGATATAGGATTTGATCTTATGACATTTTCACCGGCACAAAATCATCACTTTTCAATTACTAGTATTCTCAACATCACTTATTCCGCGTCATCACTTATTTCACGTTAATGGCATATTTTCATGTGACCAGAATTGACGTATTTTATTCAGACACCTATACAACAAAGTTTTTGTGCAAAATAGTTTAAATCTCTAGATTTTTGTGTAAACAGAACAACGTTTTACAAATTTCTGCAAAAAGCAACAACAGTCCGTTTAATTTGTGGGTATGCCTGAAACAATCATCATTTTCTTAATGTTTTTTTTTGTTGAAAAAAATAAATTTTGAGTTATAAAATAAGGATAATTTTAATATTTAAAATCAAGCAAAATAACATGTAGAAAGTTTAACTTAAACAAGAAAAAAACTGAAAAATAACACCATTACCGCGATTTAAATGATAACATTTTGTTTTCAAAATGGCTGACATATAGTCTAGGTTTTGTCCATCAAAATTGACTTTGACTGAATATATTGTTGTTTCCTTGTGTCATGTTATAGCTTATAACAAGTTTTGTACCATAAGTTTCATTACCATTCAGTACCATCAGTTGGTTTCAAAGCGTTAAGTACCGTGAACTTAGAGGAGCACAGTATACTTGTTAACTATTGAACCTTAACTTCTATGATTTTAGCAATTTTGATATAAACATTTTTTATAAAATATGTTCACTCTGGCTTGTGGTCACATGTAATCCAAAATACGTTCGACCGTGAGATAAACACATATATTTGTACTGCTACTTTTTTAGCTGCTACAGATATCTATATAATTTGATTAGTGTGAGAAATAATTATATGTCATCAAGGCATAAATTTGGTTAAGACAATTAATAGTTAATTGGTATATTTAATTGATATGAAAATGTTGAAATAATCATAATACATAATTTAGATTGTATACTTATAACTAAACCATTACACAATCAGGGGAATAAAGCAATGATTATTAAAATACATTCTATTGAAAATATAAATCCTTACTATTTTAAGTTGTTTGTCAATAATGAAAAAGGCACAGTTATCAAGCCAATAAAACACAAACCGAAATTGCAATTTGCATCATTGGCTTTTTCTTCATAAAATATTATTTAATTCATAGTTTTCACCATTCATATAAATATTGACTTTATTCTTGAAGTTCGATTGGTGAATGGCTCACATCCATATGAAGGGAGACTGGAAGTATTGCATGATGGGTCTTGGGGTACAGTATGCGATGATGACTTTACAGCGCAGTCTGCAACAGTTGTTTGCAAGATGTTAAATTATCCACAGTAAGTAAGAAAAACGACACTAACGTATTTCTCGATATGTTAACATACATGTTATATAGAAAGAATGTCTTTAATTTCAAACGAATGGATTAAGTTCAAAGGTAATAAAGTGTTATTTGACTATTCAGAAAATATAAAATTCAGCCAATCCTTTGTCGCTAGTCCGTTAATAATCATGTTTACTAATGGAAAGGAACAAACCATCAGATAATTATTGATCCTGTAACACAATTTTTTCATGCTTTTATGTCATAAATATGATGCTCAAATTAGGAGTTGTCAATATAGTAAGTTCCAATAAGCATCATTTATAAAGATATTACCCAATTTAACATTTAATGTAAATAAAGGGAGGTAATTAGAAATTTATTTTCTATACATTCTAAGTCAAATTTTCCAATAAGAAATGAATGCATGTAATTTATTGATTAAATATAATGTGCACAAACATTTGCAGTACACTTTTTACATATTCTTCGATGTTTGAAAATTGTTTTATTTGCATAATTGTACATATATATAATTTTTTGCAAGTGTGGGTTACATACAGTAACAATATCAATCACAAAACATACATGATCTTTAAAATCAGGCCACAGTTTGTTCATAGAATTTTAACTGTATCCTCGATTTTGTTCAGACACAAATTTAAGCAAACATGTATTGATTTCATAACCTTCATATTCAAATCATGTCGATATTTAGCTCATTTGTACATTAATTTACGTTCATACTATAACGGGAAAGTGCATTAAAAGTGGCCTTAATACCTCACATGTGATACAGTTTAAGGAAGACCAAAATTAAATTAAAATACATTTTGAAGTTATTTATCCTTAACGCTGAAACAAACTTTTCAAACGTGTTTGTTTAATGCTAAATACATAGTAAAGCAGTTATGTTTAATTTGAAAAGAAATGTTTTATTTCCATAGGCAAACATGTTTAGATTCAAGTGAATGACTGATGTCATGAACTAGTATATCATGATAAAAACGACAGTTATATTATTTTTAGAGGAATATATTTTCGAATGATTTTTAATTCAAATTTCACCACTTCATTTAAATGTTGAATACTGATTTAGCCCGTGCTAAAGGGCGCGCACGGTAACTTACAATTTCCAGGCTAATTCAAACCGAGTCTGCAACATTTTTAATTTTGCCGTTTTGTGTGTTCTTAAAGGATTCTGTTTTTCTGTTTTTTTTAGTACTAATCCTTTGGTATTTATGTCCGCATATTTCGGCGCCGGAAAATTGCCAATACACTTTGACGATGTTGAGTGTTCGGGCACTGAGATAAGCTTACTGCAATGTTCACATACAAGTTGGGGATCAAATAATTGCAGTCATAGTGAAGATGTCGGCATATCATGTACACAAGGTAATCTTTCTAAAATATGATTGAAAAGAAATATTATTTAGAATACGATATTTTAGTTATATTGACAATTTAAAGTCGGCAATTTACAGAAGAAAAATATGGGTCACCTTTAACACATTACATAATGATGGTTGAACTATCCTAGAGCAACAGAAACCTGCACTTTGACACTAAATGTGAAAGTTGTCATCTCTTTTATAGTGTAGAAGGTTCTATACTGAACTACAAGGTATTTGTTATCATAAAGCTTACTCTTTAAAACAAAAGTGTTGTCCCAATAATCTGCGACAAGGGTGTTTTGTACGAATTTGATATTTTATAAGCTCATACAATTGAAACATTTTCAAAAAAGTACATAAAAAAATAACAGCAAACAACACGATGAATAATGATGAAATAAACACCATGGCAACTAAGTGAATCACGACGCACGTCAAAAGTCAAAGACGACGTGAGCGCCTTTCTCAAATACTTTCCGTTGTATTCAGTGCATAAACAGTGCCGCTTTTTCCATGAATCGTCAATAACAGACTTAAACCATGTGTTTCTTACTCCTTGTTTAATGTATAATCAAAAACGATAAACGATTGAAGAGATAAAGATATTAATACACATATTATGTAAGTATCTAGTCTAACAGACAACCTGAAAAATATTTAAAATTGTAATGTATATTTGTATTAGGAAAAGAGATTAAAGATATATGGCAAAAAAATGTTGTCCCTGATAAATACAATATCTACATCATCACTCAATATTTAAACTAAAACCTGACTTTCTTCACAACTTTGCATTTATTTGGTCGAATTCAATGTTCATGAACCAGCTTATATTATTCATATCTTCTTTAGAAATAACTTATTACGGGCTTCCAAGTCGCCCCGTACATTTATTCAGGGATGTTATATTTACGATCCTTAAATATCGTTCTTCATGTCATCATTGATGTGCTTGTGGTATTTTAATTCTTTCTTTTCGGCCATTTTCTAGTTGGTTGGTTCCAGTATGCTGTATAATCACCATTAGGATATGTACCCTGCTTTTTAAATTTGTCTTTGACAGCTTATCTGTGATATGCAGGCTTCAAAACCTCTAATCCACTTTCAAAAATCTACTTTATTTAGATCCGACCATTGTTTTCTTGTTTAGGGACCATGCATTCTTTTACTTGAAAACCATACGCCGCTTTTTATGCACTGATGTATCGCATTAAAGGTTCTATGATAACCGCCGTATGAACACATCTGCGGATGTTTATCAATTCAAAATTTCAATATAACCATGATAAAATGTTGAATTCTGCTTAAGCCGGTACTAGAGTGCCTGGACGGTAAATTGCACTTTCGAGTACGGTCCATGAACAGGCTCAATCAAACCGAGCCTGCAACATTTTCAATTTTGTCGTTTTGTGCGTTCTTTGGGATTCTTTATTTCTCTCTATTTCACATTTGCCTTTATTCCCCTGAAAGAGTTTTTTAATATATCAAACGATTCGTAAGTCCATATATACTGTTCTTTATATGGCAAAGTTGATATTTACAACTATCCTAACCATGAATAGCTTGTTAGTCCCCTTTCGGTTTAAACGGAAGGGACTTTAGGTTTACCGTTAGTCCATCCGTATGTCCGTCCACAAAGCTGGATCCCTTGATAATGCAAAAAAGTATTGAAACATAATTTCATGAAACTTGATATATATAGATGGCAGTCGGGAAATAATGCACGTCTTTTTCTTTTCTTCCTATGTTGAAAACTTTGGTTGCTATGGCAAGAAATATACTGAAAACATGGCAAAGAGCTAGGTTCACTAACCATGGATTTTTGCCCAAGATTTTGGCAAAAAATAATTTAATGAAAAGTTCTTGTTTTTAGGTTTTATTTATAAGTTCAATCCTTAAACTGTTAAAAAGTTATGAATTTATAGACATATGTTTACATTTAGTATGATTTATTTTCTATGGAAATACCCCTATTTCCAGCAAAATTAGGAAAATTCACGTATTTTTGGTGTTTTAAACGAAAATTAAAGTATCAGCACAGTCCAGCCCCAACAAAATCATTACACCATTGTGTTGTAATGTATCAAAGGCTTCAACTATATCAATATAAAGTTGGGGCTTGCCTGTGCTCTATTCCAAAATAAGATTTTTATCTAATATCTAAACGTCATTTTCTGGCATTAATTTCAGTAAATGCAAATCATGGAGCATGTATATTGCACTCAACATTATTAATTTTTATTCTAAGTTGTTGAAATATGATTCATAACATATATTTTAATAAATGTTTGCAGGAAAATCATTTCTAGTAAATTAAAGGCACTTTCACTAAAATAAGTACGATTATGTTTTGGTACGAGTTCGACGGTTTCCACTGTAACGGTTGTAAACAAAACTCTGGCAGGTTAAAAGAATTCCCAGCAAACACAGGACGTCATACTGACGTCAGATTTAAGTCAGGTTCTGACGTCGGATGACGGTCGGAAAAACGGTCGGATTTGAAAGTTTTTTTGACGTAATAATCTGACGTCAGATAGATGTCAGGATCTTACCATTATCTAACTATTTCTGACCAATATCTAACCATTTTCCGACCAAAATCTGACCGTTATCTAACCAGTTTCTGACCATTTTCCGACCTCAATCTGACCATTTTCCAACCTAAATCTAACCAGTTTCTGATCAATTTCCGACCTCAATCTGACCATTTTCCGATCTTAATCTTAACCTTTTTCTGCCCTAAACCTGACCATTTTCTGACCTTAATCTGATCATTTCCCTAATCCTCCTTGTTTACAATATTATAAATATTTTCTGGCTAATCCTGATTTGATCAAATGTAATGTAACTCATTCTTTTAAGTAACTTTCACTCCAATGAAATGTATAACAAAAAACATAAAGCAAAAATATGTTTTTATGGGGTTTTTTTTATTTAAGATAAAAGTTGCAATTTAAAGCTGATACATACAGTTTTAGTTAATTCTGCAAGGCTAAATACTTTTCATAAACTAAACTAAATAAAACTTTTACGTAAAATAAGTTAATAATTAAACAAAAAGTATTACAAAAACAATGACATAAATGAAACTAAGAAATCATATACAAATATTAATGATCTAAACAATGTATGTATATTTCTATCAAAGTTTGCCTTATCAAACAAAATAATGAAAATATTATAATTTTAAGAAAAGTTAAACGATTTCGGATAATAATATTTGAAGCAATTAATGACAGATATTCAGTATTTTAACTATATTTTTACAGCATTACTAAAACATTTAGTGGTATTTTTCATATTTTGACCTCCTTTTGTCACTAACGTATAAATTACTTCCTTTTAGTTACTTCACAAAGTTATACACAAATGTACTTTTAAATATCCACGAGAATTAGCACGAATTTGGAGGTGTGATGCCTTTAGATATATGACCTTCTCTCACCACCCCTCGTCTGTCCGGAGGATGTAACATGTTAATGTCCGATGGCGTTTGTGATATCATTTTCACTGAAAAAAAAGAAATTTATGAAAATTAGAAAAATTACAAGCAAAAATTTTTTCATGGTTATCTGCCCTTATGAAATTTTGAAAGTTATCTTAAATTAATGAACAACTTTGCTAGCTTTTCAAAAGTGAGCTTTCACAAAAATTAAAAGTAAACATAAATACTGAATATTAAAAAAAAACGCTTTAAAACTCCAGTTTTGTATGGATTATAGTATGTAATAGAATTTACAAAATCTTACTTTCCAATGATTCATGTTTCTTTCTACATTATCACGTATTTCTGCCCCTCCGACCTTTGAGAGCATGTCAAACGCTTGAACTACCTGAAAAGAAAATTATATTCTAACTTATGTATATTCTACTTTTGAAATAGAACAGTTACGCAAGTCTTAAATTTTTCATAGTTTCAAATTAAAGAGTGTTTAGAAATTGTTGATAATAAATGTATGTTTATGTACTACGTTTTGTTAAAAAGCTTATGTTGTTTTGATTACATTTTTTCCTTCTAATGATTATATGAAGCCTCATTCTATCTTACATAATCAATCAATTCGCTCTTTCATTTATTTCCCGTTCATTTATTAGAATGATATTAAAATCTGGTGTAAAACACAATAAGGTAAGATTTATTCTGATCAAAAATTGGACCGTTTGGGAAAATACCAAAATGTCTGAAACCGAAACGTCTTGGGTTATTTAGGACCGAAACGTCTTGGTCCGAAATGCTCGAAATCGTATCAATTCATTCTCAATTCTCAGATTTTAAGTGACAAAAAAATCATAGTTTAACAAGAATTTGAATACTAAGCATTCTCTTTGGTTATACTGACAGGCACATTATAAACTCTTCACGAGCAGAGTTAAAACATGCCAAATTTGAAATGATTAATTATCAAACATTATCGCGAATTTGTGTGACATTTTGCTTCAACTGTTCAAATAATGATAATTAAATCTAAGAATGCATGCAATTATTTTTCAAATACAAAATAGAAATAAATTTACATAAATTGAACTGACCTTTTTGTTCAAGAAAATATGGAATATTCACTTTATCAATGCATCCCGATTCCTGACATACGAAACGCCTACGAATTTGAATTTCCCATCCACGTGGCTGCAGTGTAGATTCGAATTATAATTATGTTTTCTTTCCTTTTTCCTGTCACTATGATTAAATTTTAAAGAACTATTAAAAACTCGTGATTTTGATACATATTATGTACCACAAATGATGATACTGTAACGTTAAATGATTGGAACTCGTTAACACATCTGTGGCTATAAATAGATTTCATAACAATAACACATGTAATTAACCTATATACAGCGCCACCTATATGTTTTATTAGGTTGCAGCGCCGCGCACGTGGTCTTCGAAAGGCACTTGTATATATATTTACACTTAATTTGTAAGCCAAATAACATTTTAAAAAAAGTTTAAATGATTACAACAGCGAATAAGGATTACCTTTCGTTAATTTTTTACCTACAGTCAAGAAACCGACCAGAACCTGACGTTAGTACGACGTCAAAAAGAAACGTCTAATAGACATCGGATTTTGGACGTCAGATTTACGTCGTATTTTGGTCGCCGACGTCGAGACCAAAATCTGACAGTAATCTGACGTTATTTTAACGTCATGTGTTTGCTGGGTTATATGTAAACGCTTATAAATAAATGCTGAAATTCTACTTATGCCTTAAATATTTCATTCGTAGAATTAGCAAGGTGTTGTTATGTAATTTTATTGATTCATTGAAAGAAGTTATGCTGTTCAAGCTATTTTATTGCTGAATACTCGATCTGGGTCCGGTTCTTTCGCCCTCACAAAAAAAACAACAACAACAACAAACAACTGTGGTTGTTTAAACACAGTGATTAAGAGGTTTTTATGTCTTTTTAAAAGGTAGATAAGAAGAATTCAATTTACTTTGTGAAAATAAAATTATCGCAAGTCTCAAAATAATTCAAAGATACTGTTTATAGAGTATTTAAACTTTATAATTCCACATCGTCTGCATTGATGTATGTTAAATGATGTCATAACATCCCGGAATGTGGCATTAGCTCAGTGGTAGCATGGGAACCTCTCACCCAGGAGAATTGAGTTCAAAACCTTGATCATGAACTATTTCTATTATTTTTTTTTTCGTTTTAATAATTAATAAAATAGATAGTGCTTTTTCAGTAAATAATATGTTATTTCATTAATGTATTTATTCCTTCAGATTTTAAGTCAGTGCTATTTCATAGTTATTAAGGTATTAAAGATTTGTTAGACATTTAATTGCTTAAAAATTCAACAAGAAGTTTCAAATCTTATTAATTTAGTATTATTCTCATTAAAAAATATTCACAAGAAATTGCCAAAGCAGGAAGTATGTTAGGAGTCAACGGACGAAATGTCTTCAGTACACTTTCCCAGGATGAGAAAAAAGCATGTTATTAAGCTCTAGCTGTTTCCAAGAATAAATAGACAGAAAGTCTTGACTTGTCCTTTTTCACAATTCAAAAGGATCCTTTTATTTTGTGCACGAAATTGCAGAGCATACATGTAAGCAGCCATAACTACATGAATTGGATTATCTACACGAATGACAGCATTGATGTGTATTACTGCCTTTCTTATGGCTGGTGCAGACGTAGTTTGAATGTGTTCCGATGTCTCCACCGTTACATGGTATCTCGCATATGGACACCATGAGAAGTTGTGAGACTCCGTCAGGAGTGAGAAAATGGGCTGATAATCTTGCTGATCATGTAGCGGTATTTTGAAATTGATAGCCATTCAATACAGTGTGAAAGAGAATCGTTAAAAGTAACAGTAAAAGAGACAATGCTAAATTAAATTTTTGATTGTAGGCTTCCTTATGTTAAGTGTTTAATTTACACTCATTATGTAGATGTAAAGGCATATTGGAATGATATAAACCAAATCTTTACTTAGAGTTGTTTTATGTCACATAAATTATGAATACATGTAAATAAATGTTTTATGCCCTCGAAGGATGGCATATTAAAATCGAACCGTACGTCTGTCAGTCTGTCATTCCGTCAGTCATTCAGGCTTTATATATATATAGACAGTGGTGGTCATGTCCGCTCTGATTCAGTATGCATGAAAGGATTTTAATTTTTCTTTCATATATGAAATAATCATACATGTATGGTGTGTCGCGAACAAGACTGGTTTCTATGACTTAGGTCCAGGTAATTGCGGGGGTTCAAACTTTGTTAATTTTGATATTAATATACATATAGGCAGATATGGTCGTGTCTGCTCTGAAAATAATATGCATGAAAGGGTTATATTTTTTATTTCACATATCAAATTATCATAAATGTATGATGTGTTGCCCTTAAGACCCGTGTTCCTACGCCTTAGTTTAAGGTCACTGCTGGGGTTTAAACTTTTTCAATATTTATGTTATATACATATAAATGGTGGTTGTTGTGTCCGCTCTGTAACTTCCGTATACATGAAAGTTTCAATTTTCATTTAAAAATATAAAGTCACCATAGATGGACAATGTGTTGTGAACAAGACCTAGGTTTCTTTGTATAACTTATAGTTCACTGCTGGGGTTCAAACTTTGTCAATTTTTACCACCACACTTAACATGTAATAGTTGGTTTAGAACTAGAATCCTTCAGGGGCATTTGTCATGTTCTGTGACAGCTCTTGTTTTTTCTCAGTTCTCATATCGTCATGGATCATTACATTACAATTGTAATAAAAATGTCTGATTTCCATAATTATAAATAACACAAATCGTTTTCTGGATTTGGCTGTATCATAATTCATAAAAGAAAATAGTATCGAATTTGCAGTTCAGTATCAAATATTACGTATAGAAAGAGCATACAGTCAAACATTATTTTTACTTGACAAAAAAATTCTAACGTACTTTTATATCTATAAATTTACTTAATTTAGGCGGACTTTTACACTATACATTGGAATAAGTCAACAACTCCTAGTATTTACATTATACTATTTGCTTACATGTATATAGTTACTCAGTGTTAGTTTAGTTAGGTTAGACAGAAATACCTATCTGTTTTGTGTTATTATGATATAATAATAATAATAATAATTATCATTATCATAATTATTATTATTATTATTATTATTATTATTATTATTATTATTATTATGTTCAACGTCCTTGTCTAAAGACTGACTAAAAAGGCCGTTAAAATTGCGATTGATTCTATACACCCTTATTTTAAGCTTAATGTAAGAAGTAGATTAATATAACAAGCAAATTAGACATTTATTATTAAAAAATGAACAAACTTACATTATTTATAAAAGTAAAAATAAATACATTTAGTTAGGCGAAAAATAATATGCATGCACATTTTTATTTCTAAATATCCGAATTTGGAATATCCGAAACGAGTCCCATTTATCTTTTATATTAGTTTTGTGACACACTAGTCTAATTTTAACTAAACTATAATTTTGTTTACAATATATAAGAAATATATTGCTATCTTTATGAGTTTAATTCAGTCAAACACACAAATTTATTAGTCTTGTATGATTATTGTCGTCAAATTTGTGATTTAATTGAATTAAGCAGGTGCTCTAATTATGACGTCATTATGTCGTCATAGTAACCAGAAATGCCTAATAAATGTCTATTTTGAAAATGTAACACATTGTACTATACACCTTTAGGTTTTTATCAATATCTAAGATGGGGCCATTTTTGGTGCTTAGTGAACCTTGCTCTTTAACACATATTTCTGATCATCAACCACATCAAATGTGACAAGGATCACAATTTTAAAACAAAAATTATCGAATTACAACCCACCCACTTGAATTAAGAGTTTTCATGAAAAAAAAGTTTTTTTATTGCTAACTTCTCTTAATTTACTTCAAACTTCATATCTATGTATTTTATAATATGTATCACTAAAATCATTTGTGAGAAGGTTCCATACTCTAGCTTGACTATTTCCAGAATTATGTCCACCTTAAACTTAGATTTTGTTCAAAAAAATTATTTTTAACTCAAACTTTTTCATTTCTTATAGCATTTTCTTCAAATTTCCACATCATAATAATATGACAAGGGTTATAAATCTAGCGTCCATATCTCCAGAATTATCTCCTCCATAAACTGTCTGTTTTTTTGTTAATTTTCTTAATTTTAAATATACATTCATTACCTTCATCATATGCGATTAGATTAATTAGTCATTAACTTGAACTTGAATTTTTTTTAAAAACTGTTCTTTCCTTTTTTATTTTCTTCTTTAATACTGTAAAATGTATATTTGAAAATTGTTATTTTTCAGTGACTGACAATAACGTTCATGTACTTGATGATATATTAAATATAGAGTCTTTACTAGTCTTTGTCCATAATATTGACTGTGGAAAAGTGACCAAGGCAATTGCCTGGTCATTTATCATAAAACATTATTGTATAAATAACTTTTCTTGTATTCTTGAAGTGCGATTGGTAAATGGGTTTAACCAATATGAAGGGAGACTAGAAGTATGGCATGAGGAGTCTTGGGGAACAGTATGCGATGATGAGTTTGGTACGCTGTCGGCAAGTGTTGTTTGTAAGATGTTGGAATATCAACAGTAAGTATAAAACGATATAAGCTTATTTATGTATTACAGTGTAACTTCTGAAAACCGAACACCTGTGGGACTAGCCAAAAAGTTCGCAATTTGGAAGTTTCCGGAATTCAGAAGTTCGTATTTATCTGGACAAGTAGAAACATTATATTAATATTGAACACCAATTGTTTAAGACATGATGAAAAATATAGAAAGCTTATTAAATTCATAAAATGGCAAAATAGTAGGACTTTTAAAAAGTTATAAATACATTGTATATTAAATTTCATTATCACCTATAACTAAATTTGTTGATATAACAACATAATGTCATGTTGTACCAGCTAATAATAACCTTACTCTTTTGTTTTTTCATCACAATATACTTCTCTTTTTTTAATTTTTACACTTCAATCAAATGTTTGACATGCTTAAAAAGTTGTGATTGTAAGGTGTTGATTGTAAGGTTTTGAGGTGTCAAAATAAATGGTTTCTGCTAATTGGAAGATACTGACATTTTGAAAGTTTTATAATCTCATAATATTTTTTCAAACCTTTTTTTAAATTTCGGATTTCGGAAGCAAATTTGAATTGATTTCACCAGTTTAACCAGAAAATCTTTCGGAATTCAGAATATAGCAGTTCCGGAATTCAGAGGTATTTATTACATTGAAAATTGAAAGAGAAATTTCGGGACCCTGAAAAATGTTCGGATTTCAGAAGTTTCCGGATTTTAGAAGTTCCGGAATTCAGAAGTTACACTGTATGTAGCAATGCATGTTATACAGAGTACATGTCCTTTCAATGTCTGGAATTAAAAGTTACATAAATCATGCCGATGGTAAAAAAACGTCACCCAAGTTCTACCGAAGTTTACATAGATTTGTAATTAAAACATGTCAAAAACTTCAACACCCGTTGCATGTGGCATTACCTTTAATTTTCCAACAAAACTAACTTAAATCATGCCACTAGGTTAAAAATTGGCCCCGCCTTAAGATTTACTTAGTGTTTATAAACGTTTATTGTAAACATATCTGAAAAATATTTTCTTCCGAAATTTCAGTGCTCATAGCAAACTTATTTGACAAGTGTTACATTACTAGGTAATAAAAATAATTCCCCTGGGATTAAAATCCGTTAAAAGAGACTGATATATGAACATAACACCCAGTATAGTCTTTATTTTTTAATTAACAATTGCAATAGGAATTGACATTCAGACTTGGGAAGCAATGCACATTAACAGTTGTATCAATATCAACCCTGTGATACAGTGTTATGTTGGAAGACCAGTTGTTTGTATTTATGTTCTATAACCACACATTGATATTAAAGAGATTTACTGATTTGTATGTTGTGTTAAAAATCGACTATTATTATTTATCATTTTAGTACTAATCCCCTGGTATTTGGGTCCGCAAAATTCGGCGCTGGAATATTACCGATGCATTTGGACGATGTTAAGTGTACGGGAACTGAAATAAGCTTATCTCAATGTCCACATAGAGAATGGGGATCTAATAATTGTGGTCATGGTGAAGATGTCGGCATATCATGTACTCCTGGTAATTCTTTAAAAACTATCATTAAAATGATTTTTTTTCTTTTGAAACTTATCATTTAACCATATCTCTGCACATAATAGATTTTGATTAAACTGGTTTGCTGTTTAACAAAATTTCGACCGCAGCATGAAGTAACATTATTCATATAGAAAAATTAAGTAGAAGAAATTATCGTTTAGCATGAACGGATAAACGTGTATTAAGATTTTAAATATAAACCTAAACCTTTCTTACTTTATGGAATAAATCTTTATTCATTTGCACTTTGAGACATTGCTATATTTATTTAGAAGCTATATAACTATCATTTTCTTTAGAAATTTGTCATTCTATATGTATGAGCGGCTGAATGTATCTTGATACGGGTCACTTCATAGAATATCAAAACTTTTGTCAACTGAACTTCGAAACGTTTAGATAAATTTTTAACATACTGATTTTAGTTTCGTTAAATAAGCCCTGTTTCAGAGACCTTTTTGAAACTTTGCTTTACTGACATTTATAAAACCCATGTTTTACTGTTTATTTTTAGCCTTGAATCAAATAGTAAGACAAACAGTTATGCTTTCTCATTATGTATGTCAATAAAACTGATCGCAGTTAACTTCATGTATGTGGCTCAAATCGACACTTCACTTAATATATTTGTTTTTCCACATGTGTTCGTTGGGGTAGAAGTCCAAAAGTGGTCACTGAAATAGGACCTAAATAATTCTGAAAATGGAATGGTTTGAATGATCTCTCATAATATGTAGTAGAACAAAATGTACACTTCAATACTTCAAAGTATGATGGTAGAACTATCCTTATAGCGGATGAAACTGGTACTTTTAAAGGTACTTTGGTAGTCTAGTAAGTTCTTTATCTAACAACAAGTTATTGGCATTGGCTTATCAAAATGCTAACTACCTTAAACAAATTTAATAATTATGTTGTTAAAAGACGCAAAACAATACATACATTAATAGACATTATTTGTACATTAAAGTTTGAACTTAGTTATTACAAACACTGTTAGTTTAACAGATTTAGCACAAGTGAGTACATACATTGCTGAGAGGTGAGCTGTTATGATGCTGTCCGTCATTCAGCGTTATTCATATCTTAATTAAACAACAAATCCTCCTAAAAATCATGTTGGACTTTACACAGGAACAATCTATAGGTGGTCTTCTACAAATACTAAAATTCGGTCCCAGTCTGCAGCACGTGTTGATCAGAATAGCTAAAAAGACTATTTTTAGTTTAAGAAATAAACGCAAAAGTGTATGATTTATTTACACAAATGTAAAATTTAATGAAATTTTGAAGAGTGATGATCTAAAATAAAGAATATTTTTGCTGTTAATATTATATATTTCATCTTTTCGCATAAAAAATAACACCATCATGAATGGAAATATGTACGGTGGCATGTGTGTGTTTTTATTTATCTCGTGGCCACGAGATACTATGTCGTGGCCACGAGTTACTAAGTCGTGGCCAAGAGAGAGCTAAGTCGTGGCCACGAAATACTTTGTCGTGGCCACGATATAGCTATGTCGTGGCCACGAGATACTATGTCGTGGCCACGAGATGCTAAGTTGTGGCCACGAGATAGCTAACTCGTGGCCACGAGTTACTAAGTCGTGGCCATGAGATAGCTAAGTCGTGGCCACCAGATACTATGTCGTGGTCACGAGATAGCTAAGTCGTGGCCACGAGATAAATAACCAATCAGATAACACCATTTATATGAATTTCCCTAATTAACTAGACATGTGGTATAGTACAAGGATGTCCCTACTTCACCAGCCTGTAAAAGTGCCATTTACACAACTTATTGACTAGTCAATAATTGTGCATTTAGCGTCACTGTGACCCTAACTTTTGACCAAATGACCTCGAAATTATTAGATGTCATCTACTGATCATGTGCAATGATCTTTTTTGGTTATATAAACCATGGCTTATCCCTTCTTACTTATTCATCAGACAAGGATTTTACCTTATAGGCTATCTACTGTTCATGGACAATGTCCCTTCCAAATAGAATAAACCAGGACTTATTCCGTCTCATGTTATCGTATAAACAAGGTTAACAGGCCGTAGTACGTACAATTACGTTAGTACTGACCAATTCGATCACAAAATTGTCCCAACAAAGAGCTATAGTCACAATTAATGACTGATGGGCCTTGGAAGGTGACTTTCTAATATGATCCTAAAGACAAGTTCAAAGTGAATATCTTCAGTATTTTCAAAGATTTATGTTGCATGTAAAAGTAAATTGTTAAGTTTAAAAAATTCATATGTAAAGTGTATTCTTAGTAAATCGTAGCCACGACATAGTATCTCGTGGCCACGACTTAGTAACTCGTAGCCACGACATAGTATCTCGTGGCGACGACTTAGTAACTCGTGGCCAAGACATAGTATCTTGTGGCCACTCCTTAGTAAACTCGTGGCCACGACTAAGCTATCTCGTGGCCACGACTTAGTTACTCGAGGGCACCACAAAGTACCTAGTGGCCACGACTTAGTAACTCGTGGCCACCACATAGTAACTCGTGGCCACGACTAAGCTATCTCGTGGCCACGACTAAGTAACTCGTGGCCACGACTTAGCTATCTCGTGACCACGACTTATTATTTCGTGGCCACGACATATTATCTCGTGGCCACGACTTAGCTATCTCGTGGCCATGACTTAGTAACTCGTGACCACGACTAAGCTATTTCGTGGCCACGACTTAGTTACTCGTGGCCACGACATAATATCTCATAGCGACGACTTAGTAATTCGGTGCCAAGACATAGTATCTCGTGGCCACGACTTAGCTATCTTGTGGCCACGACTTAGTAAACTCGTGGCCACGACATAGTATCTCGTGGCCAAGACTGAGCTATCTCGTGGCCACGACTTAGTAACTCGTGGCTATGTCATAGTATCTCGTAGCCACGAGATAAATAGAAATACACACATGTCACCTTTGTGCCACCGTAAATATGTATTGCATATTCATACTTAATAATACAAACAAATAGTAATTGAAAACAGACATACAAAACAAAATGGTAACTATGGCCTCGATGCTCATTTCATAACGTCGTTTACATCATACTTTCTATTTTTAGATGCCATTTCCTTTAAATAAATAGGCGACTATCTGTTCATATTGTTTAATCAAATTGATTTCAGTATTTCTCGATGGCAATTAATATGTATTGGAAAATGACTGTAATCAAGTGTTGGTTATACAATTCGACACTTTTACTTTTAGCTGCATGTAGATCCTGAGGGTATCAGAACCGCATTTTTGTGTCGCCTCTACGGAGTAGTGGCGACATATAGGGATCACTTCTCCGTCGTCTGTCTGTCCGTCTGTCCGTCCGCCACAAAACTTGTCCGGACTACTCCTCATAAACTACTGGTGCAATTTCATCGAAACTTTACAGGAATGATCAGTACCAAGTCTAGTTGTGCATATTGTCAGTATTTTTTGGTTCAATGATTTTTGTCAGAGTTATGGCCCTTTAATAATTTTTATTTTTAAAGTTTGTCCGGACTACTTCTCTTATACCACTAATGCAATTTCAATGAAACTTTACAGGATTGACCGGTAGCTCAAGTCCTTGCGCATATTGCACGGGTTTTCCGGTTGAATGATTATGGCCCTTTGATAAAAAGGTGTTTTTTCTGTGTGTTGCCAGATACACAAAAGCTTGTCCGGACTACCCTTCATAAAGTACTGGTGCAATTTTTTCCAAACTTTACAGGAATGATCAGTACCAAGTCTAGTTGTGCACTGTCCGTCTGTCTGTCCGTTTGTCACAAAACTTTCCGACATGAAATTGGCCATCATGAGGCGACACATGTGATCACTGATCACTCTTGTCTTAACTGTTTCTCTATGGATTAATATAAACCAAAATAAACCGAAGCCACGATAGGAGGATACGAATTGGTTGATATGATTGTGTTGTATACATGAGCCTAGTTGTTCAAAACTATGGTGAATTTTAACGACAAATTAACGTAACTATTGATAAATTTTAACATTTTCGTTGGCTAACGAAATATCAAAATTTGAGTTGTTCAGATCTATGTTAAAATTTTCGTTTTTAACGATGCGTTAAAGTGCTTAACGTTTACTTAACAAACTAACACAAAAATCCCATAATGCAGTGTTTTACTTTCCTTAAAAAACGAAAAGGCCGATTACTCTTCAATCTAATAAGAAATACTAAAACAATCACTGATGTACATTGTTTGCAAAAAACAACCGAGTCATAGTCTAATTGAAATTGAAAACTCATGTGATAATTCTTTTTTGACTGTTTGGTCAATAACATAGTGCAACCAGTACCCAGGACCTATATGAAATTTAATAACTTGACTGTCATTAGGAGTGATTTATTTCATAGTGTGCAGCTTTTACACGGGCAAACTTATTTTATGTTCTTTTAATGTTTATTTACCTGCATATTCTTTGAATAATGCCTGTATATTATGCTAGTTACTTTGTGATCACGTGCATTTTATATGAAGACTTCTCAAGGATTAATCCTTATTTGATTTTAATTCCATGGTCATCTGAAGCAGGTGATTGTAGTGTTGGTAGTTTTCACTCCAGATCACGAGCCAAATTGAATTTTATCAGAGCACAGTTCAGCCACAGCATCGTTCCTTGGCAGGCTGTCAAGCAGTTTACTAGTACAAATTGCCCTTACTTTTGAAAGGAACTGATTTTTTCTATACACACTAAAAACATAGGTACATTGCGAATGATCGTAAAAAGGATTTTATGATCTATCACAACGAAAGTGGCATGCACCGTCAGAGAATCGAACCCTACTATTAAGCTAACCGGACGGTTTTCTGAAACATTTGGCAACGCATCATTCATTAAATATGCATTCTGGTCTGATTAAAATTAACCAGCCAAACAAAATGTGCTTGCAATTCATCTTTAAAAATTGTTCCAGTGTTTACCCTACAACCTTTACCAACATGTATATTTCATTGTGTTTGCATCTTTATCAGTGTTTATTCCATAATGTTTAATAAATACATGTGTAGAATCTTAAAACTATGTGTTAGAAAACATGTTAGCAAAGTCCTAATTTCATTTTTAAACACTTTAAAACACTTATAATAGCTGTTAACAGTACACAATTTTCACATTGTGATAATTGATTTGTCAGTTAAAGATCCTGTATGTTGTTATTGAGGTTGTGTACCACAGTTAAATGAAATTATATATTTATATATATATAATTATGCTTATTAAACAATTTTCAAACATCGAAGAATATGTGAAATATGTACTGCAAATATTTGTACATATTATATGTGATCACTAAAATATATGCATTGATTTCTTATTGAAAAATTTGACTTAGCCTTTATAAAAAATATTTTTTGATGATATATTTATTTATATGAAATGTTAAATTCGGAAATATCTTTATAAATAATGCTTTTTGGAACTTACAGAATTAATAAATCTTAATTTGAGCATCATATTTATAATATAAAACCATACAAATTGTGTTACAGGATCTTTAAGGGTCTGACTACCCTATTGAGTTTCCTACGTATATGTTTATGTTATCAGAAATGGCCACTATGAATCGTTTAATTTAGAATACTACAATTACTGTAAATTTTAGCTTTTCATGATTGTGTGTAAAATCATAACTGGAAGTCGCTGTCAAAGAGTAGGCTTATTAACTCCGTCAACCATTTAGATTGAATAATGACCCTTCGTGAAACAAAAACATAGCATTAGGGTAAAAATACACACATTTACTCAGCAACATTTCACTCTAAATTCCAGCAATATGTATACCAGTTTATAATGTTTTAATTTAATTATCTATATAATACATTTTTCAATTTTACCACACAAAAGTCATTATTGAGATTGTAACTGTTTATTTTCTACAAGTGTTCTGATTAATTGACAGGTTTGGTAATACCTTATTTTAAAATGAAATACTTTTTTAGAAGAAACGTTTAAAAATTTCATTTTACATAATTGAACATAGTAGAGAATTTGATCGAAACAAGCACTATAGTTAAACCATTTTATAAATGTCATTACTGACTTGCAAAATTAATATAAGTCTTTCCTCTTCCATACCATTCAAACCATGTGGTTCTGTCTCTTTCCAAAATTATTATTCTCAAAAATGTGGTATGTACAATAATGATCTCAAAATTTTCAAATACTCCATTGTTTACACATAACGTATGAAGACCTGTTACAATCAACATTTATATCATTTACAAGTTAAGTCCCTTGATGTCTTTAAAATTAAAATAAAGCTTGCTTTTAATGCACTCATATACTAAAAAAGAATATAAGAAGAAGTTACATACCTAACTTCTTCAAACCCTATTTAAGTTGTGCTGGGAAGGAGAGACATTTTTTTATTTTGACCTTATTTAAAATAATAAAATGCTGAATCAAGGAGCTTTATTTTACTTTGTAATAAAACTCCCTGTTTGAATCCAGGGTTTACATAACATTTATTTAGATGACTTATTCTACTCTCAATTTGGGTAAAAGATGGAAAAAAAACCAAAATGTTCAAATTTGATGAGACAGACTATATGAAATATAAAATGATATGAAGTTAAACCCTTATACATATTACTGATCAGTTGTTGATCATAAGAATTTGGAAAAGGCATTTGGTGTTCAGAGGAAACAACAACAGATCTATATAAATCAGAGCTATGGTAATCATAGGATATATTTACTAAGATATACTTGAACATTACAGACTTCATTTTTACTTTCTAAATGTATTAATCATTATACTGTAGTGTGATTCAACCAAGGTATCTTGATAATCTATTGTGATACATCTCCGGCAGTTATACCCAACTCTGATAATATTATGTTTCGTGGCATAATTTATAATTGTATGGTGGTTGTTTTGCGCCATATCAGATTTTCGCTCTGCGGGGCGCCGGACGGAAATACGACAAAGTCAACATTTTGTGTACGAAAAAATGTTCACTTTTTTTCTCGAGACGAAAATGCAGAAAATACGACAAAGTCAACATTTTGCTTCACGGTGCCTAAAGGCGAAAACATTCAAAATATTCAACAGTCACTACGTTGTTGTACTTTTTCTCCGTGATGCGCAAGGGGAAAATATGTCATGGCATAAATTAGCCACCATTTAAATAGACCTTTTTACGACGCGGTCCGTTGCTATGAAAAATCGACGGAATTAGAATTTCTCGCGCATGCGCAATCTGCGTAGGGCAAAAAACTGCATCACCCTACAAAGAAAAATAGTAGAAGTTCATAGACAATTCCGAGTTAGTTCAAGGTAAACGGTAGAAAATTATATAAAATAGTGTTTAACAAATATAGAAAAGGTGACTGCGAAGAATGCCATAAAAAGGCATGGAAAAGATACTTGTTTAAGAATTAACGATCACGGACCTGACACTGAGATCTTTTTTTAAAGAAGATGTGGAAATATATCTATTAGCAAATGAAAAGTCAACTTATTTGCTGTTGAAATATTTCATATAAAAACAAAAGAAATTTTATAACATGAAATCGAGATTAATAATCATTCTGAAAAAATATCTGAACAGGTGATAATGCATTTTTAGTATTCAATATACCTGATAATATCCTTTATCCGATTTGCCTGTGATGCAAACAGAAAAATTCAAGTCACATAAATAGATTTTAAATAATTTATTTTTTTTCCAAAATCTTGAGAAGTTAAGATGGGTTGTTTGGAAGAGATATAACACACATTTTATCCACTTCTTCGTAATACATGTTATTTTTAATAATGCACGTCACACAATTTTTCTCTTCTCAAAATCCATAAACATTAATCGGTGTATTTAAAAGTTACATAATTTACCATTTTAATAAGGGTAACTGATTAACTATATCAAGGTATTTATATGTCCCGGTTGAATGAACAACCGTTCGCGTGCCAATCTGTTTGACACTTGCCGCCTGACCAATCCGGTTATTTAAAGGAAGTGTACAATACAAATTGTGTAATATTATGTAATACAAGGGTAATAAAATTACATCTTACAATCACGGTCTGATAACGACATTTGCAAGCTAGAAACTTTACAAATATTTACACACAAATACAAATCCTTGTGTAATAAAACTGTGCAATTAAGTGTTTGCCCACCATATGTTTTTGCAAATTTTAATTTAAGGTTTGTATGAGGTAAAGTTTATGAAATTGCTTGATATGAATTATCTCATAAGTTTACATTTTACTTTATTAATAAATAAGATTTTCAATTGTTTTAATTAAAACATTAAGTTACTCTATGTTTGTAGAAAAAAGAAAAAAACTAATCATTATGCTCTATTGAATGATATTTTGAAGCTCTATTTAATGATAATTTGAAATATTAATTATTTTCCTAGTTCGGTTGGTTAACGGGTCAAGTCAATATGAAGGGAGACTTGAAGTTTGGCATGATGGGTCTTGGGGAACTGTATGCGATAATGAGTTTGATACACTGTCCGCAAGTGTTGTTTGTAAGATGTTGAATTATCCACCGTAAGTCAAATCTATAAAATACCAACAAACTTTTCAAATGTTTTTGTTTGAAGCGACTCATTTTTTGTGAGGTTTAAGACATGAAATGAACAATAGTAATTGATCGGCTTATTATATTCAATGGAAATAATTCATGTTCTTGTTTACGTCAAGCCAGTTTAAGACGTTTAATAAATTATTGCATTACGTTAAACAATACTTATATTTGACATACATTATATACATTGTATCTGAGTTTGTTTGATAAAAAACACACTTTTCTTTCCAGAAATAATGCTCTGGTAGTCGGGTCTGCACACTTTGGCGCTGGCACATTGTCAATTCATTTAGACGATGTCAAATGTACAGGAAATGAAAACACCTTATCTCAATGTACGCATAGGGGTTGGGGAACACATAGTTGTAGTCACAACGACGTTGTTGGCATATCATGTCCACCAGGTAACTTTTTAAAACCTACCACCGCTTTATTTAATCCTAAGAAGAATTTGTGGAAACAATTTCAATTAAATGTTGTAACAATGGTATGAAATTTCAGACTGTTTTTGTAGTTTATCGTTAGAGTGCATTTTTTCAAATTGACTTTTAAGTATTCCTCCTTCCGTACGTCTTTGTATATACATTGCATATTTGTCATGTTACTTTTATGGTATTTCATTATAATCTATACACTTTTGATGAACGCTACATGTCGATTCTTGTTGTATAATCTTTTTATTTTCGACCATATTTTGTAAGGTTTTCGCCTTGCATTTCTTGATTACTTTAATTTTCCACACTATATTGTCACACATGTAAGCAAAAAAGATAATGAAATAACCATGAACGTTGTTCTCATAAAACGATACTAAAGGATATCTCAAAGCAAACCATCGAATAACTCTCCCTGTATCTGCGGCTCTTTCCTAAACATATCGTGTGAAATAAAGTTTAAGTGAAATCTTTAATATAAAGATAATGTGTATTTTTTTAGTTATGACTTTATCAAAAATAAGGTATAGTTTGGTTTGGTTTGTAAAACCAAGGGCATAAAAGTTGCCATGTTTTGCATCTTAGCGACTGAACCAATTCAAATAAGGAAGTCAAAATAAAAAATAATTTTTATTGTCGCCAATCCTATCTCCCTTCTATTATTCTGTAAACTATTTTAATGAAATAAAGATATTGCCTTACTCCACAATATTTAATTGTAAATAAGGAAATGCGTAAGGAAAGTGGTAGGTATACATCAAAGTTACCTGACTTTAAAGCTCGATATACCTTTATTTACAAATGCTTTCGTTATAAAGTAGAATAGTAAAAATAGTGTGCAAATTGTACACTTCTTAGAACATGTACATTATTAAGTCAGCAAACAAATATTGTCTTATTGAATCTGAATTGAGTTTTGTCAACGTTATATATATCCCGTCCTTGATGATTAAAGGTAAAAAAAAAATAACCTCGGATACTTGCACCTTCAAAGTTGATACTTGTTGTTTATAATTGTAATTGTACATTAACGGTACCTGACTTACATGATGTGCGTACTTATAATCCGTGCTTTTTGTTTGTTTTTTGTTTTTGTTTTTTTTATGTCCCACTGACCGCTTATTAACATATTCGATCCCAAGAACACAAAGTTTGGATGGGCTCTACTTGAACAAATTTGCTACGTCGGTAAGTAAGTCAAGCGGTAAGACTGTCAGGACAAACGGGAAGACGTTTAGTACCGAACATTATAGTAGATAAAAGTAAATTCTTTTAATTCCGTTTTTATGCTATGACTTAATTGGAAACATTTAAACATAATAAGTTTCCTTAAAATGCTTATTTGTAGTAATCCACTTTGTCCACTATAGATCCTTAATCCCTATTTTCTTCATACTTTGCTCAAGAATAAACCATAATAATGTTACGTGCAGAACCAATGCTGCTGATGTTCCGACTTAATATCAAATGCTAGACACTTCCACGATTGCTTTAAAATGCTATTTCTCTTTTATGGAATTGTTTCCGAACTTCACTGAAATAGTTTTATTCTTAACAAGAAGATATACAGAACTTATGCTCATGAAAAAAGAAAATATTATGATCATCCTAATTGATATGCAAAAATATCAAATATATTTTATGCTATTCTAGATGTCCGATTGGTGAACGGGTCAAATCAATTTGAAGGGAGACTAGAAGTTTGGCATAATAAGCGATGGGGAACAGTCTGCCATGATCATTTTGATGAGCGCGATGCAACTGTTGTTTGTAGGATCCTGAATTATCCACAGTAAGTAACAATTATTATCAACCTTTTTCCGAAAATGCAAATATGCATGTTATAATAAGAAATATTCAATTAACGTCTTTCATATGGATTTAAGATAAAACAATGATGAACCTAAGCATATGATCAATTTGTTTCATAATGTTGATAAAAACTCAATCAAGTACAACGTCCAGCATGAAAACAGAGACGGTATTCTTAAAACTTAGCATTATTCAGTTGCCGCTTGTTCGAAGCAGATATTTTAAAATATGTCAATGTAGAATTGTTCTAAGCACATTGGCAAAGCTGGCATTCAATAATGGGCAAACCATATGACTCGCACTATATCATGACGAATATATCCAAAAACCCAAATTCAGACAAACAATAATGCTTTCAAATTAAAGTTAATGAATCTCATTTAAGACTTTAAATCAACAGAAGCAATCTACAAAAATTGTTAAGTGCATACTCCGCTTAAAAATGACTTTTTTTAAACAACAAGTTAGAAGTAAAAATCGGAAAATACTATTCACGTTACAGTGGTGCAATTCACTTTATTTACTTTAAAATGTATACCTTAATTGTTGTTTGTTTACTGAGTAGCGTCTTACGTTTTCACGTTTTGAAACATAAACACAACAGCTACAATATCACCAAAATCTAATATATGACAAAGTGAAGCGTGTAGCGAAATTTGCTATGCCTTTCACTTTGAAACATCTCATCGATTATCCGGCGACCGATATGTTGCTATTCTCCGAATACGGGCAAATAAAACGATTCTTAATTTCCCGTCCTTTGAACAATTAAATAATATTTTCCACTGCTGCAAAGAGACAATCGCATGCTTTTAAGAGGCCTCAGAAATGCAATCATTTTTTAATTTCAAAAACTATTATATTTTTGGTATCTTGTGACAGTTTCCAAAACATATTCTTTGCCATATACATCACCTATCTTTTGCTGATTTTGTTTTTTTGAAAGTCTTTTTTGGCATATATTAATTTGCTTACATTGAATCGGACTGAAATGTCATACCTTATATATCATGTATGCAGTGAGAACTTTAGAATGCCTTTGAAACTGAGATATATGTTTAACGATTCAATCTGTATAAAAGAGCATAAAAGAATTTAAAAAATCTATTTCCCAGAAACAGATCATCCATATTCGTTTCTTTGATGTTATTAAGAAATAAAAAATGTTAAACTCCATTGCTTATGGGCAAAAACATATCAGCAGATAACAAACCTTATGCCGATATGTGCTCATAGATATTTCAACATATGTTTGAAGATCATTGCAAGAGCGGAATCATCAGGATATTGCACAGCAATCCGTATGGAAGGAATATCTGCCGGTTTTGTTATCCCTCGCCGATGGAATCGAGAGGAGGTATTGTTTTTGCGTTGTCCGTCCGTCCTTCCGTCCGTCTATCCGTCCGTTCTAATTTTGTTTCCGGGCTAGTTTGCTGCAACTGCTAGATGGAATTCAACGAAACTTTATTGGAATCATCAATACCAACAGAAAATGCGCATATCGTCGCCTTGTTCCGGTCCGACCCTTCAACACAGAGTTATGGCCCCTGAAAATGCAAATAGAGCAATAATCGTTTCCGTGCTATCTCTTTGCAACCACTGGCTGGAATTCAACGAAACTGTATAGGATCGTTCAATACCAAGAGGAGATGCGCATATTATTGCCTGACTATGGTCACATTCTTAATCACAGAGTTATGACCCTTGATTATTTATTCAGTATGCATATAGAGCAATAATCGTTTCCCTGCTATTTCTCTGCAACTACTAGCGGAAATTCAATGAAACTTCAAGGGAACCATCAATACAAAGAGTTGATGCCCCTATCTCATCCATTCCAGCAAAAAAGTGTTCTTAGTTTTAAACCAAGTCTTAAGTTACTCAGGTTAAACACGCATAGATAGCACCAAACCCTTTTTATGTCCTTTTTATTTTCTTGTTTTTTTTTTTTTTTTTTGCTCTTCCGGTCTTTTTTATACCCCTCAAAATTGTATCAACCATACTATATAATTTGGTAGATTGTTTTGCATAACTCAAACTGGAATGAAATCTATCTGTGTAGTAATAATATATTACAGTGTAACTTCTGAATTCCGGAACTTCTAAAATCCGGAAACTTCTGAAATCCGAACATTTTTCAGGGTCCCGAAATTTCTCTTTCAATTTTCAATGTAATAAATACCTCTGAATTCCGGAACTGCTATATTCTGAATTCCGAAAGATTTTCTGGTTAAACTGGTGAAATCAATTCAAATTTGCTTCCGAAATCCGAAATTTAAAAAAAGGTTTGAAAAAATATTATGAGATTATAAAACTTTCAAAATGTCAGTATCTTCCAATTAGCAGAAACCATTTATTTTGACACCTCAAAACCTTACAATCAACACCTTACAATCACAACTTTTTAAGCATGTCAAACATTTGATTGAAGTGTAAAAATTAAAAAAAGAGAAGTATATTGTGATGAAAAAACAAAAGAGTAAGGTTATTATTAGCTGGTACAACATGACATTATGTTGTTATATCAACAAATTTAGTTATAGGTGATAATGAAATTTAATATACAATGTATTTATAACTTTTTAAAAGTCCTACTATTTTGCCATTTTATGAATTTAATAAGCTTTCTATATTTTTCATCATGTCTTAAACAATTGGTGTTCAATATTAATATAATGTTTCTACTTGTCCAGATAAATACGAACTTCTGAATTCCGGAAACTTCCAAATTGCGAACTTTTTGGCTAGTCCCACAGGTGTTCGGTTTTCAGAAGTTACACTGTATTTCCTTTTTTATTCTTTGAAATTTCACATGTTCACAAATTTTGGTTCCTGACTATGCCAATTTTAAAACTTTATTAACAGATAAGACATGCACGTACTTTTAATTGGATGAAGTGAAATTGAATGTTCTGTTGTACAAATTGGGATAAATATGTTCATGTTTATGAGGTTGTATATAAATGGAAAGATAATTCATTTTTATCTATTAAGTGGGCAACAATTAGCTGTTAGAAAACTTCTTTTCATTATTTTGTAAAAAGTAATTGGGAGTTTAAAAGTTAGATAAGAAATTTATATTGGTAAAATCCTTACAATGAATGCTACATTCCTCCAAATATCATAATTTTTGATTTTTGATAAATATCCACAAGTGAGGTAACATTGTAGAATGACTTTTACAACTAAGGAACTATTAAAAGCAAGTTTTTCGATCTCATTATTTTTATAGGAGCCTTTTACTCATTTTTATAATTGCAAATTACAAGATTCTCTCTGAACTCAAGCTATTTATATAATTAATAATTCTTTGAATATACAGATACATATTAAAATTTCCATTCTTTTTAAAGGCTTGAAACTTTGTAGTATTAAAAATAATAATGATCTGTACGATTTTTTTAGTGTTTATGAACTATTAATATATTGCTCTACACAAATGTTTTAAACTAATAAAACTTATATCTTTGCATACCATATACTAATACTGTAATTGTAAGGTACACTGGGGATGCTCCCGACCCCTTTGTACCTATGACGGGGTCAATAAAATTACAAATTAAAAAAGAAGAGTTGATGCACATATTGTTGCCTTGCTTAGCACATACCCTTCATCACTGAGTAATGGCCCTTAGTTAAATATGCGGTATGTATATAGAGTAATAAACGTATCTCTTAGTAACCACTGGCAGGAATCTGTGTAAACAATCAATGCAAATATGGAAACCACCAATATTAAATGGAAATGCGCATATCCTTGCCTTGTTTCAGTCTTATTTTTTAACACTGAGTTATGGCCCTTGGTTAGTTATGCAGTATTCATTTAGAGCAATAATCATTTCTGTGCTATTTCTCTGGAACTACTGACTTGAATTCAGGATAACGTTACGGAAACAATCATTGCCAATATGAGATAAGCATATAATCATCTAGTCACTGGCAGACCATTCAACACAGAGTAATGGCCCTTTATTAATTATGCAGTATGCATATAGAGCAATTATCGTTTCCTTGCTATTTATCTTTAACTACTTGCACGAATTCAATGAAACTTTATGGGAACCATCAATACCAAGAGGAGATGCTTATATTGTTGCCTTGCTCCGGTCAGACCCTTAATCACAGAGTTATGTCCCTTATTTAGTTATGCAGTATGCGTATAGAGTAATAATAGCTTCCGTGCTATCTCTCTGCAACCACTCAAAGAAATTCAAGAAAACTTTGTTGAAACAATCAATACCAATAGGAGATGAGCATATACTCATCTTGTCCCGGTCAGACCCTTCAAATGAGAGTTATGGTCCTTGATTAGTAATACAGTATGCATAAAGTGCAATAATTGTTTACGCACTATTTTGTCTCTACAACATCTTGCTTGAATACAATGAAACTTTATGAGAACTATTAATACAAGATGAGATGCGCATTTCATTGCCATGTTCAGATCAGGGGTGCGTTTCATAAAGAAAAATTTTGGACCGGTGCAAAACCGTGATAAAACTGCGTTTCAAGAAAGGCTTTAAGAACAATTTTAAGACTAAACTTAGGACTATTCCTATGGGTGCCTCAGGGTACTCCTAACTTTTTTCTGCAGTCATAAATACAAAAACAAGTGCTTTAAAACATTTCAGCTCTTGTTTTACTGTATGATATAAATATATACGTAACAATGGAGAGCATAGTATAGAAAAATTAATTAATACATGTAATATTAAAAAAAAAATTGTCAATGTTATTATTACAAAGATTTAATATGAATTATGAAAAGTTTTGGCTATGTGTATCTGACTTAATTAAATAATTTTAAGGTAAATAAAATATTTGTTAAAATAAACATGATCATTTTTGCTAACCAGTGTAGCAGAGTTTCTTTTAATATTTAAATATTTACCATGATTTAAGAGGAAATAAATTTTCCTGGCTACCCCCCGTTGAATTTTAACCCGGTTTTAACAAAGAACGCATTTTAGTTTTTTGATCATGCTTTTTTTATAAAACAGAATTTAAATTAAAATATTTAAAAAACTTATATAAAAACAATTTCCAAAGTTGCTTAAGGGCCCAAAAAAAGTATAGTTTTAAGTTTGTAGTCCAAACATTTTTAATTCCCTTTCTCTGCCCTTCCCAATTTAACTCCTTGTTTTTTTACTGGTATAAAGACGGGAAAATGAAGTGTTTTAAAATGGCCCCGAACCTGTTAAGCAACAATTTTATGCACCCTTGTTTTTGAGGAAAACCCCTAGACACCAACATATTTTTTTAAACACCCCGGTGCACCTTATTGGGCCCCCGTTTAATTACATTATACGAATTTAAAATATAAATTTAAATAAACTTTAAACAAGCAACCCAAAATTGAAATAACGAAAAAATTTTTTTATTGGGACATTTAAAAGTTTTTAAACCTTTTAAAGAAACATTTTAAAAAAACATATTTCACTATATTTAAAAAACACATTTTTTATAAATTTAAGGAATATTGGAAAAACAAATTTTAATTTAACCCCAATATTACTTTAGACATAAAATTTAAAACAAAATGGTTTTCCGGGGAAACATTTTAAAAAAAATCTTTTTTTTAACCCATTCCAAAAAGTTGGGGGAAAAAAGAACCCCTTTTGTATCCAAAGGGAAAAAGTTGAAAATAGTCGATAATAGAAAAGGTTCTGGAAATTGGACCCTTGAAGACCCGGAAAAACCCGAGGGGAAATGGGGCGAACATTTAAAAAATTACGGTTTTCTTTTTTAAAAAAGATTTAAAAAACCAAAATTTTGAAAAATTCCCCTTCAAAAAAAAAGATAACAAAAATTTTTCCCCAAAATATCTCAATTTATTAAAGGGGGAAAAAAAAAAATCCCCCGAATATTTTGATTTTTTAAAATTTTTTTAAAAACAATTTAATTGTTTGGAAAATGGAAAATAGAACAAAGAAACATTTTAATTTAATTTTTAAACACCATGCAAATTTTCCCCCTTTAAACCGTAAAGAAAAAAAAATGAAAAATCCCCGTAATAGTTTTTTTTCTTAAGGGAAAACCCCAACCCCTAAGGAAAAGGGAAATTAGCTAGGCTTTTGAAAAAGGGAATTTAAACCCAAACAAATACGCTTAATAATAAAAATGCCCTCCAGGGGACCGAAAAAAAGGGCACGTTCCCCCATGCACAAAAAATTTAAAAGCGTTACCAAAACCCCCGGGCCCGGCCCCCCGGGGGAAAACATTTTCAAAATTTAAAAATTGCCGGACTTTACGACATTCCCCGGCCCAAATAATTTTCAGAAAAAATTATATACAACGTTTTTTAAAAAAAATCATACTCAATAAAGTTTTTTTTTAAAAAATTTAGTAAACCCCCAAAAATTAAAAACATTTTTTTATTATGGTTTTTTTCGCTTTTCTTCAAATTTTTTTTTGGTTTTTTATTTTTTCCTTAAAAAAGGAAAACCAAGGGCCCCGATTTTTTGGAAAACCGGTGAATTTAATATTTTTTCCCGAATAAACCAAAGATCCGAAAAGTGCCCCAAAAACTCCTTTTTTGTTTTTTAATTTTTTAGTTTTTTTTCAAGTTTTAAGGGTTAAACGGGGTTTTCCCAAATTTTGTCAAACCGAATTTTTGCACCAAAAATGATAAAACAACATCCCCTTTGGTTTTGAAGAATTTTTAGCATCATAACATTTTATTTTAAATTGTTTATCTCATATTTTTCTTTTAAATTTAAAGTTATTGTTTTTCCCTCGAAGTAAATTTACAGGACACCAAATTTTTTTTAAACCCAAAAAATTTATTTTACTGTTTTATTTAAGGGAAAAATACCGCACGCAGCAATTTTAAAAGCAAACATAAAACAGCCATTTTCATCACATAAAATTGATTTTTCACATCATAAATCGGGACATTAAAAATCATAAGGGCATTTCCAAACAAAAATCGGCAATTTAACATCAAAATTTTTTAATTTTCAAACACAAAAATCCCGGGGACATTCCAGTACATCATTTCGCACTTTTTCATCACAAAGCGTATATTTTCAAAACCCTAAACGGCACTTTCCCGTAACAACCGCACACCCCTCAAAATTTAAAAAACACAAAAGTGGCCCCCCCGTTAAAAGTATCATCAATTTTGCAAATAAAACGTCGAAAATACGTCCGGGTAAAACACTTATTTTTGATAAAATTTATACTTTTTTTGAAATTATCCATATAAATTTTCTCAATAAACACTGAAATTCTTCAAAATAACGGCGTATAAGTTGGTTGTTTTTGTGAAAAATGTCACTGGTTTTTTAAACTTTTTTTTTACTTTTTAAATCTTTTTTTGATTTTGAAACTGCGTAACTTTAAAATCTGTGCTTCGGGTCAAAGATATTTTTTTGGGGTGTTCCAAAAAAAGTAAACCAAAAAAACTTCCCTTTTTCCCGAATTTAATTTTATCCCGTAATTATACATCCAAAAATTCTTTTTCAAATGCTATGAATTTTACGTTAAATTTTTTTTAAGATTTTTGTAAAACCCTTAACAAGTTCAATTTATCATATTCCCCCTTTTTAATTTACAGATAATTAATAGTTAAAATTTACCAAAATTTTTTATATACTTTTCGGGACTTTGGGCCCAAATTTCAAGGGAAAAATTTTGGTTAATTTTCACCCGGCCCCCGGACTTTTCGTGGGAAAATTTAACGCTTTAAAAAATGTTTGATTTTTTAAATACTGATTTTTTCGGAAGAAACCCTTTTCAAAGAGCTTTTCGTGTTTTTTTTAGTATAAATATTTTTTAAGTGTATTGGAATGAAATTTTTTAAAAAAAATGAAAAGTTTAAAGGGTTTTGGGTTTTTGTGTTAACCCGTTGATATGTCCCTATATAAAATATAATTTTTAATATGAAGAAAATTTACGAACTAGCATCTTTTTTACCCAACTTTTTAAAACCTATACTTTTATCTTTGATTTCCCTTTGGCAGGGTTTAACCCCCCTTTATCATTTTGTAAATTCCCTTTTTTTTTGCAATTTGAGATTTTTTCTGAAATTTTAAAAGGGTATAAGAGATAAGGGTTTCCGAATTTTTTGCCATTTTAAGTAAAACACTTTGCTGATCGATATCAAATCTCTGGGTTTTTTAAATAATTGGGGTTTTTTTTTCCAAATTTCCCAAATTTCCCCTTTATGGTCATCTTTTTTAAACACCCAAAAATTTCCGAATTTGGGTCTTGTTCAAACTTGTTCTTTGACTTCATCTTTGATTTCGTGGTTTTCGTAAATTAAAATAAATAAAATTTATTTTCCATACCTTTTTCCCAAAAAGTGTCCAAAAAAGATTTTTGGCCCTTTTTTCCATAATTTTTCAAATTTTAAATGCTGTGCTTTCCCAAAGGTTTAAATTTAAATAAACTCTTCAAATTTCCCTTCTGGATTTTCCCCCTTTTTTGGGTTATTTGGGGAGAAAAAAGGGGAGGTGTTTAAGGTAGGGGTTTTAGTTGATATCATTTCCCTTTCACACAGAGGCCTTTAGTTTAAAAAATGCTTTTATTTTTTTTTCAAGGGTTTTCAATTAACAATGTTAAGTAGCTGTCTACCAATAGTTTTCTTTATAGATCTTTTCACTAATGCGATAAGCCTTTCGTAGAACCCTCCCATCCAAGGAGAAAGTTCAACATTAAACACCCATGTAATTCCAGCATTAGACACGTAAGTCATGACGTCATCACTTTTTTGAAGTTTATTCCAAACAGTATCCAAAATGTTATTTGCTACTTTAAATTGTGAAGCATTATCACTTATAATAAGATATGGTGTTCCACGTTGAGCAATGAATCTTCTAAAGCACAGTAGAAATTCTATAGTGCTCATATTATGCACAAGTTCTAGGTGAATAGCGCGTGTTACAATACATGTAAACAAGCAAATCCAAACCTTATTGTCATCGTTGGATGTTTTTATATAAAGTGGACCCATATAATCGAGTCCTACTCTAGAAAAAGGTATATCTTCAGTTACTCTTGATTTTGGATAAGAGCACAAAAAAGGAAATTTTTTCGGGCCCCCCTTTAAAGCGACGACATAAAGACAACCTTGAGACAGTTTTAATGCAGTCTTCCCTTTTGGAACCATAACGAGTTGAAAGGTGGGTAATTTTGGGAAAAACCTATGGGAAAAAGTTTTTAGTACTTTAAAATTTTTTTTAAACCCTGTTACCCAAACATTTTTTTGGTAAAAATATTTGGGCACTTTCGGTTTTTTAGTAAGCTTTCATTTTTGAGACGGGCCCTTTAAAATCGAGAATGTTTTTAAGTCTATAAAATTTCCTTAAATTTAGTTTAAATTTTTTTTCTTTTCCCCCATTTAAAGGGGTCCAAAAAAATTCTTGAAAATTTGAAAAATTTTTAAAATGGAAAGTAGATAATAAATTTTGATTTTTTGCATTTCAAAAATGTACCTTTTTTAGGAAAAAAATTTTTTTTAATTTTTACAAAACGAAGAAAATAAAAACGGGGGTTTTTCTTAGAAGCTTGGTTACTGATGAATACGAGGGGTGTCCCAGAATTACGTGGACTTTTGCTATAACTTTTTTATTTTTTAATGCGTTTTTTAACAAATTTGTACACAATACCTTTAACATATCCTTAATGAATATGTCCATTATTTTTAAATTTCTAACATTGCTTCTCTATATTTTACGTCGCTATAGTAACGCAGTATGCGCAGGGCGGGGCAGTCCAATATTTTGTATTAATAAGTTGTCTTTACTTTCGTATATCTTGCGTATTTATACGTAAAAAATGGCGCAACGTCGTAAGCATATGCAGTGACGTCATATGAACGTTCGTTTAAAATTTTGACGTCATAGCTGTTTCCGTTATTGTTTACCAGCGGACAACTGACAACCGTTGCTCTTGGATATTTAACAAAAAATGACGTCCACGGATTACGCGGAACATCGGACTATCATCAAAGTTTTTGTGTTAATCTTGGGAAGACGCCAACACAGACGCAGGAAATGTTAGAGACTGCAAAAGTGAGACCTCCTGTTTGTCGATCACTCGTTTTCAAGTGGCATAAGCGTTTTCGAGACGGCCGAGAGGACATTGAAGACGACAAGGGTCGTGGGAGAAAGTCAACGTTGACTGCGGCGTCAATTAAGGAAGTCAAGGACGTCATAGATCGGGACAGGCGTTACACCAAGGTCAATGCTGAGTACTATTCAAGGGTAAGCAATAATTTTGTGTTTAAAAAAATGATTTTTAAAAATTAAGCTAATCACAATTTATTATTTTAAACGCAATTTATCCGCTTCAGCTTTTAAGAAAGTGAACTCAAACTGCTATAGTAAGCAGTGCGCATGATAGGTTATTTCCCTTGTTAACGCACATTGTCTTTGCGTACAAAATAAACTCCACAATAATAATAATAATAATAATAATAATAATAAAAATAATAATAGTAATAAATAATAATAATAATAATACGGCGTCAGCATTATCACCGTCGTCTTTAACACTATTATCGTAACAAAAGTTAATAGTATGCTTTATTATTATTATACAGGGCGGTGTACGACCAGTGGATATATCGACACCATAGGTGTTATGAGTTAGGCGGCGACTATGTTGAGAAAAACTGACATTCAACGCCACGCATTTATTAACAACTAGCGACGCCACCGGAATGACGTCGTAACGTCGGAATGGACTGCCCCGCACCCGCTACCCCTTGTCTCATTACTCTGCCCACAGACACTGATCCAGTTGCCGGACAACTTTGAAATTTTTGTACTAATGCAATAAAGTTGCATTTTGTTCATGTTAATTTTGTTTGTTTTTATTTTCAGTAGTTTTTGAGTTACAGCATAAGTCCACGTAATTCTGGGACACCCCTCGTATTTTGTACTGTCAATGCCTGAAGGACCAAAGTTCACGTATGGTTGATTGACCTCTTTGATATTAATTTTTTGTACTTGTAATAAATTTATTTCACTGTCATTCGAATCCGAATTTGTTTGGTTTTCTTTCTTTGCTTTGGGTTTAATTTCCTCTGACTCACAATCTTTGTTCATTTTATCATTTGCAGTTATGTCGAATTTGGGCCAATTTTCAGGATGATTTTGTAACCAATTTGGCCCGTGCCACCATAACTTATTTCTCATAAGTCCGTTAACACTTGTACCACGAGAAGCAATATCTGCTGGGTTTTCAGTAGTTGAAACGTACGACAGAGTAATATCCTTTGATTCTTTTATTTCTTCTACTCGATTTTTTACAAAGACAGAGAGTTTCCTTTTCGATTGGAGCCAATGAAGTACACATTGAGAGTCAGTCCATGCATGCAATTTGATGACTGGAATACTGATTTGATCTTTAATGAATTTTAGACACCGTAAACCAATCACAACAGCTAATAATTCCAATCGTGGTATAGATAATCGTTTTACTGGAGTCAATCGTGTTTTTGTGAACACTAGATGACTTTTGATTTCGTTTTCTGACTTTTGATATAGGTATATCGTAGAAGCGTAAGCCTTTTGTGATGCATCACAGAAACAAAGAAGACGATATTCTACATCTTTTGAACTTTGATTTGAAATACATCTTGGGACATTACATTCTTTGATAGTTTCTAGTTGACTTTCAAGCTCCTTCCATTTTTTATTATCTGCTTCACTAATAGGATCGTCCCAGTCAACGTTTTTACTCCATAAGTCTTGTAAAAACACTTTCACACCGAGTATGATAGGGCTTATTAGACCTAAGGGATCGAATATAGATGCAACACGTTTTAACACTACACGTTTTGTAGTACACTGATTTCCAATGTATTTGGAAGTACATCTAAAAGAAAGGGTATCTCTTCGTACATCCCATTCATGACCTAAAACTTTCGTTGACTCAACATCAGATTTGTCTTCATCAGTAAACATTGAATTTATTTCTTCATTGTTTGAAATCCATTCTCTAAGATTCATCGAACTAGAATTAAAGATGTTTTTTGTTTCTTGGTAGAGAGTTTTTGCTTCAAAGACGTTGGCTGTTCCAGTAATCAAGTTATCTACGTAAATGTTATCTTTGACTTGTTTTGTGATTGCATTATTGTATCTATCGAGATGATATTCTATAGTTGCACCAAGTAAAAAAGGACTGGAAATTACTCCAAAGGGCACTCTACAAAATCTGTATTCTTGAATGTTATCTGATTTGGTTGTTGTATTTTTAATATCCCTTAACCACATAAACCTTGTGACGTCACGTTGATCTTTCTGCAGGCCTATTTGTAAGAATGCCTTTTCAATATCGGCAACGATTGCAATTTTATGTAATCGGAATCGTAGGAGTATTCCACATAAATTTTGTATCATCACAGGACCTCGATACAGACAGTCATTTAGACTGTTATTTCCCGTTTTAGTCTTTGCTGATGCGTCATACACTACTCTTAATTTGGTTGTCGTCTTTTGAGGTGTAATAACGCAATGATGTGGAAGATAGTGTACAACTCCATCGTTTTCATTTGTGATTACCTTTTCTATAATTCCCTTATTGAACTGCTCCTGTATCACATTGTCATATTTTTGCAATGTTTCAGGTTTGCCTTTCATGCGGTTAACAACTGAACGTAACCTACCTAATGCCAATTCTCTATTTGTTGGAAGATCGGGACAATCACTTTTCCAAGGCCATGTCACTGAATACCTGTTTTTATTATATATTAATGTCTCTTTAAAATGTTCCATAGCGATATCATCATCTGATGTTGAATGTTTATCTACAATTCCTATAGACTCTATGTTCCAGAAATCTTCTAATTCTGTTTTGGATGGCACTGAAGAGTCAATAGTTGTGAAAACGTTTGTCTTGTTTATACAACTGCTTTGTGTAAGTATGAGCATGCTAGTTTCAGGATAACTTTCATTATATCTATCTTTTGTTCTTCCACTCAGTATCCACCCGAACTTGGATGCAAGCAAATATAATCCTTCTTGCACTTCTATCTTTTCTCCGTTTACGAAATCGAGATAGTAATCGTTCCCAATTAATAATTCAATGGGTGAAATTTCGCTTTCTCTCGGAAGGTCGTCTGCCAATTGAACACTTGATAATATTTCATTCACTTTGTCACATGAAAGTTCATCAATGGGCCTTCTCTGCATTTCACCGCTTATTAAAGGAACTATATTCACTGATATTTGCATAAATTTACCATTCATCAACTTCACTTGTAGCGTTGTATATTTTGTTTTTATCGTCTTGGCCTTTTGGTTACCGAATGTTACAACGTGAATATCATGTTCACCTTCTTCCTGCAAACACAAGCGATGTGCTAACTTTTCTGATATATAACTTCTTTGTGAACCTGAGTCAAACAGTAAACGGACCTGTTGTGATAAATTTCTTGCAGGATTTTTGATTTCGGTAAGAGCCGTCTGCATAAGTACCATTTCATTCATTGTCAAAAGTCCATTTTCCTGTCTTTGAGAGCCAGATTCATTTATTTCTGTGGATAAGCTTGTAACTGTTGATTTAAAACCAAACTTTTTTGGACACAAACTTCGATGATGTACGTTCAATTCACCACAGTAGACGCATACCTTATTTGTTTTGCAATCTTTAAATAAGTGTCCCTCCTTCAAACATTTAAAACAACTACCTTTAATGTGATTTTTTCTTTCACTAATTGTCTTGTATTTGCAACACTCGTCGCTCCAATGGTCTTTCTCACAGTAACGACACCTTTTCTTGTGAGAATCAGCAGTTTTCTTCGATAGATGTAGTTTACTAGGCATTGAAATCAATGATTGTGTTGAAGACTTCTGTATTTCTTTCCCGAAGCTATTGTGTTTTCCATGATTAAACGATTTATTGTTCATAGCACCTAATGACGATCTTGTTTTATCATTTTGAATATATGTACCTTTTGAAGCTCGTTCACGAGCAATTACATATTCTTGCAAACGCTTGCATATAGAATGCACTGTCCATTTCTCGTCAACCCCATTCTGTATTTCAAGTTGGATCAAGACTGATTCCGGTAACTTCGATCTGATAATTGAAACAATTATGTCTTGATTAACTCTTTGTTCTAACACTTCTAAACTTCTGATATGTTTTTCTATTTGATCTAACAAATATCGCAAGTTTCTTATGTTATTATCAGCTGATGGAATATTTATCAACTGATTATAATGGACGTCAATAATTTCTTGTGCTTTTCCAAATCTTTTTTCTAAAATTTCTATTGCCACAAGATAATTTTCGTTTGTAAAGGCTAATCCTGCAATTGCATCTTTGGCTTCTCCAATCAATTTACTTCGTAGATAGTTGAATTTATCAACCTTTGTTAACATTTTGTTACTATGTACTGCACTATTAAAAGAATCCCAAAATTCTAACCACTTTGTCTTATCTCCATTGAATGATGCCATATCTATCTTTGGTAGTTTCACTGACAAGGTTCTTTCAGATTCTTTTCTATAACTAAGTTCTTGCTGTTTTAATTGAGCAGATAAAATCTTTTGCATATCTTTTTGTATTTGTATTAACGTATTGGTGTCTGATTCTTCTGCAGCAATTGGTTTAATTACCATCTTCTCTTTTGCACAGAGTAATTTTTCTCTGTAATGTTGAAGATCTAAGAACATATCCATTGCATGTGTGCATAAATCACAATCTTCTTCTAGAACATTTTGTATCAAGTCAGTATCATCTTCTTTCAGTAATGATGCAAATTTCTCGCTTTGAGTTTCAACTTTTTCCCTGTATGCCTTTAACTTTTCAACGCATTTAGAGACATGTGCAATTCTCTCTTCCAATTCATACTCTTCGTAATCACTCTCTAGTAAATCTGTTGCTTTCTTTATTTCAGATTCCAGAGTGTTTCTGAATCTGGTTCTCACACCTTTTATGTATGAAATATTCGACATATTTCTTTTGTGCTTCAAGAAATAATATTTATTTATGCTTACAACTTACACTTTATATCACTTTATATTACGTCTTCTCAATGTACTATCTATCACATAATCACATCTTAGCGATCGCCTTCATTTTAAATAGCACAGTGTTTCAACACAAGGCACACACACCAATGTTTAGTTTAGTTTAGTTTATTAATATCCTTATCATTTGCATCACTGTATCCGGTTCGCGGGACCAATTTGTAGCAGAGTTTCTTTTAATATTTAAATATTTACCATGATTTAAGAGGAAATAATTTTCTGCTACAAACGTTTGATACTTTTAACGTGATATTATAACACAGAACACATTTCACTGTTTTATGATCATGTTTCTTTATTTCATAAATCATGAATTGAAATTAACTATTGCAAACAAACTTTATATTATAATAACATATTATCCAAAGTATTGCTTAAGTCCGAAATAAGTATATTTTAATGTTCTGTATGTCCAAACTATTTCTAATCCAAATTTACTCTGCCTTCTCAATCAATCTTCCTTGTTTATATACTGCTGTATAAAGAGCGGGAAAAAGTCACGTGTATAAAATGCCACCGATACACGTGTTAAGCAACATTTTGTATGCACCGTCTGTTGTTGAGAACCGTCTAGACACCATTCATATTTATTCAACCACGGTGCACCTTATTGGGCACCGTTCTAATTTACATATATACGAATTTAAGTGATAAATTAACTTAACACTTAAACAACGTCAACACTTTATAATAGCTTTGAATACAATCACGAAAAACTTTCTTTACTTGCACATTTTAACGTCTTTAAACACTTTAATGATATTACATTTGAAAACATCATATTTCACTTATTATAATACACATTTATTTATAACTTTAAGGACATATTGAATATAACACTTTAATCAACACAATACTTTACTTTTAGACATACATTTGATATATATAACACTTTGACATTATATGTAACATTATGCTCGTGATCTTCACGACAACCAGTGTAATGATAGGTTTTATTAGTGAAAGAAAATCCGTACCACTCATAGTTTATGACTGACATTGTGACTGATATGGCTTTGCCGGACTTGATTTGGTGTATGTTTTATTTTCAAGATTCAGTATTTTTTTAAATTTACATAAAATTCAAACACGCTTCACATTATTTCCCTATAAACAAATAAGGCAGTCAAGTGCATTATCAGATCTACATGATTATATGCATGGCATAAAAATGGAAATATAACACATCATATGTAGTCAGATATGACGTCAAAAAACCAAATGATGTCATAACAATAACTTCTACGCATAATAGAATTCAAATGTTTTTATTGATTATTTTGATAGAAATAGATATTATTTTCTTATGTTACAGTAAAATAAAGCATGGTTAATCATTCAAATGTTTTGTAATAAATTACTTAAGGCCTACCAACCTTAGTCATTACATTCCTGCGCATTTGAACTCAGAAAGAGCATTATCCTACAACAATTTACTCAAATTAGATTTATTTCCTAAATATTAAGGTTTTTTTTTTTCGTTTGAGTAAAATATGAAACATTTTTTCGAGAATCATGTCTGCCAAGTGCGCTTTAAGAATGATTTTAAAAGAAACTAAAAAAATTCCCCTTAGATCAACATTATACCATTAATGATATGAAGTAAGATAATACATAAGAAATATGAAATTGTACACCATTAATATGTTTTAGCAGTGTCTGCTTAATCATCTGCAATATGCCTTATGTCTCCAGTTGTTGTGTTAGTAAAACCAGGTGCCCGCCTTATCAACTGTCGTACAACCGTTTTTATCGTACAATTGTAGTGGTGTCTTATCAAACGTCGCAGATTTACTTAATCGTACGATTATCGCAAGATAGTGCGTTTTTCTATACAAAACAAAATGGCCGCCATGCTTCCTGTAAATGCTACAAGGCCGTAGAAAAAGCCGGCCTTTTTGCATCGAGTGCAACTAATGAATTGCCCAAGTGGTCATTTAGTTGTGACCGACTATCAGCTTGGTTAAGGCGATAATTTAGACTTTTAGAATTATTTGTCGACAATAACTTTCTTTTTTAAAGGTCGGTTGTATGCTGTGAGCAGTATGAAAAAACTATTTACTTTATTTTTTTACTTAAACCATAGCAACGACGCGCATGCGAATAGAACGTTGTAACAGAAAATCATTCCGGATAAAAGGGACTAAATTAATTTGACGTAATACATCTAAATTTTAAGTCATTGAAATTTATTACACTCTTAACTTTATTTATGTAGATCTTACTTGAATATTTTTTTAGATGAGATAAATTCCGTTGTGTAATGCAGATGTGTAGCTGTTGAAGCATGATCATGATTTTTGTGTGTAAGCCATTGCTAGTTTACATCAGCTGAAAAATGTAAATTATACATGTCAGAGGTTCTAAATTGATACGAAACAAATAAGAACAAGAAAAGCATTGATGCAAAGCATCAAAGGGCGTCCAAGCAAGAAATGCAGCAAGTGAAGATGAACTAGTACACATATGATGACAAGATATTCTTATAAACTACCAGAAATGTATACCACTTATGAATGAGCGGACGAAAGACATTGTTCATTATGAACTTTGATTGGCATGCTAGAGATTAGAATATTACTTGTTATTTCTTTATGATCGTGGTTATTAATAGCAACGGATATACATGTATGCAATCATTTATAATCCATATGTGTAACGCATGATCAACCACACATTTGTCCCTTATTATGTACATGTTATCGCTATTAGCGAAGACCCCCTTAAGGTATCTGTTCACACTTTAAGTTAGTAAAAATATGACACTGGTTATATTACCATGTTGATCATGTTGAGCATAATTGTTTATTATACAATAATTGTAATATCTATTAATTTTAATTTAAAAAAAAATACAGATTTTATGAATATTGTTTTCTTTTATTCTTTTTTGTGTTTTATGTGCTATTTTAATACTGAGTTTTTACTACTCTTTTTTATTAAAATTGTAAAATAAATTTTAAGAATTCAATTGTCATATTGACCGACGATTATAAGTCAAAGCTTAACTGGAAAAAGTCAGTAAATTATGGTTTATCTTTCAATATATATAATATTGTTTATTCTTAAACCACGTACATGTACATTGTATTTTTTCTTTATCATTTTTTAAATTATCGATCAATTGAATAATTCATAAAATCTAATTTGTAACTTTGAAATAATTCCTCGGCATCTTTACTAAACACGGATAACAAATTGAATAATTAAATAAAATGTTTCAAAGTTGATAATGTCATTTTAATACCATAAAAAATGTACCTTTTTCTCAATTATTGTACATATCACGGATTTATATTACATATAAATCCGTGTACATATTTATTGTTTTTATCTCATATAGATAAAATGAAACATGCTATTGTTGTTTTTTTCTAATTGTAACGATATCAAACATCTACTCCAAAATCGGGAGAGACCGGACAATAAACGTGTGGTACTATTCGCCGGTCACTAGTAAATCCTGGTCAAAATAGACCGGGAGAGACCGGCATTTACCGATAGGAGTGATAAAAAGATATATCTATAAATAGGTTTTTGGAATATTTAGGTCATCAACTGATCATTCTAGGATACATGTACAACAATAACATACCATGACATGATAACCGACTGTGTACTACAAAATGATAAATAAAAAACCCAGAAGAGCGCGATTTATTGACGGAAAAGGTTATTTCATTTCTAAATGTTTGCATTGCGAAAATTCATTGTAACATATCGCGACATTTCATTCTTATTTAATAATCAAGCACCCTCATTCCGATCGGAATTTTCGGCTTTTACTTTGACCGACTAAAAGGCTCGAGAAGTTGCTGTCGCCCTTTCACAAAATCTGACCTCATTCCATAAGAGCGCCGCGCTTCGGCGCGGACGCCAATAATATGTTTTTCTATCTCATTCCATCAGGCATAATTTGGGGGGGGGGACACTTTACTTAACGTCTGGGAATTGATAAATATTCAAACAATGTATAATGTTCAACCAATTCGTCATTTTTTTCAAACGTATTTATAATAAATTGTTAACAGTTTGTTGTTATGTGATTATAGTATTTTTTTTTCTCATTAGAGACATATCAACCCAACATGAGGAATCCTTTATAACAGACTATGTAGTACAGACATCATAATGATAAAAATCCTTGTAATGCCAGTCATGTTTTAGTTAAAAGATGTTGAAGCAACATCATAATTGTCAATGTTTTGTATATCAAACTAATTCTTTATCTTATTTTCAATATCGTATTGTGTGTCAAAGGGGCTATTACACGAAAGTAAATTTGCAGTTATGTACAAATAAATCAAAGTAATGATTTTATGTTTCTGTCTTAAATTTTGCAAACATTTCATTCAGTGGATTAAATATCTAGTTAAACAAATAGTTAATGCATGTTTTCATTGCAGATACATTCATAAAACAAGTGGTGTTCTATTTTTACCTCTGAAATGTCCAGGCATATTGTTATGTTGTGTATGTGCTTACATACTCTTTGTTAAAGTAGAGGTTTGGCAGAGCGTGACAAGAAGATAACTTATCAGTACAAATTGAAGATGACAGAATTAAAAGCACAAGTCAGGATTGATTATTTAAACTTATGTATTCTGAATTTTTGGATTTAAATATACATACTCATCAACAAAATATAATTACTGGTTCAAAGGACATGCATACATTTTACTCAATGGAAACAATGTTATCTCATTTTAACATATCACAACAAAGAAGTTTGTTAAACTAGTATTTCACTTCAACCAATATTAGCACAGAAAATGTTTTGAAATCAGAAATACTTTTTTTAAGATTTGATTATAATTTAAACTTTTCATCAGTGATTTTAAAATAATAACAAAAGTGATAAAAAAAACAAATTATGTTCCCCAATAAAGTCAAGTAAATTAAGAAAATCAATGAACAATGACTGTATAAAAACAATCATTATAATGTTCATGATAAATCATGTTTTTGTATCTTTTAATATAAAGAAACACCGCTGTAAGTCTACCAATCTATATATTAGTATCTTATGTATGTCTAAATAAATCAACAAACTGCAGATACTTAAACATGTATACAAAACTAATGTCAATATTTTTCTATACAGGGAGATAATTGAAAAATAAATGAAGCTATGTTATATGGATTATAATATTTCATTATTAATGGTTATATTAAAATTCCTCTCTTGTCTACATCAGTGCACGATTTCTTATAAGATTACAGTTTAGGAGATAAGTGCTGGTAAGTATAATGAAATGGGAAATAATTCTTTTCTACTCACTGTCTTAATCAATGAGAAAAAATTATTCATAGACTTAAGTTATTTGTTAACTGCATGTTGTATTATATTATATTAAAGAAATTTGAAGCTGACATGTAAAGAAAGTAAAGAAAATTAAAACAAAAAAGATGTATAATAAAGTACCATCAAATGTACTAACACAGCACATACACATGTAGAAAGCATTGTAACCCAAAAGTGTGTATCATATACCAAAAACATCCTTTGCTAATGTATTTAATGTCAAAACTACTTCAATCATAGTATGTATCATACATACTGATCTTCACTGCTTTAAACAAAGACAACTTATATACAATGTACTAGGTTTAAACTTGATATACTTTTAGCTCTACAAAAGCAAACAATAACAAACTTGTATCCTAAAACACTGAATGCAAATAAAATGTACCAATGCAAGTCAAAACAACTTTTTAATTAAAGTGACCTTAAAAAGACACTCATGTAAGATCCTTTGTGTAAAAGTTTTATAATTAATAGAAATTGTGTCGATTTGTCAATACTGTCCAGACAGTAGATTTACTGGTATCCCTCAACACATCTGTTTGTTCTTTAACTAGTAAATAAACTTCAATGTCTGTTTTGTCTGACATATGAATTACAAATTATCTCATGCTAAGAGATTACAGCTTGAAAACAGTTAATTACATATTTCATTCTAGATTACTTCCAAACTGAATTATAGTGAAAAAAAATCAAATTGTCTTTTTTTATTCAATATATATGTACTTCCATTCAATGCTGTGATATAGTGCTTATCACAGTTCTCTAAAAACTTAAGGAAAACCTGACAACAGATAAATGACTGTGATTCATTCACAAGTATCAAGGAAATCAAAGAGTTATAGATAACAGAATGGGAATTATCCTTTACAAGTTAGACTTACTGTCACAGCTTGTCTCTTGCCACTGGATCATTGTCACACATTGAAACACCTTAAATACAATGCTCATTCTTGATATCGTACCTGCATTTTACAATTTGACATAATCATTATAATAATAATAATAATATTACATTCAAAGTCAAAAACTTACAATTTGTTCATGACAAGCATTAGTAATTAGAGTACATGATCTGGATAGCAACAATCTTTGAAAGACAATTTGGTTGTTGCTGAGATGTGTTGTTAATTAATGTTTACAATTAATATTTACTCTAAATTTGGTAGGGAAAAATTAAAACTGTTGTAATGGGGTAGTCTAATTGCTCTACAAAGGACTTTTCTGAGGAGGTTGCATAGTGTCTATACATTAAAACAAAGATATTGGAATAGAAGGAATTATATCCACCATTTATTTCCATCTAAACTTTTAGTATCATTAAAGTAACAAAAGACTGGAGATAAATTAATTTATAATATGTAAACTAGAAATATCTGATTAATTGTGAAATAGTATAAAGAAGCAATGTCATGAAATTAAAGTTTTTCCATCTTCATTTAATAGTGCCTTACATACTCACCATTACAATATTGTCTCTTTCTGAGGATTAGATTCACTGGCTGGTCTTCATACCTAAGAAATATAATCACAGTCAAAAAAAATAAAAATATTATTTATAAACATGTAAATCAACTTTTTTTGAAGAGTTACAAATTCATTAAAATTAGAAAAAGAAGAAAAATATACAATCATGTAGATGAGCTTAAAGTCTATATTTTTAATTATTTATTTCTGGTTTAAATTTATCATGATACAATCAGGTTACATAAATGCTTACTTGACAATTTGTGTAACTTTGCCTAATGTATAACATATTGTATGTGAAAGTAGTCTAGTTATATATTTTAAGCTGTCAGTAACAATTAAAAGGTACACAATTTTGTCAAAATGCAATGAGTGAATATATTAGGTCTGAAGATATTTAGGTCTGTAAGTTGTGACCATCTTAGAAACAGTTTCAAGTTAGTACCTTACTTGTTTTAGAGAGATTACATAAAGAAAATAGAAATTTAAAAAAGGCATAGCATTGCGTTAAGGTAAATAAAAATGTATTTAAAATGATGTCGACTAATTCGATCATGGTAGGTTTAAACTATACTAATTATTCATCTATACATACATTATTTCCCATTACTTTTGATCTAAGACGGTAGTCAAACTAACTTCCCGCTTACGAATTCCTCCCCTGACATTTCCTCCTGATATTGATAACTATTATCAATCATTTATATAAATATGAAAAAGAGCATGTTATTACAGATTACTACACAATATGAGTAAATATTTATAAACATTCAATATATGATAAATGTTATGTTTTATTTTTCTCAACAGAAATTGTAGTGGACAATTTATTGTATGTCTTTGAATATATATTTGAACAAAAAGTTAATATTTGGTGACATACCAGAACATATATTTTACCATTTTAGTAATGATAATCACAAATACATTTTTACGAATTGTTTTACCACTAAAATTATATATACTGTACATAGTATATGTTCAAAAAGCCTCTACTATGATTGTATCTATTGCTAACCACATTTATTCATGTTAACATGAAATGTCTGTAATAAAGGAAATTTGACTTGACTTAACTAACTATACAGTAAACAATTACGATTTTCATAGACGTACGATTGATATGCCTGCGCAATAACACGTACTCTTCGAAATGGAGATAAGGCGCAAATAAATGTCAAACTGAACGAAGACTTCTGTTGTAGTTTTAACGTATCTTACAACCACAAAAAGTGCTATCGTCACAAAAGGTAAACCCAAGAAAAAAACGAGCCAATCAGTGGTTTATGCTATTGAGTGCGGGTAACTAATACCTGCCCTCCAATAAACGCACTTTGCATGTATATATGTATACGATTCAACTCTGACACATTTTCAACAGAAAGGTCCTCAGTCTATGATACAAGGATAATTAAGTTATTGTTACTTTTGGTTTCATTTAGATTTAGTAAAAAAATTATCATCACAGTATTTACCTTCGCCTCGGGTTAACAGTTTGTTCTTACGGTTGATATTTAACTATAAACCACAAATCAATGTGTGATTTACATACTCAATAGATTATTAGTAAATTTCTATTTTTGATTTCGAAACAGAAAGGAATTGGAATTTATATACATGTATATATAAATTTAGTCTTACAATAGAAAACATTTGCTGTATTCTCACAAGGCAAGTAAAACAATCTAATTCGTTGAAATTTATATCCCCACATAGTACACCTATTGTGACGATAGAGAGAAATATCATATCCAGATGCCCAATCATTGGTTACTTTTTTCTGGGGTTTCATATTGTGACAACAGGGAACATGTCGTTTTTTGCCTATAATACAAAAGAGAGAGAACATCAAAACTTTCGACAATATGATTTATAATCGGGGAGCTTCGCCCCCTCGTACAAATCAGATAATAAGCTTTATTTCATCAAAGTCAAAACCAAAATCCATTATGGTTGTGATCTTTGCACTCTGATCATATCAAGAATTTTCTTCATCACCTTCTTATAATCTCTAATTCGGCCATAATTTTGTCTGTTTGTTTCATTTTGACTCATAATCCGATGCAATAACTTAAGATGAAAACAGATGTTAACTTTATGACTATTCAACCAAAAGATATCATTTATGACAACTAAAATATATGTATGTTACACTCACTTTTTTAAAACCCTTCGTAGAGAATTTTGAAAAATAAGAGGCAACATAGAGAAAAATGGCGGTCATTTATTATTTTAGAAGTAAATCTACGTGACAAGAATTTTAATGTTCAAAGTACTGTTATCAATGTACAAATTTCTTAGTCACATGGTATACTTGTATAAACAGGTATAAACGGTTAGAATAACTTCCATTAACATCACAAAAATGTGGGAAGTAATACAGAAAGTTATCCATATAAAAAGGACGATAATACTAATATTATCAATGTAAGGCACAATTACCGTTTTCATAATAATTATCGCAATATCGTAATGAAGATAAAATCAAGATAAAATAAAAATTCATTTAGATTAAACTAGTGCAATTTGCAAGACCCGAACCTGTCATAGATCTATTATTCTTATTCTCTTTGTTCTTATACTCCTCATTCTTCGTATCGGGCTGTTCTCATCCGGAATCTGCTGTAGATAAAGTGAAAAAGGAAAGGAAAAAAAAAGAAGAAATAAAAAAAAATGAAAGAAAGGTTTCACCCAAAGTACCTTTAAGATCCTGTGACAAGTCATATACGTTTAATAAAAGAAAAAAGTAATTGTTTTGTATGTGCTCAAGATGGATTTGAATGGAATAATACAACATTTTCGACGGTCAGAATTTGATTAGTTGCATAGTTCTTGTCGAAAAAATCCAAAGGTATCACTAAGTGTAAAATGTAACATCCTTATATGTAAATTAACAGAAGTTTCCTGGCACTCGCTCACACAGCTTGTAAACAAATATGCCTAGGAGGAAGAAACCAGTCTCCCGGGTTTGTCGCCAGTTCAGGTCAATCTTTAAAACAAAAAATTAAATTTATGATAAAAGAATAACCGACTGTGCTTGATAAGCTGCTGTGATCGGCATCAATGATTGTTTTGTTCTACATAAAAGATGGGTCATGTGACCGATCATGTTTTACTGATGACGTACACCATTGTGTTATATTAAGAAAGACCAAGTCAGCGTCAAAGATTTTTCATCATTTTATTTTCTGTATTTTTCCTTAATTCTGATTTTTTCTGTAAAATTATCGCATTTAAAAGTAAATTAATAACATAACATTCAGCATCTTTAATATGTCATATATCATAATATTAATTTAACTGTGAGGCTGGAATGTATATTGTTTGCAACGCGGCAAGGTGAGTATAAATGTATAGTTTGCATGCTTTATTGCGTCATAACGCTGCTTATGAATGGTCAAGATTCGTCTTATTTTAACTATATCAACTAGAATTGATAAAGATAAAATTCAAAAAACCTGCGTCGTTAGTGTCTGCGAGATGTTACATTGTTTTATATAAAAAGAAAACTTGTAGGAACTGAAAATATCAATACATTGATTCTATACGGTGCCTTTATTCATCTTATTTATCGGAGTAATACATTTCATGACAGATTATCAAGTATAAACATATCCTACTTCAAACAAATTTACAAACAACAATAGATAACACAATACAATGCTGAAAAATTGTCAGATCCGAAAACTTAAATGCTTATAAGGGCTTTTTCTTGCCAGTTGATTTAATACTATGAATTAGACGGTTTATTGAAAATGTTTGAAATGTTGAATAAGTAGAAAAGATAATTATACTGAAGAAAACACTTACGAACCGAAAAGTGACATTGAGTAGAAGTTTATTAATGCAAACTAAATTGCTATATATCAAAACATTTTCGAGCAATTATAAGAAATACGCGGGACTTGCGTTGCTGAGTAGGTAAGGTCGTTAACAATTTAAACAAAACAATTCAAACAGTTCGAATGCCGACAGAGACTTTGGATTTTTTCATGTGAAGAAACTTTCTAGCTTTTTTTATGAACGGCGGTGGCTCTACTCATGTGCCCGTTCATGTCTGAAATAATGCGCGGAAGTGCACCTGAGGTATTCCTCCACCAGTAAAGCTGAAAAGTCGCCACCAAAAAAAACCAAAGTAAAACGAAGTTTCATTTTCTCATATTTTGGGAATATAATTCATTGTATGAATTTTTATCTGTGTTTTCATAACCTTTTATTATTATGTTTTGGAGAAGGGGAAAAGTTTGGGCGAAGGACGGGATGTTAGTGTTTACAGACGCACTAAAAACAGCAGAGCAGAATAGCCATTCCCGTTCCAAAAGCAGTCTTTTTTCCGTTTTTTTAAGCTACAAAGACTTATGTTGTTGTTATGTTGTGAACAAAAGGGCAACGCATTTAATTTAAATATAAAACATTATGAAAGAATGAATTATGTTTTAACAAAAGGTTTGAAAAAGAAACGCATCGATTTATAGTTGCATGATTGTGTTTACATGTACAACAATATGAAAACGCCAAATAACATAATATAACCCATTTTAAATTGTAAAAAAGTCAAAGTAAATTGAACATTCTCAAATCATGAATAAGAAATGAAACAAAGACCATGATTAACAAAAAAATGAAAAAAGATTGTTTTTATTGTATACGTGAACGTCCTCGATCAGAAATTCACTTGCTAATGTGAGGAAAAATGTCTCAAAATTGAAATTCGTAGAATAATACAAACTTTATTTTGCTTGACATACGATATTTGTGCCATTTATGCTAAGCGGTCTCTTAGGTTAGCATTCAACTCCTTTTGGTGATACGCATTACCGGAAATTATTTGGGACTATAAGATATTTATTAGCCATTTATTATTAGTTCATTTTGTCAATGTATTCAGAACAGTAATGACTATAACCAGCCGACATTTTGCAGAAGTATAATAAGACGCCATAATGTTTTTTTTTAACCCAAAAGTCTTCTATAAAATCTGGATACAGAACAATCTTTAAAAAGGCTCTATGAACGAGTATCAGTAATATACTTGATATTCAAACTTGATAGCAAGTATTTAGTGTAGTCCCACGATTTGAAAACTAGGAATATTTACATAGTACAGGCGTTCTTTCAATATGGATGTCATGCATTCCTATATATAATCAAAACATAATATAGACAGCAGGAAGGTATCGAAAACTGTGTTCGATAATGGAAGCGACTTATATTTACATATTCTATCAAATCATAGGCTATCGGATTCTGGAACGATACAGTAACTGTGGATTTACGTAAAAAAAGAATATCCGCCAGTTTATCCACAATTGTGTTGTTATATATGTTTATACATGTAGTTAGTTATTGTACTATCGTGATATTTTAAAGGCTAATTAGCAAGACACTTTTCTTTCATGAAAAACATAGTATGACAACTTTTTAATAAGAACAATTATAGTTTTTCTCAATTTGTATTATCAGTAGAATTAAATAGTACTCTTGGTCATTTATATCTCTCTACAGTGTTGATAGTAAATGAGACTCGATTGGTTAAGTCCGAGTTCTTAATGTTAAAAATGCATCATAGGCGCCAAATACAAATTGAAAAAAGAAATAGTTATGAATAATAAGCTACCGTACTTCTTAATTATTTTAATTATAAGTTTAATTAGCACAATAATAGTTGATCTCATTTTGTATTGTATTAAATAGTAATATTTGTAATTTATGTCTCACTACAGTATCAACAACAAATAAGATTCAATTGGTTTAGTCAGAGTTCTTTTTTAATAATGCACCATAGACGCTAATTACTAATTCAAAAATGAAATAGTAAAATATAATAACTACCTAAATTCTTGAAAGTGTTATTTAATTATAATTTAATTCAATTGAACTTTCGAGTTCTGTTAATAAGATAAATTTTCATTTCAGGACTAAACCCCAGGCATTCCGGTCCGCACACTTCGGCGCTGGATCATTGCCGATACATTTAGATGATGTTCAATGTAAGGGAACTGAAACAAGCTTAATTCAATGTCTGCATAGAACTTGGGGAGAACATAATTGTGTTCATGGTGACGATGTTGGCATATCATGTACACCAGGTAACATTTGCCTGTTAAAAATGTTTTTGAAAAAAATAGCATATATTAAACTTATTTAGATAAGGAGTTCTGTAAAAATGAGAATATTTAAACAGATTGGAACTTTTTAAAAACTTATATCTCTTGTGGCAAATAACAACCATGTCATTTTTTAAAAAAGTTTTCATGAATAATTTCATACTTTCGAAAGGATGTATATTGATTTGGATAGTTTGTCCGTATAGTCTTCGACTTGTCCGTTTGTGCATGCAAAGTAGACATCGGGTGGTTGATAACAACTTAACATAATAAAAATCCGGATAAAGTATCATCCCTTGGAATATTAATCACAACAAAATTACATGGAAATTGCAGTCTAGATTTGATTGAGTCTGTACATGAGTAATAATGAAAAAGTGCAACGTCCATCACGCCTCCTAGCACCGGATTAAGTGGTACTCAATTTTCAAAGAGTTGGAATCAGTGATCCCGAAAAACTATAAAAATATGACAACACTGAAGTGAAGTACGGTGCAACTTTTTACAGATGCAATTCGAATTCCGTTCATACTGATATTTTTTTACAAATATTAATTTGTTCTGTTTGTAATTACGGTGTACGTACGTTTGTTCATGCATAAGTTTAACATTTTACCTTCTAACGCATAGATCCTTGATCCTGTTCTGCGAAATTTTCGTTGTTTTTACTTACGGACCATATAATGATAAGTATGTGTCGTTTTGAAGGGTCCATAATAACAGCTGTATGAATATATCTGCGGTTGAGTAATAATTCATAATTGTACAATTTTCATGTTTGTATCTTCAAAAATGGTGAAGTCAAAGCTAGGGGACTTGGACGGTAGCTAGAATTGTTTTTATCCGTTCATGTACAAGCTCCATCAAACCAAGCAGGGGCTGCATCATGTTTAATTTTGACGCTTTGGGCGTTCTTTAGGGCAGCCATTTTTCACTGTTGTTCTACAGGTAACATGGTATATATAACGATATGCTTTTTTATCTTTTTGAGTTCTATATCTTCATGTGTCATGCTCTAGAAACAATTATAATTATACCAATAAATGAATAATTGTAATTAAATTACAAGAATTGTTAAAAGGCAAAACAAAATAAAATTAAGTTTAAAGCTTTTTGGTCTACACATTACTTCATAAATGTTGCCGTTCGAATAAGATAGTATTTATGAAAACTTACTTTATATGAACTATCTCTAACATGTTTACATCTGGATTGAATAAAGATGTTTAAATGAACAATTTAGCTTCCTTATTTTGACGCTATAATAATTTTAACGGTACTTTTATGCGCCGTTTTTATACGCGCTTAATCTTATTAAGCTTAAATGTAAGCGCTTATCATTGATATGTGCTTAAAGAATATCTTGGGTGCGTCAATTATCTTGTAAACACAAATAAAATGAAAATTCATGTTCAAGAAAATTTATATTAAATAAAGACACGCACGTAAAAATTTCTGTGTGTACTGTGTTTCGGCCACACGATGAGACGGTGCGTTGTCGTAATGAAATATCGTGTCGGCGATTTTCGTGGCCAGCTTCTTTCTCATCGCCCTCATAAAATCGCGTCTCAGAATCTGAAAGCATAAAGAAATACAATCATAAGTAAATTGTCGTTTTAATTTTTTTTCATAATTACTTACACAAATATAAATTATTATTAGGTAATGTATAGACATAATAATGAATATCTTATTTTAGATTAAATAAATTTATTCACCTTAGAATAATACTTCGCCGTCACAGTCTGACACAGGGGTACCGCGTGGCTCAGTATCACACCGTGGACGTCAAAGAAGACGATGAACATCTGTTTCCTTGCAGATGGGCCGACTTTAAACTTCTTAGGTGAAGGCGATCCTGGTGTTTTCCACATAGAAGACTGTGATTTCGTTTCAGGTTCGTATAGGCTGATCCATGTCTCATCAACAGTCACTATCCGTCGCAAGAATAGTTCACCTTCCCTATGAAAGCGTCTGAGAAATTGATTACAACACCGCACCCTTTCCACTTTTTGTTCGTCCGTCAACATTTTAGGTATCCACCTGGTACACAGGCGTCTCATATTGAGTTCATCGTGAATAATGCGATGCACTGTGCCAATGCTACAATCAGATCTTTCGTGTATTTCGCAAATTGTTATCCGACGATCATTGTCAAGCAGCTCCTTTATCACAACGACGTGATTTGACGTTAGGTGGGAACGTCCACTGCGTTTGTCGTCAGAGATGCTTTATTGGCCGCCTAGAAATCGGGCATACCACTTGTACATTGCTGTTTTCTTAACATTGTTTCTTTCTTTGAAAACCCGTTCAAAACACAAAATTTTATTGAAGATCGTTGTTCCGATGCCATTTTAACGCATACTCACTAAACAATATGGCCGCCTAACGCCTAAATGGCGTCACACACTAACATGACGTCATGTGCGTAACGCCAACATATTGCGCGTCAATTATGCAAAGTTTGGTGAAAATCGCACGGTAAACGTTAAAATGCGACGTCATTATTAATCAGTGACTTTTTTGTAAAAATTAACAAAAATGGGCCGGTAATCGCTACATGTGGTTACCATTACGACCGTTTGTTAACATATGATTCATGCCAGAACGGCAATATTTGCTGTATATTTTTAAAATATGTTTGTCTCTATTACTGTATAAGTTTTATTCAGCTAACTTGGACAATAAGGAAATAGCGACACTTTTCCGCGTATTTATTGAACAGCCCTCGTATATTCAATACATTCTTAAGAAATGGAATGTTTTGTGTTGTTCTGTTTTTCATACATAAAATTTCTACAGTTAACTACTTTCGTTATAAAATATATATTAAGGTATAATAAATGTGAAGAATTCAGATGATGATGTATTGAAAATAAGCTCCACAGTGCCACTGTGTGAGAGAAGAAAAAAAAATCGGTCATTATTCTTCTCTGTCAGATGCACTAATCTATCTCTGTTTTGCTCTTTTATGATGAATTGCAGTGACAACGTAAATAAGATTTTGTGGTATCCAAATATTTATTTTTAATTAAGTATAGGTTAGAATTGCAGAATATAATGCTTGACAGTTCAGTTGTTTTTAGCTCGACATTAAAAAAAAAGATACTGTTCGTTGCCTTTGCCGTTTTTGTCCGCAAAGTTGTACCTTTATCATAACTTTAAAAGTTCTTGGTGTATTGCCTTCATACGTGGTCACAACAATCTTTTGGACAAGACCTTCAAGTAGACACTAGACTAACTAAGACCTTCTTTCCTTAATGAACTATACCTTTAAGGTCACATGTCTAAATTTTACTTGTTTTTTTTTTTGCTGATTGTTGCTATAAGTGTCTATAACTGTGTAGTTTCTGAATAGATTGTCTTCAAACTTAATCTAAATAATCTTTTATGATAGACCTTTCAGTTAATTTTACAGACGACTTTAACCCACACTCATAAATTACATTAACATTGAAGGTCCAATTATTGCATTTTTCGTGTTTTTCTTGTAACTTGCTATACTTATTACCTTGGTATAAATGAATGAATTGACATTATATTATAACAAAACATAATTAAAGAAAAGACATTCATGAATATTAGACTCAAAATAAGTCCTTGAGTTTTAGTAAGCGGTTAATTTAACTCGGTCATCCAATTTGTGAGCGTTCAAAGCAAATTATAATGGCTTCAAACATCAATAGAAAAAAAATAAATATAAAAATCATGCAATAAAACTTAAATAAAAGATGTCGGAACGCTTCGGATTCGCGAGGGTAAAGAACTAAACAATGCATCATGTATAATATGCTCTGCCGGCGTGTCATGTTCGAAGACGGGATGTACATGTAACTTAATGCAACCATGATTTCAGACACATTCCATGGTACAACACATGAAAAGATAAAATAATACTGATGTTGATGCGTTTAAAAAGCCTAGATTTAGTTTTAGAAAAATTCAAATTTGAAAAATCACTAGTCACATTATTTTGATAGCGAGCTCGACGAGCTGGTCCGAAGGGCCTGCTCGCAAAAGAGCTTTACGGTAACGCGAGAACCTGCTAAGTGATGGTTTTGAAAACTTGCGTCCGAAGTACCGAATTGGACACATCGCAACTTTTCGAATTACAACGATAAAAGCCGATGTACTTTGATTGAAAACGGAAGCGTAGACTGGTGTCCTGTGCACTCATAAAGGAACCATAATAGAAAGGGAGAACCAGAATAAACGGAAGCAGTGTATAAAATACCGAATGACAATTTTAAAACGGAAAATGAAAAATAAAAATAAACGATTAATTTAAACTATCTTACGGTAAAAGAAAATCGAGCTCGCTTTCAGGCTTTGCCTTTTTCATATTAGTTTGTTTGCTTAAAATGCTTTTTAAATAATTTTAAAAATAAACCACTTTTTATTTTCATGAACACTTATAATAATAATTTCATCTACTGCTTCCGTTTTCGCTCGGAACCCCTCGAAGATTACCATAAAGCCGAAAAGTTGCGATAGTTCCGTTATCGGAATACCCCGCCTATTATCATTAAGTTTCATGGAAAATGGCACTAGATAATTATGCCACTGAAAATTTCACTGATATGTATAGAAATCTATGACTTTTTAAATTGTTAATTTGATTTTCTTTTAAATGTACATGTGAAGATTATAACCGGGCAAGCCAAAGACCCGGCCCGCTTCGCGTCTAAAGGAATAAGGAGTTATTGCCCTTTATTACTTTTCAGATGTTTTTTTCTTGTCCAGAGCATAACTTGAAAAGTATTTGTTGGAATTCAAAACAACTTCATACAATGGTCAGACACAATAAGAGAAAGTGCAGTGCATAAGAAGCATAACTGCATCTTGACTAATGACAGAGTTGCCCTGCGTTATTTTTTCTTGTCCAGTACATAACTTGAAAATTAATGGTTGAAATTTAAATGCAACTTCATACATTGGTCAAGCGCAGTAAAATAAAGCACTGTCCTCAGAATTATTTCTCAATTTGGACTAATTACATAGTTATTGCCCTTTGTTACTTTTTTGTCAAATGCATTTCCTGAAAACTAATCGTTTGAATTCAAAACAACATCATTAAATGTTCAAGCGCAGTGAGATGAAGTGCAATGCACAATAACCATAACTCTCTATTTGGACTAATTACATAGTTATTGCCTTTTCTTACTTTTTTCTTGTCCAGTGCATAACTAAATGACTAGTTGTTGGAATTCAAAACAACTGCATACACTGGTCAAGCGTAACAAGAGGAAGTGCAGTGCTCAAGAACCGGAACTCTATCTGGACTTATTACAGAGTAGTTCATCGATTGTCAACCAAAGTGAAAGAAAATGCAACGTACAAGAACCACAACTATTTTCAATTGCCACAACCATAACCCTCTTTCAATGACCTTGAATATAATGGTCAAAGTATTAAATTTTGATTAAGTTGTCATAGTTTTGTTATTTATGTACGGTTTCGATTCATATGTGGATATAACACTTGTGCCAAAACAGACATGTTAAATAATTTAGATATGGACTTGACGTTTAACTGACTTTGACCGTCAAAGGATTATAATTTATTATATTTTCCTAACTTTATCATTTATTTATGGAAAGGATCCATACTTTGACAAAAAAATTAAGTGTGAATAGACAGACTAATCCTGAGATGCCCCCCTTCTTTAAATTAAAATATAAAAATATTTATTTCAATCAGGTGCATGTCATATGAACTACAAATTAACTCTACAATGCATCCGATCTTTGAAATATAGCTTGTTACATCAAACTGCATCCTTTATTATAGAAGTTTCACAATTTTTTCTGATGTGATCATAAATTTTCCAGTCCATGGACCTTTCAATTCATTGTGCAACAGTTAAATTTTCTTCTGAAATAATGATTTTCCTAGACCATAGATATTTGGCATGTAGCATTTTCTAGTAGAACCTTATGGAACTTAACTTTAAATAAATCATGCACCTGGTATCGCATTATGGATCAAGATGCTAATAAAATTTAGTTAAGATATAGTTTACAAAAGCATTAATATGTTTCTAAAAAAAGACTACAACAACCAGGCATTTTATATGTTGCATATGTTGCTGTAACTTTGTCCGTATCTGTTTCGAATCTGACACAAATCATGCCAATAGGGTAAAAATCGGCCCGTCGTAAAGTTTACTATAATTTAAAAGGCGTATATAGTAAAGATGTCTAAAAGGTTGTCTCCTCAAAGCTTAACGTTATGACATGTAACAATACCTTGTGGTCCTTAAAAACGTAATGAAAATAACTTCTATGCGATAAAAATTGATTTAAATAGAATTTTATGGGAAAACATAAATTTAAATATTTCATGCACATACAAAAATACTCAAAGCTGAGTTTTTTTAATGTAGCACTGCTTAATTACCCTCTACAAAATTACAAAAGTCATGCAGTTTGGCTAAAAAATAAAACAACCGTAATTATATTCTTTTAATTAACGATTAAAATGTACATTCAGACTTTGATATCAATGTTCATAAACGGTTGTAACAATGTCACCCCGTGATACAGTATGAAGAATCCAAAAACAGTAATTATTGAAATATAAGCCTTAAATTGTTTACTATTGTTTTTCACTGGAGCGGCCCATTACCTTATCATTTAACCATATATCTGCACAAAATCAAAGTTAATTCGAAAAGCAGTGGATCTGTGTGATTTGATTCTCAAAAGACATGTTTTCATCTTCAAAAACATTGATATTAAAGGGATGGACTGATTTCATGCAATTATGTTGTGTTAAAAATCGTCAAGTATAAATAGAACCTAAACAATGCTGATAAAATAAAATAAGAGTAGGTTTGAATGATCCCTGAAAATAAATTTTATCTAAAAGTATTTAAATATACGTAAACTGAAATGAACTTATCTCAAATCTCAATGTCCACATAGAGAATGGGGATCTCATAATTGTGATCATGGTGAAGATGTCGGCATATCGTGTACTCCCGGTAATTTTTCAAAAGCCTATCATTAAAATGAAATATTTTCGTTTGAAAATCACATTTAACTTATCATTTAACCATATATCTGCACAAAATAAATTTTGATTAAATTGGTTAGCTGTTTAACAAAGTTTCGACCTCAGCATGAAACAAGATTATTCATATAGACATATGAGGAAAAAGAAATCACCGTTTAGCGTAAATGTTAAAACGTTTAATTGGATTTTAAATACAAACCTTAACCTTTCTTGCTCTATGGAATAATGCTGGTCTGCATTTTAAGATATTGCTATATATTTTGAAAAGTTATATAGGATGATCATTTTCTTTAGAACCTAAACATACTGATTTTACTTTCGTACAATATGCCCTGTTTGGGTGACTGCAAAGTTTCAGTGACCTTTTGAAACATTGCTTTGCTGTCATGTTTAAAACGGAATGTTTAGTTATTGTTTAGTTTTAGCTTTCAATTGAATAAAATATATAATATATAAGTCAATGAAACTGATCACAGTAAACTGCATGTAATTGGCTCAAATTAACGCTTCACTTTATAAATTCGTTTTTCCACCTGTATGTGTCGCTTGGTTAGAAGTCCAGTAGTGGTCACTGAAATAGAACATAAATAATTCTGAAAATGAAATTAGGTTTAAATGATCTCTGATAATATGAGTAGAACGAAATGTCTTGTTCAATACTTCAATTTATGATGGTAAAACTATCCTTATAGCGGATGAAAAGTCCTTCTCTCTGGTAGTCTAGTAAGTTATTAAGCTTACTACAAATTATTGGCTTGGGCTAATCTTAATGCTAACTGCCTTAAACAAATTGAATAATATGCTGGTAATAGACGCAATAATTACATACATTAATTGACATTGATTTGTATGATAAGCTTTAAACTATTTTATTAGAAACAGCCTTTAGCACAGGTATAACAAAATTGCTTAGGGGTGAGCTTCTATGTTCAAAAGTATTTATATCTTAATTAAACAACATATCCTCCTAAAAGACCTGCTAGATATCACACTGAAACAATCCTAAGGTAGTCCTCTACAAATTTCAAGTCTGCAGCACGTGTTGATCACAATAGCTAAAAAGACTTTTTTTAATTTTAATGAAAGAAAAACAAAAGTGAATTATTTACACAAATGTAAAATGTAATGACATTATGAAGAGCGATGATCCAAAATAAAGTAGATTTTTGCTGTAAATATTATATATGTCCTCCTTTCGTATACAAAATAACACCATCATAAATGGAAATATGTCAATATAGACAAATAATAATTGAAAACCGACCTTAAAAAAACAAAATGGTTACTATATGGCCTACACGGAGCACGTGCTTTGTCATTTCATAATGTCGTTTTAGGTTTACATCGTACTTTTTAATTATAGACGTCATTTATTGAACTTCAGGCGACATGTATACAAGACGACTTTCTGTTCATATTGTTTAACCAAATTGGTTTCACTAGCTCTCGATGGCAATGAATATTTTATTGGAAAATGACTGTAATCAATTGTTGGTTTTTAAATACGACACTTTTACTTTAAGCTGCATGTAGATCCTGAAGGGAACAGAACCTCATTTCCTTAACTGTTTCTCTATGGATTGATATATACCAAACTTAAACGGAGCCATGATAGAAGAACACGAATTGGTTGATATAAATATGTTGTATACAGGGGCCCAGTTGTTCAAAACTTTTGTTAACTTTAACAACAAAGTAACTGTTGATAAATTTTAACATTTTGTTTGCAAGTTGTTCAGAGCTATATTAAAATTTCGTTGGTTAACGAGGCGTTAAAGTGCTTAACGTTTACTTAACTAACAAAACAAACCATAATGCAATGTGTAACTTTCCTTTACAAGAAACAAAATTGCCGATTTCTCTCCAATTCAATAAGAAATACTCAAAACATTAACTGATGTACATTATTTGCAAAATACAGCTGAGTGATAGACTAATTAAAAATGAAAACTCGTGTTATGAGATAAGTCTTTTTTTTTACTGTTTGGTCATGAATATATATGTAACCAGTGCCCCAGTACCTACATGAAACTGAATATCTTGACTGACTTTGAGAGCGATTTATTTCATAGTGTTCAGCTTTTACACGGTCATACATATTTAATGTTCGTTTAATGTTAATTGATCCTATTTCCATGGGCATCTGAAGCATTTTGGTGTTGGTGGGGGTGGTGTAGGTAGTTTCCAATCCAAACCATGGCACTTCGCTACATTGAATTCACCAGAGCACAGTTCAGCCACTGCATCGTGTCTGGACAGGCTGTCAAACTGTTTACCAGTACTTGTTGCCTTCACTTTCGCAAGGAACTGAAACTTCTGTACATATCAGAGCAGATGTACAGTGCAAATTACCGTAGAAAAGATTTCATGATCAATCAAAAAGAAAGTGACTTGCGCTGTCCGGGAACCGAAAAATTGGTGTTAGAAAACATGCTAGCAAAGTCTGATTGATGAATCCATTTTTAAACACTTTAAAACACTTATTATGGCTGTTGACAATACACTATTTACACATTGTGGGAATTGATAAGTCAGTTAAGGGACTAACTACCCGATTGAGTTTTCTTCCATATGCTCATGTTATAAGAAATGGGCCCTATATATCATTTTATTTAGAATTTTAGCTTGGCATGTTTACGAAATAATTAGAAGTCACTGTAAAGACTAGGTTGATAACTTATAACTCCATCGTCAATTTTGACTGACAAATGGCCCTTAGTGAAACAATAGCATAGCATTAAATTTAAAATACACACATTTGCTCAGCAACTTTTCTCTCTAAATTTCAGCAATATGTATGCAAGTTGATACAGTTTTAATTTCATTATCTATGCATTGTTCAACTTTACCCGTCATAATTAGGATTTTAACTTTTAAGTTCCTACAGATGTATTTGAAAATTTCAAAGACATTTAGGGACTTATATTGTAAATTATGTAAATGGTGACTGTAACAGATACTCATATACTATATATAAACAATGGAGTATTTGATAATTTTGAGATCATATTTGTACATATTAACATATTTTTGAGAATAATAATTTGGGAACGAGACTAAATCACTTCGTATGGTTGGTAGAAAACAGGAACCACTCATATTTGTATTGTTTGCAAGTCAGTAATGATATTTATAAAATAGTAAAATTATAGTGCTTGTTTGGATCAACATCTCTTTTATGTAAATAAATGAAGTACAACTGATTTTTTTTAATTTTCATCTATATAAAATAAGCTAATGCACAACCTGTCAAACAATTAGAACATCTGATTGCTTTTAATGTAAAGAAAATTAGAAGAAGTTAAGAAATTCTTAAAACCCTATTTTAGATGGACTCGAAACGGGAGACATATTTTTATTTCTAACTTTATTGAAACTAATGTAATGTTGAATCAGGGAACTTTATTTTAATTTATAATAAAAATCTCTGTTTGAATCCAGGGTTTACATTACATTTATTTTGATGACTTATTCTACTCCCACTTTTGGTAAAAGATGAAAACAAATGTTCATTTCACGGCGTCTCAACGCCGTGATATTGTGATGGGTAGTTTTCGGTAGCATGGGCAAAAGTCACGTGACAAAATGCCTTTCGATTTCTACAGCCGACATTTTATTGTTTTCACGCAATCATTGTACAGCCCATTTCCGTGAAAAGTTACATAGAAACAGGTTTTTTTTTCAAAACCATATAGAATCTAAACAGTATTTTTATCAACACACGAAATATCAGCGTTTTATATTAACACATTTCCGGACATCCTTTCGACATGCTTGAGAAATTCGCCTTGAATGGATTATGTATGGTGGTTGATTTACGCCATCCGTATATATTCGCGTCTTCGCCTCAAAATGCGAAAATGCGAAAACACTATATGCATTTCACAATAAACATTCACCATACCAGGTTGTAAAATAAATTAATTTGGTCCTTAAATCAGTTTTTACCACAACATCAAACTTCATTCAGAATTCATGTCTCGTTATTGTGAGCAAAATTCTGAGTTTCCTTTAGTTATGAGCAAGAAAATGTTTTATTACCCCCGCCGAAAAGACGGTGGGGGATATAGAAATAGTCTCTATCCGTCCGTCTGTCCTTCCGTCCGTCCGTCTACATTTTTGTCCGGAGCATATGAATTTGAAACTTCATTGGTGGATAAATCATATTTAGGAAAAGTGCGGTGCACAAGAATGATAACTCTACCCTGCATATTTTTTCATTATTGCCCTTTGTTATTCTTCAAACTCAATTTTTGTCCAGAGCATAACTCAAAAAGCCTTTGAGATATCAACATGAAACTTCATAGGTGGATAGATCTCACTCAGGAGGTGTGCAATGCATAAGAGTAATAACTCTACCATTCCTAAATTTTGAGTTACTGCCCTTTGTTATTTTTCATACTTAATTTTTCACCGGAGTGGAGCATAAATTAACTAAAAAAACAACAAACTTTAAGATGTCAATGTAATCTTCATAGGTAGATAGGTCTTTTTGAGGATGAATGTTGTGCGAAAGAATGATAACTTTACCCTTTATAATTTTTGAGTTGTTGTCATTTGTTATTTTCATACTTTTTGTCCGGAGAATATCAAAAAAGTGTTAGAGGTAACAACTTGAAACTTCATAGGTGGATAGCTCTTTTTAATGAAAGTGCAGCACACTAGAATGATAACTAACCGTGCATTATTTTTCAGTTATTGCCCTTTGTTATTTTTCATACTTAATTTTGTCCGGGGTATAACTACAAAAGCCATTTAGATATCTACATGAACCTTCAAAGGTGGATAGATCTCACTCAGGAAGTATGCAGTGCAAAAGAGTGATAACTCTACCCTTCATAATTTTTGAGTTATTGCCCTTTTTTATTTTCTATACTAAATTTTTCACCTGAGTGGAGCATATCTCTGAAAAAGTCTTTGAAATGTCAACATGAAACTTCATAGGTGGATAGATCTTATTTGGGAGGAATGTTGTGCGCAAGAATGATACCCTTTATATTTTGTTAGTTATTGCCATTTGTTATTTTTCATACTTTTTGTCCGGAGCTTATCTCAAAAAGGTGTTAGAGGTATCAACTTGAAACTTCATAGGTGGATAGATCTCATTGAGGAGGAGTGCAGCACACAAGACATTTAACCTACCGTGCATTATTTTTCAGTTATTGCCCTTTGTTATTTTTCATACTTAATTTTGTCCAGAGCATAACTACAAAAGCCTTTGATATATCAACATGAACCTTTATAGGTGTATAAATCTCACTCAAGAGGTATGCAGTACACAAGAATGATAATTATTCTGCTCTACTACATAAACATGGCTCATGTAACAAGTTACATTATGATATTTAAAAACCTTCTGAACAAGTTAACATGTTAATTCAACACAATGCTATTTGGAGATACCTTATCAATATCTTTAACTGCTTTTTTGTTGTTGTTTTTTTGTGTGTGTGTTTGTGGGGGGGGGGGGGTTGATTTTCGCCGTGACAATCATATTGCTGCATTTCCCAGCAATTTTTTACTTGTACATATTACTGATCAGTTGTTGATCTTCAGAATTTGGAAAGGACATTTGGTATTCAGTACTGTTGGTGTGCCTGTTAGACTATAAATAAGTACAGGAAAAAACAACAGATCTGTATTAAACAGAACTATGGTAATCAAAGTATATATTTACTAAAACATACTTTAACATTACAAACTGCATTTTTATTTTCTAATTTTAATAATCATTAAACTGTCTTGTGATTAAACTAAGGTATCATTATAATCTATTGTGATACATCTCCAGCAGTTATACACATCTCTACTAATATTATATACTGTGTTTCATGGCATTATTTATTATTGTATGGTGGCTGTTTTGTGCCACATCAGATTTTCGCTCTGCGGGGCGCCGGACGGAAATACGACAAAGTCAACATTTTGTGTACAAAAAAATGTTGACTTTTTTCACGAGACGTAAATACAAAAATTCGACACAGTCAACATTTTGCTTCACAGGGCCCAAAGGCGAAACACTTTGTTGAACTTTTTCTCAATGATGCGCAAGGGGTAAATATGACATGGCACAAATAAGCCACCATTTAATCCACTGTTTAGAACTGGTCACTTATAAGGGATGAGGATATATAAACAGGCGATAGCACAGTCGGTAGGGTAGAGCAATTAAATTGTATTCTTAGGGTAACACCATCTGAAAAGTCTTAGACAGGCTGAACATTTTTTCAGACTTGGTCTAGTAGTAAATTAAGGTAATAAATTGATTTATTTTGGAACTTCAGAAAATTAGTAAACAATGTCAAAACTTTGTTCAATAAAATGGTTTATTACATTGTTACTATGTATGATAAATATGGTATTATCATATTGATGAATATTAAACATTAAAGATTAAGAAGAGTAAGGTAATTGTAATATTTGTTAAAGTGTATACTTCCAGAATGTCAATCACAGACAGGACTACAACAATGTTATGGTTGTTTTAATGTTGAGACATGGGGTTGAAAAGATTATCTTAGTACTAATTAAAACCTGTTTATCATTATGCTTTTACTTCATTGAGTCTTGATAGTATATGGGACTTTCTTAAATAATTGTGTTATTTGTTAATTAAAACGTTGCCCCATTTGACTGTGTTAAAGTGATAAAAGTAAATGGTTGTGAGTTGACAGGGGCATAGCAAGGGGGCAAGCAATTTTCTGTTTCACTAACGATATAATTAATTCACCTGTGGAGGTGAATTAATTTTGTTGTTAAGTTTTTGTTAAAGTTGATGTTTTAACAAAAATATAACGTAATTTTTTCTGAACCACAAATTTTTTTACAAAGATATTTAACAAAGAATTAACACTTTGCTGATTTAACACTATTTTAACATTAACAATGGTTGAAAAATCAGGATTGCTTAACAACAAAATTTAAGACGGAATCTTGTTGATTTTGCAATATGTTTTTTTTTAAATATTTAATATTTAACAAAAGTTTTTAACAACTGGGCCATGGTATTTAGTTTATAGATATTTTGTAGGTATGTTATCTAAACCATTTTATAAAACGAGTCTTCAAATATCATTTAAACATTTGTTAGCAATATTCAAAATACACAGTACATGAAGATTTGCTAAATAAATAGCAGTACATTGTATATCTTCCAAAGCAGATATCAAAATTAATATGACATTCAATTAGATATGTCAGAATTACTTGTGGCATTTTTAATTCAAATTGTTTGCATGAAAGGATGTAAGTTGCGTTAAAGCTAAACTTGTTTTCAGGTCGTGAGTCCGTTTTGCAGGGCATCACAAATTTATGTCACTTTTGTCACGTCATAATTTGACTTTCTATTATGAACTACATGCCAATTGTGTTGTCTTAAAGCGGATATATCTTTTTAAAACAGATACCGTTTCACTGCACATTCATTTGTGGTTAAATCAACCATATTAAGCTTTTTATTAAATATTTTATGAGATAATTGAAAAGCTAAATGACTACGGTCTGATAACGACATTTTCAAGGTAGAAACTTTACAAATACCTACACACAAATACAAGTCCTTGTGCTTTTTAAGTAATCTAACTTTGAGATTAAGTGTTTGCCTACCATATGTTTTATATATTTTTTGTGAAATTTAAGGGTCGTATGAGGTATAGTTTATGAAATTGATTGATAGGAATTCTCCCATAAGTTTTTATTTTACTTTTTTAATAAATAAGATTTTCAATTGTTTTAATTAAATAATTTTCTCTATGTTTGTATAAAAAAGAAGAAAACTAATCATTATGCTCTATTTAATGATATTTTGAAATATTAATTATTTTCTTAGTTCGGTTGGTTAACGGATCAAGTCAATATGAAGGGAGACTTGAAGTTTGGCATGATGGGTCTTGGGGAACTGTTTGCGATAATGGGTTTGATACACTGTCAGCAAGTGTTGTTTGTAAGATGCTGGATTATCCACCGTAAGTCAATTATATGAAATACCAACAAACTTCTCAAACGTTTTCGTTTGAGGTGAATTATTTTTTGTAAAGGTTTAAGACATGAAATGAACAATAGTAATTGATCGGCTTATGATTTTTCAAAGTAATGAAATCATGTTCTTGTTTACGTCAAGCAAGTGTAAGACGTTTAATAAATTATTGCATTACGTTAAACAAATGACTTATATTTAGATATACATTATATACATTGTATCTGAGTTTGTTTGATAAAAAACACGTTTTTCTTTTCAGAAATAATGCTCTGGTATTCGGGTCTGCATACTTTGGCGCTGGCACATTGTCAATTCATTTAGAGTATGTCAAATGTACAGGAAATGAAAACACCTTATCTCAATGTACGCATAGCGGAAGGGGAATACATAATTGTAGTCAAAACGACGTTGTTGGTATATCATGTCCACCAGGTAACATTTTAAAACCTACTACCGCTTTGTTTAATCCTAAAAACCATTTGTGGAAACAATTTCAATTAAATGTTATAACAATGGTATGAAATTTCAGACTGTTTTTGTAGTTAATCGTTAGAGTGCATTTTTTCAAATTGACTTTTAACTTTTCCTCCGTACGTCTTTGTATATACATTGCATGTTTATCATGTTACCTTTATGGTATTTGATTATAGTCTATACATTTTTGACGTACGCTTCATGTCGATTCATGTTGTATAATTTTTTATCTTTCATATTTTTATCTTCGAGTTTGTAAGGTTTTCGCCTTGTATTTCTTGATTACTTTAATTTTCAATACTATATTGTCACACATGAAAGCAAAAAGATAATGAAATAACCATTAACGGTGTTCTCATAAAACGATCCTAAAGGATATCTCAAAGCAAACTATCGAATAACTCTCCCTGTATCTACGGCTCTTTCCTAAACATATCATGTGTAATAAAGTTTAAGTGAACCCTTTTAATATAAATTTAGCGTGTATTTTCAGTTACGACATTATCAAAATCAAGATATAGTTTGGTTTGAATAACCATGGGCATAATAGTTGCCATGTTTTCAATCATTGCGACTGAACCAAATTAGGAAGTAAAAATAGAAAATAATTTTTATTGTCGCCAATCATATCTCCCTTTTAGGAATAATATAAGTGTTTTTTCTATTATTCTGTAAACTATTTTAATAAAATAAAGATATTGCCTTACTTCACAATATTTAATTGTTAATAAGGAAATGCGTAAGGAAAGTGGAAGATATACATCAAAGTTACCTGACTTTAAAGCTCGATATACATATATTTACAAATGCTTTCGTCATTAAGTTAAATAGTTAAAATAGTGTGCAAAGTGTACACTTCTTAGAACATCTATATTTTTAAGACAGCAAACAAATATTGTCTTATTGAATCTGAATAGAGTTTTGTCAACGTATATATATCACTAACTAGTTCTTGATGCCAGTCGGTTTAATTAAAGGTAAAAAAGAATAAGATCGGCTACTTGCACTTTCAAAGTTGATACTTGTTGTTTATACTTGTAAGCATACATTAACGGTACCTGACTTACATGATGTGCATACTGAAAACCGTGTTTTTATGCCACCGCAGCATTTACGATGCGGTGGCATATAGCGATTCACCTGTGCGTGTGTGTTTGTGTGTGTGTTCTATAGATTATATGGTAAACTTAAAAATCTTCTTGTGAAAAACCACTAGTCCAATTTCGACTTAACTTGGTAGAATTGATCCTTGTGTGAAGGGCTTCCAAAGTTGTTCTATTCCATGCAGAAATCTGGTTGCCACGGCAACCAAAATGAATTATAGGAATAAATTAAAAAACTTCTTGTAAAGACCCAAAAGGCCTAGAGCTTAGATATTTTGCATAATGCATTGTCAAAATCGGCCCGCCCCGGGGGTCAGTGATTATCTCTATATGTACATATAGTAAAAACTTAAAATGCCTTCTTCTAAAGACCCAAAAGGCCTAGAGCTTAGATATTTTGCATTAGGCATTGTCAAAATCGGCCCGCCCCGGGGGTCATTGATTTTCTCTATATGTACATATAGTAAAAACTTAAAATGCCTTCTTGTAAAGACCCAAAAGGCCTAGAGCTTAGATATTTTGCATAATGCATTGTCAAAATCGGCCCGCCCCGGGGGTTATTGATTTTCTATATATGTACATATAGTAAAAACTTAAAATACCTTCTTGTAAAGACCCAAAAGGCCTAAAGCTTAGATTTTTTGCATTAGGCATTGTCAAAATCGGCCCGCCCCGGGGGTTATTGATTATCTCTATATGTACATATAGTAAAAACTTAAAATACCTTCTTGTAAAGGCCCAAAAGGCCTAAAGCTTAGATATTTTGCATTAGGCATTGTCTGGTAGACCCGTACCAGGATTGTTCAAATTATAGCCCTGGGGTCAAAATCGGCCCTGCTTCGGGGGTCATTGATTTTCACTATATGTACATATAGTAAAAACTTAAAATACCTTCTTGTTAAGACCCAAAAGGCCTAGAGCTTAGATATTTTGCATAATGCATTGTCTGGAAGACCTCTACACAGATTGTTCAAATAATAGCCCTGGGGTCAAAATCGGCTCCGCCCCGGGGGTCATTGGTTTTCCTTATATGTATATAGTAAAAACTTAAAGTAAAAACTTTAAAAAAAATCTTCTAGCAATTGACAAATGCTAGAGGTAAGATATTTTGTATTAAACATTGTGAAGTAAACCTCAAGCAAGATTGTTCAAATTAAAGCCCTGGGGTCAAAATTGCCCCCGCCCAGGGGTCATTGATTTACAATATATACATATAGTAAATATTAAAAAAAAAATATTGTCTGAAGGTACAAGGTTTATAGCTTAAATATTTGTTAAATGATATTATCTTTAAGTACTCTACCAAAGTTGTTCAAAATTTGCCTCTAGTGTCAAAATTAGCCCCGCCCCTGGGGCCATAGATTTTCATTATATTTATATAGTAAAAACTTAAAATTCTCTAAATTTACAAAGGCTAGAGTTAAGATATTTTGCATGAAACATTGTGTAGTGAACCTCTAGCAAGATTGTACAAATTGTAGCCCTGGGGTCAAAATTGGCCCCATCCCAGAGTCATTGATTTTCACTATATACATATAGTAAAAAAATTAAAAATCTTCTTGTCTGAAGGTACAAGCCTTAAAGCTTTGATATTTTGTATATAATATCATCTATGGGTCCTCTACTAAAGTTGTTTTAATTATGCCCCTATTGTTAAAATCGCCCTGCCCCAGAGGCGATAGTTTTCCTTATAATTATGTATAAAGTAAAAACTTGAAAAATCTTCTTCTCTGAATTGACAAAGGCTAGAGGTTAAATATAGGGCATGAGAATTTGCGAATTGAACCTGTACAAAGATTGTTCAAATTATAGCCCTTGGGTCAAAATTGGTTCCGCCCCGGGGTCATTGATTTTCATTATGTACATATAGTAAAAAAATAAAAAATGTTTTTGTCTGAAGGTTCAAGTCATAGAGCTGTGATGTTTGTTTTATAATATCATCTATAGGTCCTTTACCAACGTTGTTCAAATTTTTCCCCTGGTGTCAAAATTGGCCCTGCCCGGGGGCAGTGATTCTCATTATGTACACGTAGTAAAAACAGAAAATAAAACAAATGTTTTCTTTTCTAAACAGTTTTACAGCTTAGATATTTGACTTGAAATGTTGTTTGGTGGACCTGTATCAAGATTGTTTTGAATTAAACCCTTGGGTCAAAATTGTGCCTTGCCCAAGGGTACAGTCACCTACTTTCTTGTCCTTTGATGAACAGCAATGAAATTTTGACCATGTGTACAGTTTTAGTAGTAAAGTTGAACTTTGATATCAGGTGACCTTGATTTTGATGACGTGACCTACTTTCTTGTCCTTTGATGTATAGCTATGAAATTTGAACCATGTGCACAGATTAAGATGTAAAGTGAACTTTGATATCAGCTGACCTAGATTTTGACAAAGTGTCTTACTGTGTTGTCCTTTTATGTTGTCATCAAATTTAGGCTGTGTGAAATATGACCTTCACCACCAAATTCACTAGACTCAAGTGCATTGATATATTCCTACTCTGATCTTTTATTGGATTAACAATATATTTAACCACTGATATGATAATAAGAATTAGATAGGTCAGGGATCTATGCATTATGACAAACTTCACTTGTATAGAAACAAAAAAAACTGTTCTTACACTACTATTTAGTGTTGTATTAATGGGGTTGCATAGCATTTTTCTCAAATGCAATCTTGTTTGTTTTTGTGTTTTGTTTTTATGTCCCACTGACCGCTTATTAACATATTCGATCCCCAGATCACATAGTTTGGATGGGCTCTACTTGAACAAATTTGCTGCGTCGGTAAGTTTGTCGACCCGCAAGACTGTCTGGACAAACAAGAAGACATTTGGTACCGAACATAATAGTAGATAGAGTAAATTCTATTATTATTTTCATGCCATGGCTTAATTGGAAACATTTAAAAATAATGAGTTTCCCTACAATGCTCATTTGTAGTAATCCACCTTGTCCACTATAGATCCTTAATCCCTATTTTCTTCATACTTTGCTCAAGAATAAACCACAATAATGTTACGTGCAGAACCAATGCCGCTGATGTTCCGACTTAAGATCAAATGTTAGACACTTCCGCGATTGCTTTAAAATTACATATTCCATTGATGGAATTGTTTTCGAACTTCACTGAAATAGTGTTGTTATTAACAAGAAGATATACAGACCTTGCCTTGTCCTGTTTTTGTTTTGGGTCCTCCTGGGCTCATTGCCACTGCCTCTTGTTGTTTGATCGTGTGAGGTTGCGTTCATTGAACGCCGCATTTCCTTGTTGATCTTGTTTACCATAGTTTATGCTTATGAAAAATGTAGAAATTATGATCATCCTAATTGATATGCAAAAATATCAAATATAATTTATGCTATTCTAGATGTTCGATTGGTGAACGGGTCAAATCAATTTGAAGGGAGACTAGAAGTTTGGCATAATAAGCGGTGGGGAACAGTCTGCCATGATGATTTTGATGAGCGTGATGCAACTGTTGTTTGTAGGATCCTGAATTATCCACAGTAAGTAACAATTATTATCAACTTTTTCCGAATATGCAAATATGCATATTATAATATGAAATATCCAATTAACGTCTTCCACTTACCTCATATGGATTTTAGATAAAACAATTATGAACCTGAGCATATGATAAATTTGTATCATAATTTTGTTAAAACTCATACAAGTACAACGTCCAGCATGAAAACAGAGAAACGGTAATTCTTAAAACTTAGCATTATTCAGTTGCCGCTGGTTCGAAGCAGATATTTTAAAATATGTCAATGTAGAATTGTTAAAGGCACATTGGCAAAGCTGGCATTCAATAATGGGCAAACCAAGTGACTCGCACTATATCATGAAGAATATATTCAAAAACCCAAATTCAGACAAACACTAAGGCTTTCAGAAAATATGTCATTTTTTAGTTTTTACTTCGCCATCTCTTTTGTCTCATAAACCGTGTATGTTCTAATGGATAATCATCAGCCAGTGTGAGGATGATTTCTGGCGGCATCCATTTGTGCGTATCAAAATAAAGTTAATGAATTTCATTTAAAGCCTTAAATCATCAGAAGCAATCTACGAAAAATGCAATGTGTATACTCCGCTTAAAGAACGATTTCTTAAACAACAAGTTAACATCGAGCTAGAAAGAAAAATCGGAAAATATTATTCACGTCATATTAAACACTAAAACACAGTAGTTCTTTCCATTTTATATACTTTAAAATGTTAATTGTTTACTGAGTAGCGCCTTACTATTTCACGTTTTGAAACATAAACACAATAGCTACAATATCACCAAAAACTAATATATGACCAAGTGAACCGTGTACCAAAATTTACTATTCCTTTAACTTTGAAACACCTCAACGATTGTCCGGCGACCGATATGTTGCTATTGTTCGCATAAGGACAAATAAAACGATTCTTACTTTCACGTCCTTTGAACAATTAAACAATATCTTCCACAGCTGCAAAAAGACAATCGCATGCTTTTTAAAGGCCTCACAAATGCTATCATTTTTTATTTTTCAAAAACTATTATATTTTTGGTATCTTGTGACAGTTCCCAAAAAATATTATTTTGCCATATACATCACATATCTTTTGCTGATTTTGTTTCTTTGAAAGTCTGTTTTTTGGCAGCTATGAATATATTTATTTTCTTACATTGAATCGGACTGAGATGTCACTCCTTTTATATCATTTATCCAGTTTAAACATTAGAATGCCTTTGAAACTGAGATAAATGTTTGACGATTCCATCTGTTTAAAAGAGCATCAAAGAAATTTAATAAATGGATTTACCAGGAACAGAACATCTACATCTTTCGTTGACGTTATTAAGAAATGAAAATGTTATAATCCATTGCTTATGAGCAAAAACATATCATCAGATAACAAACCTTATGCCGATATGTGCTCATAAATATCTCAACATATGTTTGAAGATTATTGCAAAAGCGGAACGATCAAGATATAGCAATCCGTATGGAAGGAAAATCTGCCAGTTTTGTTATCCCACGCCGATGGAATCGAGAGGAGGTATTGTTTGGCATTGTCCTTCCGTCCGTCCATCCGTCCGTTCCAATTTTGTTTCCGCGCTAGTTTTCTGCAACTGCTGGCTGGAATTCAACGAAACTTTATGGGAATCATCAATACCAACAGAAAATGCGCATATCGTCGCCTTGTTCCGGTCCGACCCTTCAACACAGAGTTATGGCCCCTGATTATGCATAAAGAGCAATACTCGTTTCCGTGCTATGTCTTTGCAACCACTGGCTAGAATTCAACAAAACTTTATGGGATCTTTCAATACCAAGAGGAGATGCGCATATTATTGCCTGACTTAATCACATAATTATGGCTCTTGATTAGTTATTCAGTATGCATATAGAGCAATAATCATTTCCCTACTATTTCTCTGCAACTACTAGCGAAAATTCAATGGAACTTTATGGGAACTATCAATACAAAGAGTTGATGCGCATATTGTTGCCTTGCTTAGGTCAGACTCTTCATCACAGAGTAATGGTCTTTAGTTAATTATGCGGTATGCATATAGAGTAATAATCGTATCTCTTAGCAACCACTGGCAGGAATCTGTGTAAACAATCAATTGCAAATTGGAAAACCACCAATATTAAATGGAAAATGCGCATATCCTTGCCTTGTTTCAGTCTTATTTTTTAACACTGAGTTATGGCCCTTGGTTACGTTATGCAGTTATTCGTGTAGGAGCATTAATCATTTTTCTGTGCTATTTCTCTGGAACTACTGTCTGAATTGCAGAAACAATCAAATTGCCAATAGGAGATGAGCAATATAGGCCATCTAGTTTCTGGCAGACCCTTCAACACAGCGATTTAATGGCCCTTTATTAATTATGCAGTATGCATATAGAACAATTATCGTTTCCATGCTATTTATCTTTAACTAACTTTGCACGAAATTCAAATGAAACTTTATTTGCGGAACCAAATCAATACCAAGAGGAGAAGATGCTTTATATTGTTGCCTTGCTCTGGTCAGACTCTTAAATCACAGAGTTATGTCCCTTATTTAGTTATGCAGTATGCGTATAGAGTAATAATAGCTTCCGTGCTATCTCTCTGCAACCACTCAAAGAAATTCAAGAAAACTTTCTTGAAACAATCAATACCAATAGGAGATGAGCATATACTCATCTTGTCCCAGTCAGACCCTTCAAATGAGAGTTATGGCCCTTAATAAGTAATACAGTATGCATATGGTGCAATAATTGTTTACGCACTATTTTGTCTCTGCAACATCTGGCTGGAATACAATGAAACTTTATGAGAACTATTAATACCAAGATGAGATGCGCATATCATTGCCATGTTCAGGTCAGGGTTGCGTTTCATAAAGAAAAATTTTGGACCGGTGTCGCGTAATTATCACACGCGTGGTAATATTACCACGCGTGTGATTATTACGCAGGGTCGTAATTATCACACGGTTTTGGGGTAGTGCCGTGATAATCACACGGACGGTATTATATTTACACTTAATATTCTTGAATTATATATCATTTTTTTCCTAAATAATTTCCGCGTCTAATGGTGTAAATTTTATTAAAAAGCTATGATTTTCCACCGCATAGGGGTATCTTAAAGTGTAAACTTAAGACAGAAAACGCTCTTTCTTAAATATCAGCGTGCAATCGTTCGATACAGACATTAATATAAATAATGCCTGATATAATTGAAAAATATTTTTCAGTTTAGGTTTCTCTGTTTTAAAATAGTTAAAAAAAGTCTGTTTCATGGATTTCCCTCCGTTTTTTTTATTTATATTTGTCCCCCGTTTTAGCTGAAATATGTTAAGTCTTATTTGTTGCGCTTTGTGTGTTTGCATGCAATTCAATATAATAGTTAGATCCAAAATTAAATAATTAAATAAATAAATAAATAAATAAATAAATAAATAAATAAATAAATAAATAAATAGATAAATAAATAAATAAATATAGTCCGATAAAAGAAGCGTATGGGATAGAACTAATTGCAACAGAAATTCTTTTTGTGTCATGCGAAAGCAATGATATTGTTATGTTTATCATAAAAAGTCCCAAAAAAAATTCTATGCAGAAAACTTTTAAATCGACATTTATTTTGAAATTAAATTGCAATTTTGGTTGTGTTCTTTACTGTACACCATACGAAAAATATTTGTTTGTACACGCGGGTTTTAGTGACGTCACACAACAAGTAACATGGCGGCCTTTTGTTTAAAATCCTAAAGAATTTTTGTGTTTTACATGGATTGGATTTATTTTGACGGTAATTATGTTATTTTATCATTTATTTTAACAACTATTATAGTTTGCAGTATAAATATTAACGTAACTATTTTTTTAAGACTTTATATTCGTCTGTTACGCCGAATCAAATCAAGCATATAACGGAAGATTCATTTCAGTCAAATACTAATAGTATCTTAAATGCGAAGTAAATCGGCATCTTAGATAAAATATAATACTTATAGTGCTTATAAAGAATAATGGTGTGTAGATGCTTTATTTATATCGTAAAATATTTCAAGAAATGCAATGATAATATAGGGTCTGTTCCATTTTTTTTTTCTACGGAAGCGCAGATAGGTCATAAATTAGCTCGTGCAATATCTACAAAAAAAAAATATTGACTATATTAAATGTTTTGTTTATTTCAGGTGGAAAATTTGCATTGTATGTGAATAAATATTAAAATGAAAAACTTTAGAAGAGATAACTTAATTAAACTGGAAAATGTAAGTCTAGTTATCTAAAGTTATTCAAGTCAAGTACTTTATTTATTTTCAAGTAACTTAAGTTCCACGTTGTTCAATGAAAATTTTCTTCATATTAGACAAGTCGCATTTTTATGAAACACCTAAATAGCAACTTTATTTCACAAGTCAAATTTGCTGCATACTAAATTTTTAACTTCAATGTTTAATATTATGGTATTAGTTAAGTTACCAGTTAATATAAAGTTCTCATCTGCAAAGAATCAGCTATTATTTCAATAAGCTTTTGTATAAACATAGGATAAAATCATTCTGAAAAGGAATAATTTTATGTATGTTGTTTTTATATTAAAGGTGATAATTTGCATCAGGTGTGTGCAGTCAGATTGAAATAGAAAAAATAGTAGTGATGTCTTCCAATCCAAGTAATTGAATGTAAATATTGCTTTACTTTTGTCTTATGCATTTGTGCATCAAAACGTCTGCTTTTATTTCATGAAATGAATTATTATACGAGGTCTGATGATGTAATGTGAGATTTTTTATTAAGTAGACTAATTTAAACATGTAAGAATCACACATTTCATGATAAAATTAAGATTTCATTTTAATTTCAGGTATTGCAGTTTAGCCTTTATATCTTTCTGAATCTTTGATGGACAAGAAGTAAAAAACGTAAGGATACATTTAGCCTAATTTTTACAACCATTATAGCTCATAATGAAACAAAGAACAGCTGTATGTAATAAATACGATGTAAACTTAATGAAATCAGCCTTTAAACATGAGGATACAAGTATATAATATTTATTATATTATAAACTATCTGTTAAAAGGTTTTTTACAAAACATTTTCTATTTTTTGATTGACCAGATTAAAGCAAAACAAAACATAATATGTTAGCACACACAGTTTTGCTACATATATTATACGTTGAGAAATTATTCTAATTATATCAATTCCTGTTCGGTTGTAGATGGAGAAATGTCCCATTTGTCAAGAGGATGTTAATGATGGTAAACCAGTTGTTCGACTTGGACTGAAAGGGTGTAGTGGCATACAAAATATTAATGACAGTACTTTCAGTGTAGTCGATGTAAAGCCAGGAGACAAGGTGCATGTCCAGTGTAGAAAAGATTACACACGTCGCAAAAATAAAGAAGTTATAACTAAAGCTTTGAATGTAGATCCACTTAGAAATTTAAGATCTGACAACAACACATTTGATTTTAAAACCAGATGTATATTTTTATGCTTCGTCTGCAACATTTTCTTCTTCAAGGAAAAGATCACATGATGTTTTTCCTGTTCGAAGTTTAGATTTTCAAAATAAAATCTTGGAAAACTGTCTTGAGAGAAATGATGAATGGGCAAATGAAGTGCAATTAAGATTGCGCCATGTTATAGATTTACCAGCAGCTGACGCGATATACCATCAGGCATGTAGTGTAAATTTCAGGACTTACAAAAGTATCCCTAGGGCATTTAATCTTGTAGAAAAGTCTCTGTTAGCAAAGGAGATTAAATCTCCTGGAAGGCCAGTAAATGATGAGCAGTTAGATGCTTTTAACAAAGTATTAGATATGATTGAAAGTTGTGAAAATGAAAGCTTAACCGTCACAGACTTAGTGAACAAAATGACAGATATATGTGGAGAGAAGTCTTATTCAATCAAACATATGAAGAAGAAAATAATGGATCACTTTGGAGAAGCGGTTATTGTCAGTAACATTGGAGGAAGGAATGATATTGTGACACTAAGACACAGTGTTTCTTCTATTGTTCAAAACTTTTATGAGAAATCAAGAGAATTATCTGATGATGAAAAGAAACAACAAATCATTAATGCTGCTGCAAAATTAATTAAAACTGATATCAATAACTTAGTTAATCAAAAAGAAAGTTATCCTTTATTCAGTGACATTTCATCACAAGAAAAAAACCTTGAATACTTACCAGATAGTTTAAAACATTTCCTTGAAAAATTGCTATCTGATAAAAATGGTGTAAAAATTGCATCAATTGGACAAAGTATAATACAATCTTGTCGACCAAAATATTTATCTGCTCCATTACAAGTTGGACTTGGTGTTCAGTTGCACCACCATTTTGGGTCCAGGTTCTTTGGTAGATACATTGAATAGCCTTGGGTTTTGTTGCTCATACTATGAAGTCCAGAAGTATGAAGCAAATGCTGCCGCTGTATTATCAACAAAAATACCATGCCAAGATACAGGCTCGCCTTTTTTGCAGTTTATTGCTGACAATGTAGACCACAATTTAAGAACTCTGGATGGACATAATACATTCCATGGAATGGGAATCATAGCCACTTCCACTCCGGGCTCTGCAATGACTGTACGTGTCCCTAGAAAAGACGTGTCAATAAATGATATATCAACACTTGGAAGAGTTGACATTAAGTATTTCGTGCAATCTGAGTCACAGGAAGAGGCCTACCGGTTTTGTGTGCACTACCTGATATTCAAATGAAAAATAATGGTGAGCCATTGGACATGCTTTGCAAGCTTGTTTGGCCGTTGAAACAAACAAGACCAAACTGGTCAGGGTTTATGCAGACATTTGAAAAGCCTGGTGCATCATTTCCAAAGAAGTCAACAATAACTTTTATGCCTATGATAGATCTAAGTCCAAGCGATGCTACATGTATATATTCAACACTTCATTTCGTCTGTGAACAATCTCAAAAATACAGAAAAACACCAGTGTTAACATTTGATCAGCCACTTTATCAAAAAGCAGTTGATATCATCTACTGTCAAGGAACCTCAAGCCCGTTAAAGAAAATAGTTTTGCGCTTAGGGGCGTTCCATACAGAAATGAGTTTTCTGGGCTGTATAGGGTATATTATGACCGGATCTGGCCTACAGGACGTGATCGAGTCAATATATGCACCAAATGCTGTTACGCACATACTGTCTGGTAAAGCTGTACACCGTGCCATCAGAGGTCACATGCTAGTAGATAATGCATTAACAGTTTTGCTGCTAGAAAAAGGTATTGAATCTAACTTGAAAGCAGACACTTCTGAAACTAGTCATAGTAGAGCTGAAACATTTGAACATTCAAATAACTTTGAAAGTGAAGATATGTCACCGTGGAATAAAGAGATGTTGAACTATAAAGAAATGCAAGACCTCGCTGGAGTATATGAGACGTTAAACGAAGATAAAGAATTGTGTGAAACGTTGAATGAATGTGAAAGCTTGAATCATCTTCAAACTGTAATGGAAACAGAAAAAACAAGAGTTATGCGAAAGTCGTACTGCTAGGCTGTGGTTTTTGTACATGACTATGGTATCGATTTTTACAACAGTTCATTAGAGCCGAAAGAACAGGCAATTGGGATATGCATTTGGTGACCCTTCGTAAGATGCTCCCTTTTTTTGCCGCATCCGGTCATAATTTATATTTGAAGAGTGCATACATTTATTTACAATCAATGCTTCGTTTGAGGGATACCAGTCCGGATGTATATGAAGCATTTATGTCTGGATTGCATATCATTCGAAGATCCGATCGCTATTGGGCAGGGTTATCGACAGATTTTGGTGATCGAACAAGTATTAATGAGGTCACTTAAATCAACCGGTGGACTAACCAGAGGACGGGAATGACAGAAAATCAAAGGTCAATGTGGTTATTTTCAATGCCGATTTGTGTACAAATGAACAATGCCATGCAGGAATTTACTGGAACATCTTTTCAAACAAGTGATCAGCACAAAGAAACAGGCAATTCGAGATCGGTTCGAGATTCTAAAGATATGAATACATTGTTGACTTTTCTGAGAGAAAGAATACCATTCAATAAAGCAGACAGAAATTTAAGAAATATTGAAACAGGTGTAGAAGCAGATCCATCTGTAAATGTTGACAATGCTGAGGAACTTGGCGAATCGATAGTGAAAAATATGAATGGGCAAACTGCAGCAAGATTTAGTTTCAAGAGGTCAATGCAAGTTGTTACACTGAGTGAGAAAAATGACATAAAGATACAGGGTGAGGCAGTTCATATTGACACACAATTACTATTCCAACGTCTCACTGCTGTTGCGGACAGATACATTGAAAATGTTCCTGAAGTTTTTCAGTATGAACTAGCAAGTGTACCGTCATCACTCTTTGACACAACAGGTTTGCCAAGAGAGCCTAACAAAGCTACATTGGCCGATGCGCTTTGGAGACTTGGTGACTGTTCTTGCTTATCTACAAAAAAGAAGCATGGTAAATGTACACATTTTGTTATTGATGGTGGATCACTTTTACAACGCATAACTTGGAATAAAGGGAAAACTTACGGTGAAATTTGCAAATGCTATTCTGATTACTTGTGCAGGAATTTTATTTCTGAAGATGATGCAGCAGCATCAAATGTCACTATAGTATTTGATGGCTACTCAAAGACCAAGCACGAAAGATGTGACGCACTACAGAAGATTAAAAGGCCGTGCATGCGCACAAGTGAGGTTTTCGATTGAAACACCATGCAGAATGAAAAAAGACTTATTTTTGAGCAATGAAATAAATAAACAGAACTTTATATATATGCTTGCTGAGTGTTTAATGAGAGATGGGCTTTTCTGTTTGCCATGCTATTGAATGATGCTGATGTTTTGAATCGTCCAAAAAGCCATCAAACTAGCAGAAACACATTAACGTCAATGTGATTGGAGAAGATTACTGATCTGTTTTGGTATTACTTTGCCACTACTTCAGAAATGATTTAAATGAAGTAGTTATTCCGATCCGCTTCCAAAAAAAATTTCCGAGAATTTTGGGAAAGTATGGGACATTCAAAAGGCCAAGTTTAGTGTTTTTGATTCTGATATCTGTGTTTTTTCTTCCTCTGCTACATGCAATTCAGGCTGCGATACTACCGTCTCGTATTTTCGGAAATAGGAAAGTCAGCATTATTTAAAAAACTTTTCAACAAAAGCCAGTGTTTAGAAAGAATTGCAATGATTTCCTTAGGAACAGATAATCTGATTGACATATCGCGTGTTGGTGAACAGTTGATGATCGCTTTGTATGATGAAAAATTTGTCGGAAATCTTAATGTATTAAGATACCAGAAATTTTCAAATAAGGTCGCTTCAAGTTCTACATTTGTTCAGGTACACACACTTCCACCAACCACAGCATCTGCACATTATCATTCCCTTAGAGTTTATTATCAGACTAAAGTATGGATGGGCGATACATCACTGGATCCTCTGGATCATGGATGGTGCATTTGTCAAAAAAGAATGGTACCCGTTTAAACGTCTCTCCCCCCTGCACCTGAACAACTACTTAAAATCATTCGTTGTAACTGCAAACTCAATTGTGACTCGAAAAAATGTACCTGTCGGAAACATGGACTAGAATGTTCCAGTGGTTGTGGAAATTGCAAAGGTCTTTCATGTTCCAACTCTCAAACGTTGGCAGATTTGCATGAATTGATAGATGAACAATAACAGAAGATAACATGTACATTAGGACAAACTCACTTTCAGTGAATTATTTAAGACTCATGAGGAGTGTGATACTTAAATAATCTTGTCTTTTCATCTATCAATGTAGTAAATATGTGTCTGAAACAATTTTAGATTATCTCAAAGTGTTTGTTATCTAAAAACTTTTTTAAAGATATATCATTGTTAAAACAAAGTGGGTGGGGTAATGTTTTATATGTTATTTTTTGTATAAAAGTTTAGAAATAAGATACTTTATTAACCAATTTAGAGAATAAAAATACTAAAGATTGTCACTTTAACACAGTTTTATGTTTAAAGTAAATTATATGTTTAATTTCTCAAGAATAATATGTATTGTAATGGTACATGCAGTCCAGGTCTTTGCAAATTTATTCTTACACTACGCTTGATCAAAACTAGTTTTTAACCAAAACGGCAGGTGCAACATGCTGGGACTTTTTATTAGAGATAGTACACTTATTGTGCCTTCATATGAACACAAAATAAAAACTGTTGCAATTAGTTCTATGTTAAGCATATTTTTTGGCTAAACTGACTGGCCTAATAAAAGGAAGACTCGAAATGGCAAAGATCTAGTTATAGTAATGGTGTGAAAAAGGGTTAAGTAAACGGAAAGCAGAGGTCCATGAAGGTGTGAATTCTTTTTTAATTGGCATGACATTTCCATAATATTAAACTTATATGAACACCTCGTTCCTTTTTGATACACCAAAGAATGTATATGCTGTCAATTGACTCATGAACCTGAAAAAAGTGTTGATCTGTATAACTTCAATGTTATATTTGTTGATTATGAACTTTCCCGCTATAGTTTATATATTGTGTGATATTTATATATGGTTCTTAGCCTCGTTTATTATGTTCATTGCAAATGTATTATTACCTCATGTTGTCGTGTTTGCATGATCTGAGTGGAATAAAGAATAGAATAGCAATGCAACTCGCTCTAGTGGTGTTTGGTAATACCGTGATGATCACACGTACGGTCTTATACTTAATCAGACATACTGGTATTACACTTTTTTTTCCAAAAGGTTTTCCGCAATATAATTTCTTTTTTAATAATACGGCATTTTAAGGATTTCTTTTTTATGACAACAAGACGTCCAATCGTAATGAATAATCATAGTTTTGTTTTTAGAGTTTTTTTTTAATTACAAAGAAAATATCTTTCAATGAGGATAGTACTGGTACAGACCACATTGAATGGCAATGATGATATTAGTTGTCGCCATGCAGCTCCACATAGTTATGATGACCCTCTTAGTAATTATAATAATCATTGTGTTAGTGATTATGAGAAATATTTCCACCAGTGTGATTATTACGCTACAGCTTTAATATTACCACGCGTGTGATTATTACGCGGCGGCGTAATAATCACACGATTAGGGGTAGTGCCGTTAGAATCACACGTACGGTCTTAGATTTACTCCAAAATAGTTAAATCATACACCATTTTATTTTAAAATGAATTCCGCATCTAATAGTATAATTTTTGTTGGAATTAATTAATTTTCTAACACACGGGAGTGTTTTAAAAAGCATGTATTGCAGCGATTTTTAAATAATTATGACAACCTTCGTTATGAATAATTATAATTATGTTCTGATAAATATTTTTTTTTAAGTTTTAGTTCTACTTTTTGAATGTGTTATATCTATCGTGTTTTCATTTAGTGTTCAAGACAGTTGTGATTTTAAATATTGATAATATAATGTGTGTTTGTTATATTTTGCCAGGGATGTAAATAGACAATCATTGATGTGTCATTTTTCTTAATTAGAATAACATTATCTTAACAAATCGAAGCGTTTGAACGTAAGTTATTACATTAAATAATGGTTATCAATAAAATTGCAATCAGATAGAGCTACTTATATTGCCGAAATGTATAATTTGTATTAGAAATTAGAATAGTGCACGTGTTCGATTATATCGCGCCGAAGTAACAACGGTCATGCGTACGAAATTATATTTAATTTAATCAAACATTTTTGAATTATGTAAAGTATAATACTATTTTCTCCGAAATCAATTTTGTGTCTACATGTGTCTTCAGCTGAAGGTTTATGCAAACTTTTATAATGTTTTGATGTTAAACAAACTTGATCTCTGAAAAAAATGTATAAACCGCCTGCGACAGTAAAGCCGTGATAAGCCGTGATAATCGCTTTAACATACTAGAATTAATAATATTGTTTACTAAAATGAATTGTGTCAAATAATTGTCCTTCTTTTTTATATATATGTTTGTTATCCAACACACAGGAGCATCTTGAAAAAGGTAATTGCAGGGAATTGGAAAAAAGCGTCTATTCATAATTTTTGTTTTATATTTTCTTACATAAATTATACTTGTTCATGTCGAAAAATATTATGATAAAGAAATATTTTTTACCTAGAGTCATATCCGGTTGGTTATATGCATAATACGTATTGATGCATGGAGGTGTCAATTCTCTTAAAATCGCTAGGCGTGAAAGTTAACATTATGCACTAAAACACGAAACATATAACTGTTTGAAATGTTCGCCATTCCTTATATCAGTTTATTGACAAATATGGGTATTGATTATTCTTGTAAACAAGCACATTATTTATCGCCTAAATCTTTTATCACCTGATAAATCTCTTATTAATTAGCATACATGTAATAGCGTCGCGCTCTGTGGGTATATATAGTTACTGGAAAAGGTAAACTTTTTGTTTTTAGTTTTTTTTTAACAATCCGTGAATTCCATTTGAGAACATTGTATACACACATTCGCATCCAACAGTTTAAGTATAAGAACAGAACAGAACAGAACTTTTATTAAGACTTGTACAAAGTACATCATCTACAATACATTATATTTACATATATTTTAGTTGCATGAAAATTTACAAACAAAATCTGGATATCACATTTTATGTATTCAATAGTTTCATAATAATATATAAGTAGATAAACTAATAAACAAACAAACAACATGCATAAAGCTATGGGAAAAGATGTGCATTTACTGTATACTTTTATAAATAAAGATTAATTATGAATATTAATGGAATAGAAACAAATCATTTTTGAGAATGAACATTGATTCAATTCAGACATTATTAGTTAAAAGTGTATACCTAATGGAAAGAGCTTCTTTAACAAATGTTGATAAACGTACAAGCTCATTTTTATTTTTTTAGTTTAACAGTTGAGTAAATTTGTATACTGATGGATTTCTGTAATTATAGTAAGTTTTTAAGTGTTGTTTCCTTATAACGTCATAGCATTTACATATACAAATAAAATGGTATTCATCTTTCATATCTAAATTATTGCAACACAAACAATATCTTTCTTCGCGAGGAATCCTATTTCTACTAAATCTACAAGTTTGAAATTCTAAGCGGAAGACCATTCATTATTAATCTACAAAAATAAAATCTAAAACGCCTAGGTAGTGTATTTAGATAACATTCATATTCAAAACAAGATTTAACATTTCTACGATATATATACATAAAACAGGACTTTTTTCAAGATTACTGAACCATTCTTGCTTGAAGGAATCAATAAGGCGACATTTAAATTCAGATAAAAATATAACCTTGTCTATATTGTTACAATTATCAAAAATGTATGAAAATCCATATAGTTATTTAAAATATTTCTAACATTAGAAACCCAATTTGTCTGCCCTTTATTGCTATCTTCAAGTGCTTGAGTATAAACTGTTTTTAATATTATATTGTCTATTTTTACAAGTTTTAACCAGAACTTAATAATTCTTACATATCTATGAATATGTAATGGATATCTTCCAAGTTCACCATATACACTAGTATTACATGTATTTAATCTAACTTTTAACAACCTATAAGACAAAACACAGTTGTGATTAGGATAATAAATGGGCAACGGTAAAAATATATGTACAAATGAGCCAAAATTGTTTAATTTCAGAGGTTCAAACAGAATATAATTGATTATTGACAAAGTTACGTCCCCTTTATAAAACTACCTCATTTAATTACTGCTCACGAGTGTATTTTTTTATTTAGACTGTATATACATAATTATATAAAGTTATATTTATATATTTAGTGCTTGGAACATATTAATACATACGTAAAAGGGAAGGGAGTTCAATGAGAAGGTTATTAATAGATATTTAAGGTCACGAGGTTCTACTGACTATTCAAGCAACGTTGACACAAATTTTACAATTTGAATTTAATTTCAACTGTGTTCAATAGTTTTAACAATTTATAAAGTGGCTCGGTTCTGTGACCAGCGTGTGATTATTGTGCGGCGGCGTAATAAGGGCATGGTTATGGGTAGTGCCGTGAAAATGTTGCAGGCTCGGTTTGATTGAGCCTGTTCATGGTTGGGAGTAGTGCCGTGATAATCACACGTACGGTCTTATAATTATTTTATATATAAACTCCAAATAACACGAAATAATTTTAAATATATATACCATTTTATTCCAAAATAAATTCCGCATCTAATGGTATAACTTTTGTGCGAATGCTATAATATTTGCCCAAAACGCTGGAATGTATTAAAAAAGCTCATTTTACTGGAATTTTCATGATTCGTCATTTTCATATGAATACATATAATTGTGTTTTATTTTATCTTGTTTATAGTTTATAAATAAAAAAAGCCACCAGACGTTAAAAGATATTTGATTTAGTGCAGTCTGATAAAGTGATCAAGATTATGTTCTAAATCAAAGCACTGCAAGCACTGAGGTATACATTTGCTTGACATTACGGCATTCAGTCTTGCATAAGGATTTTTCAGAAAATCATCATGAATTAATGTTCAGGAACAATAGATATTTTATTAAATAACAAGAACTTATAACAGAAGTACCAACGCCCACCCCCCGCCTCGGGGAAGTTTTATATGAAGCATAAAATTGTGCTGTTTCAAAAGATTGAGGTATGGATCTTAGGGTTTTCAGTCCAAAATTGTGATCAATGCTAGATCTGCAAATGCAACAATAAATTTATTAAAGAAATACCAGAAAAATGAAACACGGAATTTAAAAATAACAGACTATGTAAATCTTTGACCTCTACATGTGACATTGACCTTGGAGGTAGGGACACTTGTGTTATGCATGACATGTCATATCTTATCATTGTGACTATTTGTGCCAAGTATTTTCAAAATCCCTTGATCTATGAAGAAGTTATGGACAGGACACAAAATATACCATATAACAGACTGTTAACTTTTGACCTCTAAGTGTGCCCTTGACCTTGGAGGTAGGGGTGCAGGTGTTGTACTTGACATATCGTCTTATTATTGTGACTATTTTTGCCAAGTTATTTCAAAATCCCTTGAACTATGAAGAAGTTCTAGATCAGACACAATATCTACCCTTTAACAGACTATGTTAACTTTTGACCTCGAAATGTGACTTTGACCTTGGAGGTAGGGATGCAGGTGTTGCGCATGACACATTGTCTTATTATAGTGAATATTTGTGCCAACTATTTTCAAAATCCTTTGATATATGAAAAAGTGGACCGGAAACAAAATATACCCTTTAACAGACTATGTTAATCTTTGACCTCCAAGTTTGACCTTGACCTTGAAGGTAGGTGACCAATTGTTGCACATGATACATTGTCTCATCATTGTGAACAATTATGGCAAGTATTTACAAAATCCCTCCAAAGATAGGAAAGTTAATCTTTGACCTCCAAGTTTGACCTTGACCTTGAAGGTAGGTGACCAATTGTTGCACATGATACATTGTCTCATCATTGTGAACAATTATGGCAAGTATTTACAAAATCCCTCCAAAGATAGGAAAGTTATAGCCCGGACACGACATATACCCTCATAAAGACAATGTTGCCCTTGAATGAGCAAGTGCAATCTGACCCTGGAGGTAGGGGTCTGGTTGTTGTGCCTGACACATCGTCTTATTATAACACACATTTGTGCCAAGTTATTTTAAATTCCTTTGATAAATGACAAAGTTATGAACCGGACACTAAATATACCCTGTAACAGACTATGTTAATATTTGACCTCCAAGTGTGACCTTGACCTTGGAGGTAGGTGACCTGTTGTTACGCATGACACATCTTCTCATTATTGTGAGCAATTGTGGCAAGTATTTACAAAATCCCTTCAAAGATAAAAAAGTTATGGACCGGACACGACATATACCCTCAAATAGACAATGTTGACCTTGAATGAGCAAGTGCGACCTTGACCCTGGAGGTAGGGGTCTGGTTGTTGCACAAGACACATCGTCTTATGATAACAGACATTTGTGCCAAGTTATTTCAGATTCATTTAATAAATGACAAAGTTATGGACCGGACACAAAAGTGTGACAGACGGATGGAGCCTATTTCTATATCCCCCTTTTTTCTACGAAAAAAGGTGGGGGAAAAAATTATGTATCAATGTAATCATTTTCGCGGGATAACAATCCACCAGGGTTTTTCAGTGCTCTGCCTGGATCGACCGGGGCTCTGCCTGGGTTTGTTGGGAATTACCGTAGTGCTGCCATGGTTAGTGTGACCGCAACAATAATTTCACCCCGGATTTCATCCCAATAACTTATTGCGGTGGTCCTGGGATCTGCTGGGAGTAAGGGAGACCGCAGCTTAAAACTCACTGGTGTGGAGTTAATTAAGGGCTTCTCCCCCTCATACAAAAAAGGGTCAAATTAAGAAGTTGTACTGTTACAATGTCAAAAATAAAGTTACATAGACAATAATTAAATATTTAACAATATTGACTTAAAACATTATAAATCATTAATATATGCAGAAAATATTTATTAATATCAAAACTAGGGTGAGAAAAAAATGCAGCCTGACTAAGCCTCAATCCAGAGACCCTCAGAATACATGTACCATACCTCAGCATTACCAAAAAACCCAGAACCCTTGGAATACCATACTGCAGGTCTAGTCAGCTTAAACATTTTATCTCATCTTTACATTGACATAACCCCCATTATATTGAAATTTGTCTTTTTTCATTGGAACACTTAAGTGACTAAGTGAATTGACCACCATAAGCTTCATATTGGACCCTTAAGGTAACAGGCAGACAAAAAGTGCAACCTGACTGGAGCTCAAACCTGTCCTGCATTGAATACCATTCCACAGCTCTACCAACTGTGATATAAGGTTTCTTAATAACATATCTTCTCCCCTTATTATTGAACAGCTTAATATGCTGTGACATCTCTACTATATTGAAATTTTTGCACAATTCTTTTCTTGAATAACAGAGTAATTACTTCTTATAAGCTATATATCACATTTTGCACCAAATATCACAGGGTAAGAAAAATGTGCAGTTTGACCGGGATCCTGAAACGGCAAAAGTTCATGGCAATTTCTTTTGGGTTTCAGGTTTTTCTTCTTTTTAAGGGATGTAACTCATGTAAACTAATTATTTGTTTGTTCTTATCTGTCTATCTTAGTCATTATGTATATTTAATAACAAAAATATATCTTTATATTTATAAATTGAATAGAATAAGATGGAACATTTACCAGTTTAAGAAGTTCATCAAATAGATGGAGGTCCAGGAATGATGAATATGCATAGAAATATTTTTTTTAGACTGGCTTTATAAAACTTATAAACTTGGTTTTTCTATTTGTTGCAGCTAGCAATTTTATATTTATTCATTTAAACCTGGGTTATCAGTTAAGATTTCATCATAAAGATCTTCAGGACTCAATAAAAAAATTTTTGTGGTTTCATGGGAAAATAAAATACTATTTATGACAAATCAAAGCCATGATGCTGCCCATGGCTAAATGATTCAAAAATATAAACTGATTTAACCATTCATGGGACTTTAAATCAGAAAAAAAACTCAAAGATGAATGAGTAAATGTATTTATTTAAATTTATTATTTTAAATTTTAACATTACTTGGTAAATTTCAAAACATCAAAAAAAATATGTTAAGAGAGAACTGTTTAAAATGATATTTTAATTCCAGTGTAATTATTAATTTTAATGACTTTGATTTGTTAAAAAATCTGAGTTTTGTAACTTAAATATATTTCATTACAGTCACATTACTTTCTGGAAAAATATTTTGGTATATGATAATAGAGTAAAACACATTATTTGGCACTTTTATCATTATTCTAAGAGAAAAGATCTAGATAAAGTGTAAGAGTGAGATATAGCATGAATCCAGGGAACTTTGATATACAGTAGTTGCCTAGTTTGCCTAGTTTCAGATGCAACCCTGGTCCTAGCAGTGTGGTCCCATCTGTAAGATTGTTGACAAATTTTATCATGTTGAAGATGGGATCTTAGCTATCTCATGATCCTTGGATCACAAGAACAAGATGTTACAACTCAACAACAGATCACCTCCCTTAAATGGATAAGACTTCCATTTACTTAATTTATTCATAATGATAACAAAACTTTTCTTGAAGGTTTTAAATACATAGTATTTGTATTTAATTGGTAGGATTATGTCATGTGGTTCATAACTGTTCACTATTTAGGGGAGAAAATGTGTAAGTGGCCATATAGCTTAGTCAGTCAAGTTATGGTATGGTACTTTGAGGGTCCCGGGTACAAATCCCGGTCAGGCTGCAAATTTTTTCTCACCCGCTTACAATTGGCGCCCAACTTGTTGCCTTGACTGCACATAGCTAAGAGTTAATTCTCATAGCTCTGTATTACTGACAAACTTCAATATAGCGGTGAAGTAATTATAATGGTTCAGAACTGTTCACTCTTTAGAGGAGTTGATTTGTAAGCAGCTAAATAGCTCAGACGGTAGAGCTGTAGTAAGGTATTCTGAGTGTCCCGGGTTTGAGTCCTGTTCAGGCTGCACACATTTCTCACTGTGTTACAAAATTACCACTTGGTAGGACTTTAATTAAGAATCTTGTGATAATCTTAAATATTATATATTTAATCAAACTGGACCAAAATTATTAAGTTTTTATATGCATTAAACATTTTTAATTTTGTTGCATGTAATTATACAAATTGATTAACTTGTATGAGTGATATTGGTGGAGTGACAATGAAATAACCATTTGTTCATGTATTATAGAATACATTTACTGTTGAATTATAGAAATTTAAAGGTAAATTTATTTACAGAATAATGTGGTTCCTGCAGGATTTTCACCAGAGGTCCTGTTTGTAAATTTCAACAAAGGGTAAAAAACATATTTCAGGGGGCGTCCGTGGCCGAGTGGTTAAGGTCGTTGACTTCAAACCACTTGCCCCTCACCTCTGTGGGTTCGAATCCCGACAGGGACTTTGGATTCTTTCATGTGAGGAAGCTATCCAGCTAGCTTACGGAACGTCGGTGGATCTACTCAGGTACCCGTTCGTGCCTGAAATAATGCACGGAAGGGCACCTGAGGTCTTCCTCCACCAGTAAAGCTGGAACGTCGCGATATGACCTATACTGTGTCGATGTGACGTAAAATCCAAAACAAAAAAAAAACAAAAAAAGGTGAGAACAGTCAGGGCAGCAACTGGTTAGGGGGAAAATAGTCTGTCATTCATCCAAGACAAGTGTGTATCATTTTTTCTGTGAGACGTGCAGTTTGTTACAGTAAATACATGTATACAATAGAAATTAGAAAGTGGTAAATGATTGTTAAATTTATATTGCTTTAACCTAGCTCCAATATAAAACACATTTAGATATAACGTAAGACTGTTTGTAATTTTCTTAAGTACTAGATCTAAACAAGAAATGATGTAAACAATCAAATATAACTAAATGTATAAGTTGGCTTGTCTTAATAATGTATAACAGCATCCTCACAATTATTAATGCACGCATCAGACTTTTGTGGTTGTAAAATGCTTTAGAATTACAACAGTCTTATCAACGACCGTACGATTTTGGAATTCTAATTTACAATTTAAAATTTTGATATACGATTGTCGTACGCTCAATCGTAAGACTGTCTTATCAACGCGGTCGTGCGTTCAACCTAAAATCTTACGATTTTCATAGACGTACGATTGTTATCCCTGCGCAACAACACGTACTCTTCAAAATGGAGATAAGGCGCAAATAAATGTCAAACTGAACGAAGACGTCTGTTGTAGTTTTAACGTATCTTACAACCACAAAAAGTGCTATCGTCACAAGCAGTAAACCCAAGAAAAAACGAGCCAATCAATGGTTTATGCTCTTGAGTGCGGGTAACTAATACCTGTCCTCCAAAAACTCACTTTGCATGTATATATGTATACGAGTAAACTCTGACACATTTTCAACAGAAAGGTCCTCAATCTATGATACAAGGATAATTAGGTTATTGTTACTCTTGGTTTCATTTAGATTTAGCGAAAACATTATCATCACAGTATTTACATTCGCCTCGGGTTAACAGTATGTTCTTACGATTAATATTTAACTATAACCAACAAATCAATGTGTGATTTACATACTCAATAGATTATTAGTAAATTATATTTTTGATTTCGAAACAGTCAGAAAAGAATTTATATACATGTATATATAAATATAGTCTTACAATAGAAAACATTTGTTGTAGTCACACAAGGCAAGTAAAACAAGCAAATTCGTTGAAATTTATATCCCCACAGAGTACACCTATTGTGACGATAGAGAAAGGGAAAGCGATAGTGATATATCATATTCAGATGCCCAATCATTGGTTTCTTTTTTTCTGGGGTTTCATATTGTGACAACAGGGAACATGTCGTTATTTTTGCCTATGATACAAAAGAGTGAGAACATCAAAACTTTCGACAATATGATTTATAATCGGGGGCAAATCGTACAAATCAAATAATAAGCTTTATTTCATCTAAAGTCAAAACCATAATCCATTACGGTTGTGATCTTTGCACTCTGATCATATCAAGAATTTTCATCATCACCTTCTTATAATCTCTAATTCGGCCATGATTTTGCCTGTTTGTTTCATTTTGACACATAATCCGATGCAATAACTTCAGATGAAAACAGATCTTAACTTTATGACTATTCAACCAAAATATATCATTTAAGACAACTAAATTACACTCACTTTTTTGAAAACCCTTCGTAGAGAATTTTGAAAAATGAGAGGCTGCATAGAGCAAAATGGTGTCATTTTATAATTTAGAAGTAAAACTACGTGACAAGAATTTTAATGTTCAAAGTAATGTTACCAGTGTACAAATTTCTTAGTCACATGGTAAACTTGTATAAACAGATATAAAGAGTGAGAATAACACCCATTAAAATTACAAAAGAGTGAGAAGTAATACAGAAAGTTATCCACTCGCTCACACAGCTTGTAAACAATCATGCCGGGGAGGAAGAAACCAGTCTCTCGGGTTTGTCGCCAGTTCAGATTAATCTTTATAACAAAAAAAAAACAGTAAAATTTATAAAAAAAATAACCTACTGTGTTGAATGAGCTGCTGTCTTCGGCATCAATGTTTGTTTTGCTCTACTTAAAAGATTGGTCATATGACCGATTATGTTTTACTGATGACGTTCACCAATGTGTTATATTTAGAAAGACCGAGTCAGCGTCGAAGATTTTTTTCATCATTTTATTTTCTGTATTTTTCCTAAATTCTGATTTTTCCTATAAAATTATCGCATTTATTAGTAAATTAATTACATAACATTCAGCATCTTTGATATGTCATACATCGTAATTTTAATTTACCTTTAAGGCTGGAATCTATATTGTTTGCAACGCTGCTAGGTGAGTATAAATGTATGATTTGCATACTTAATTGCGTCATTACGCTGCTTTTGAATGGTCAAGATTCGTCTTATTTAAACCATATCAACTAAAATTGATAAAGATAAAATTCAAAACCTGCGTCGTTAGTGTCTGCGAGATATATATTGTTTTATATAAAAAGAAAACTTGTAGGAACTGAAAATATCAATACATTGATTCTATACGATGTCTCTATTTATCTAATTTATCGGAAACAAGAGCATTGAAACAAGAACAGCCATGACAGTTTAACAAGTTTCAACATATCCTACTTCAAACATTTTGCACAAACAAATTTACATACAAAAATAGATAACACAATACAATGCTGAAAAATTGTCAGATCCAAAAACATAAAATGCTTATAAAGGCCTTTTCTTGCCATATGATATAATACTATGAATTAGACGGTTAATTAAAAATGTTTGAAATATGGAATAAGAAGTAAAGAAAAATTATACTGAAGAAAGCACTTAAGAACCGAAAAGCAGTTTATTAATGCAAACCAAATTGCGATTTGTCAAAACATTTTCAATCGATTTTCGAACAATAATAAAAAAAAAACGCGGGGCTTGCGTTTCTGAGTAGTTAAGATCGTTGACTTAAAAAAATTCACCCCAACTTACAGTTGTGGGTTCGAATGCCGACAGGACTTTGGATTTTTACATGTGAGAATTTACGAACGACTTGGGCTCTACTCATGTGCCTGAAATAATGCGCGGAAGGGCACCTAAGGCGTGTCTCCACCAGTAAAGCTTAAAAGTCGCCCCCCACAAAAACTCAAACAAAGTAAAACGAATTTTCATTTTCTCTTATTTTGGAAAATTAATTTATTGTTTGAATTTTTATCTGCGTTTCATAACCTTTTATTTGCTTTTTGGAGATTGGGGAAAAGTGGGGGCGAAGGACGGGGTGTTAATGTTTACAGACACACTAAAACAGCAGAGCATAATTGCAATTCCCGTTCCAAAAGCAGTCTTTTTTCTTTTTTTTTTAAAGCTACAAGACTTACGTTGTTGTAATGTTGTGATCAAACGGGCAACGCATTGATTTTAAATATAAAACATTATGAAAGGATGAATTATGTTTTAACAAAAGATTTGAAATAGAAACGCATCTATATACAGTTGCATGATAATGTTTACATGTACAACAATATGAAAACACCAAATTACGTAATATAAACCATTTTAATTGTAAAAAAAATCACAGTAAATTGAACATTCTCAAATCATGCATATGAAATGAAACAAAGATCATAATTAACAAAAATTGACATAAGATTGTTTTATTGTGTACGTGAACATCCTCTATCAGAAAACAACTTGGTAATTTGAGGAAAAATGTCTCAAAATTGAAATTCGTAGAATAATACAAACTGTATTTTGCTTGACATACGATATTCACACCATTCATGCTGAGCTATGTCTTAGGTTAGCATTCCACTCTTTTTGGTGATACGCATTACGGGAAATTACATGTGATTTGGGAAAATATTCATTAGCCACTCATTTTGTCAATGTATTAAGAATAGTATTGACTATAACTAGCCGACATTTGCAGAAGTATAATAAGACGTCATAACACTTTTTTTAACCAAAAATCTTCTATAAAACCTGGATACAGAACAATGCTTAGAAAGGCTTTATGAACGAGTATCAGTAATTTACTAAATATTCAAACATGTAGCAGGTATTTTAACACTGTAGTCCCACGATTTGAAGACATGGAGTATTTACATTGTACAGGCGTTCTTTCTGTATGGATGTCATGCATTCTCATATATAATCAAAACATAATATAGACAGCAGGAAGGTATCGGAAACTGTGTACGATTATGGAAGCGACTTATATCTACACATACTATCAAAGCATAGGCTATCTAGATTTATGCATTAAAATATCCACCAGTTTATCCTCACTTGTGCTGTTATATAATTATGCTAATAATTAGTTACTGTTCTATCACGATAGTTTAAACGCTTATTAGTAAGACACATTCCTTTCTTGAATAAACATGATATGACAACTAATTTTTAATTAGAACAATAATAGTTTTTAACCAGGTTTTCCGAAGGAAAAAACTGGTTATTAGATTGAGGTATGTCGGCGGGCGGGCGGACGGGCGGGCGGGCGGGCGGGCGTAAACAATTTCTTCTGTGCGCAACTCCTCCTACATTTCTCAACGGATTTTGACCAAACTTTCACAGAAGCTTTGTCATCAAGTGCCCTGGCGCATATTGTCGTGGTTTTGCGATTAGATAATATTTGACCTAATTATGGCCCTTTGTTTTTTTTCCTTATATAAAATATATAGTGAACAATTTCTTCTGTGCGCAACTCCTCCTACATTTCTCAACGGATTTTGACCAAACTTTCTCAGAAGCTTTGTCATCAAGTGCCCTGACACATATTGCCAGGGTTTTGCGATTGGTATATATTTGACCTAATTATGGCCCTTTGTTTTTTTTTCCTTATATAGAATATATAGTGAACAATTTCTTCTGTGCGCAACTCCTCCTACATTTCTCAACGGATTTTGACCAAACTTTCACAGAAGCTTTGTCATCAAGTGCCCTGGCGCATATTGCCAGGGTTTTGCGATTAGATAATATTTGACCTAATTATGGCCCTTTGTTTATTTTCCTTATATAAAATATATAGTGAACAATTTCTTCTGTGCGCAACTCCTCCTACATTTCTCAACGGATTTTGACCAAACTTTCTCAGAAGCTTTGTCATCAAGTGCCCTGACACATATTGCCAGGGTTTTGCGATTGGTATATATTTGACCTAATTATGGCCCTTTGTTTTTTTTCCTTATATAGAATATATAGTGAACAATTTCTTCTGTGCGCAACTCCTCATACATTTCTCAACGAATTTTGACCAAACTTTCTTAGAAGCTTTGTTATCAAGTGCCTGGCACATATTGTCGGGGTTTTGTGATTGGATAATATTTGACCTAATTATGGCCCTTTGTATATTTTTTCCTTATACAGAATATATAGAGAACAATTTCTTCTGTGCTCAACTCCTCCTACATTTCTCAACGGATTTTGACCAAACTTTCTTAGAAGCTTTGTTTTCAAGTACCTGGCACATATTGTCGGGGTTTTGTGATTGGATAATATTTGACCGAATTATGGCCCTTTGTATATTTTTTCCTTATACAGAATATATAGTGAACAATTTCTACAGTGCTCAACTTCTCCTACATTTCTCAATGGATTTTGACCAAACTTTCACAGAAGCTTTGTCATCAAGTGCCCTGGCGCTCACTAAATTCCCATGTTTCTTCCAAGACATCATTCAAGTATTTTTTTAAAATTGTGAACATACTTTTCTTGATATCGCACAAAACACCACACGCCAATATTGTTGACAAAAGAAAATGACAAGAGACGCAAAAATGCAAAAATTAAGCAAAAATAAAGTACTGTTTACCTTTCTAAAACATTTGGGAAAAAAAGGCGAATAGACAACATAAAATTTCTCAATCATTTTTGTTTGAGGAATATTAAAAAAGCCATAATTCCTCCTAAAAGTTCAATTAAAAACAAATGCCCCTTCATGACAAAGCTTCTGTGAAATATTTTGCTGAAAACCTGGTTGCATCGCATTGCGATGTTCCTTGTGTTTTTAACCAGGTTTTCAATTTTGAAAATCCTGGTTATTAGATTGGGGTATGGCGGGCGGATGGGCGGATGGGCGGATGGGCGGATGGGCGGGCGGGCGTCAAACGAAATTGTGTCCGCTCTGTAACTCTTCAACCCTTTGAAGAATTTTGATGAAACTTCAGACAAATGTTTACCACATCAAGATGACGTGCAGAACGCATGTTCCGCATGGCTGGCTCCAAGGTCAAGGTCACAGTGACATTAACATTGAAAATCCTGTCCGCTCTGTAACTCTTCAACCCTTTGAAGAATTTTGATGAAACTTCAGACAAATGTTTACCACATCAAGATGACGTGCAGAACGCATGTTCCGCATGGCTGGCTCCAAGGTCAAGGTCACAGTGACATTAACATTGAAAATCCTGTTTACATGATTTTAACTTCGGGCGTCAAACGAAATTGTGTCCGCTCTGTAACTCTTCAACCCTTTGAAGAATTTTGATGAAACTTCAGACAAATGTTTACCACATCAAGATGACGTGCAGAACGCATGTTCCGCATGGCTGGCTCCAAGGTCAAGGTCACAGTGACATTAACATTGAAAATCCTGTCCGCTCTGTAACTCTTCAACCCTTTGAAGAATTTTGATGAAACTTCAGACAAATGTTTACCACATCAAGATGACGTGCAGAACGCATGTTCCGCATGGCTGGCTCCAAGGTCAAGGTCACAGTGACATTAACATTGAAAATCCTGTTTACATGATTTTAACTTCGGGCGTCAAACGAAATTGTGTCCGCTCTGTAACTCTTCAACCCTTTGAAGAATTTTGATGAAACTTCAGACAAATGTTTACCACATCAAGATGACGTGCAGAACGCATGTTCCGCATGGCTGGCTCCAAGGTCAAGGTCACAGTGACATAAACATTGAAAAATCCTGTCCGCTCTGTAACTCTTCAACCCTTTGAAGAATTTTGATGAAACTTCAGACAAATGTTTACCACATCAAGATGACGTGCAGAACGCATGTTCCGCATGGCTGGCTCCAAGGTCAAGGTCACAGTGACATTAACATTGAAAATCCTGTTTACATGATTTTAACTTGATTTGGCAGTCAAAGGTCATATCATCTTTGGAGGTAATTTAAAAAAGATATGATATATTATTTCATGTCTACTTTGTAACTTGTTTTTCATTATACAGAATTATCAATATAATTATAGTGAACAAATTCTTCTGTGCTGAACTCGTCCTACATTTCTCAAGGGATTTTGTTCAAACTTTCACAGAAGCTTTGTCATCAAGCACCCTGGCACATATTGTCGGGGTTTTGTGATTGGATAGTTTTTGACCTAATTATGGCCCTTTGTTTTTTTCCTTATACATAATATTATAGTGAACACTTCTTCAGTGGCAATTCCTCCTACATTATTCATGTTTTACATTGCGCATAGTTACATTGTTTGTTGCTTGTATTTGTATTTCAAATACAACATATTTATCTACAATGGTGATAATTGAAAACCTGGTTTCATGGCATTGCCATGTTTCTTGTTCTCAATTTGTATTATCAGTGAATTAAATAGTACTATTGGTCACATACTTCTCACTACAGTGTTGACAATAATTAAGATTCAATTGGTTTAGTCCATGTTTTTAATCTTAAAAATGCATCATAGATTAATTGAAAAAAATGAAATAGTAATAAATAATAAGCTCCCTTACTTCTTGAAATATTAATTATACTATTATAATTAAATTTAATTTAATTATATATGAGTTTGGTTAATAAGATAAATTTTCATTTCAGGACTAATCCTCTGGTATTCCCGTCCGCAAACTTCGGTACGGGAACATTACCGATACATTTAGATGATGTTGGTTGTAAGGGGACTGAAACAAGCTTAATTCAATGTCCCCATAGAATTTGGGGAGAACATAATTGTGCTCATAGTGACGATGTTGGAATATTATGTCAACCAGGTAACCTTTGCTTGTTAATTTTTTTTTTGAAATATGCCATTTATATATCAGCATAATATATTATAACTTATCATAAAAAAAAATTGATAAACTTCCCTCGGAAGCATTAAAATGTATAAATCTATATTTAGTAAAATATTTGGAAAAAAAATCAACAGTAAAATTGTATTGGTTGCATTATCATTGGTTGATTCCCGAAAAAAATGTAACATAGAATGTCCCTGTTATTTAAAGATCCTGTTTGTTGAAATTAAGGTTGTTACCACACTTAAGTGAAAGTTTATACATGTATATACTTTTGCTTTTAAAACATTTTTCAAACATCGAAGAATATGTAAAATATTAATCCAAACATTTCTCCAAATTATATGTAATCATTAAAATATATGCATGCATTTCTTATTGAAAAATTTGACTAAGACTTTATAGAAAATAAATTCCTAATTACCCCCCTTTATTAACATGAAATGTAAATTCGGTAATATCTTTACGAAAAAAATGCTTTTTGGATCTGACAATATTGATAAATCTTCATTTGAGCAGTATATTTATGATAAAAAAAACTTAGTTACAGTTAAAAAAAATGAGTTACAGGATCTTTAATGATATTAAATACACTTTAATAATGTACGAAAACAGAATAAGATGTTTCGGGTCAAAACATTATTTTGCTATTTTAAGAAGGGTTTTATCCGTGTAGCAATGATTTTGTGCATACGCCATTCGCTTTTAAGGCAATAAATTACCATAATTTTTTATAGTTCAAACAATAGTTTTTTCATCAGATATAAAGCTTTATACACTTTAATCACAACAAAATTACATGAAAAATGCAGATTCGTTTTGATTGAGTCTGTACAAGAGGGATACTGAAAAAGTGCAACTTCCTAGCACCGGCTTAAGCGCTACTCAATTTGGACTTGGAATAACAAAGACTTGGCCGTAAAGATGTTTCAACACTGAGGTGAAGTACGATGCAACCAATTTGAATTCCTTTAATACTGATAGTATTGATATTATAAATGTGTAAGGTTCTAAATTACGTGTACGTACGTTTGTTTATGTATAAGTTTAACATTATACCTTCTTACACATAGATCCTTGTTCCTTTTCAGTAATCTTACTTTGAAATTTTCGTTGTTTTTACTTCCGGAACAAACGCCGCTTGTATGCCGCTTTAAAGGGTGCATAATGACAGCTGTATAAATAAATATGTGGATGCGTAATCATTCAATATTGCACAATTTTCATGTTTGTATCCTCAAAAATGGTAAAGTCGGTGCTAGGGGACGTGGGCGGTAGATAGAATTTATTTCTACCGTTCATTTACAAGCTTATTCAAACCAAGCAGTGTTTTATTTTGAGGCTCTGGTCGTTCTTTAGGGCAGCCATTTTTTCATTTGTTTTATAGGCCACATGATATATAAAGACACGTTGGTTCTATATCTTCATGTGTCACGCTCTAGAAATATCTAGAAATAATCATAATTATAATAATAAAAACAATAAATGAATAAATTGAATTATAATACATGACTTGCTAAAAAGGCAAAACAAAATAGTTAATATCAGAGTATTTAGCAAATTGGTCAATACATACTTTTTGAAAGTTGTAGTTCGAATGAGATAGCATTTATGAAAACTTACTTTATTTACTTACATTGCGGATTGAATACAGATGTTTCATATGAACACTTTAGCTTCCTTATTTTGACGGGAGATAAATTCAACGGTACTTTTATCTGCCGTTTTTAGACGCGTTTAAACGTTATAGGCTAAAATGTAAGCGTTTATTATTGATATGTGCTGAAAGAAATCTTTGAGTGCGTGTCTATTTTCAATATTTTTTTATGAATGAATTTTTTTTCCAAATATCAAACAATGTACCAGTAAACAACTTCCTTTAACCATATATAATGAATAAATAATGTGAAGAATAAAGATGATAATGTATTGAAAGTAAGCTCCACTAGCACTTTGTAAGAGAAGAAATAATATCGCCCTTTAATCTTGCTGTCAGATGCACTGTCTATCTCTGTTTTGCTCTTATATGATGAATTGCAGTGACAGCGTGAATAAGATGTTGTTATATCAAAATATCTATTTTCATTTAAAAGCCTAGGTGTGAATTTTCGGAGTTGCATTGCAGAATATGATGCTTAACCTGACACTTCAGTTGTTTTAAGCTTGAAATTTAAAAAAAAAGGTATTGTAACAGTCATGTCAGCGTTACCTAGCGTTTCCGTACGTAAACTTGTGATTACTACATCATATTTTTAAGTTCTTGGTGAATTTCCTTCATACTTGGTCAGAACAACCCTTTGGACAAGACCTTCAAGTAGCCCAGACTAACTGTTACCTCCTTTTCTTAATGACTTAAACATTTAAGGTCAAATGTCTAAATTTTACTTGTATTTTTCCTGATTTTTGCTTTAAGTGGTATAAGAATTGTTTTTTTTTACTAATTGGATTGTCTTCAAACTTGAACAAAATAGTTTTAAGATATACTTATGAGTTAATTTGACAGACTTTGACCTTCAATCATAAATCACATTAACAATGATGATCCAATTATTCAATTTTCGTGCCATTGCTGGAACTTGCTATAACTTGATATAATTGAATGGATTCACATAATACTATAACAGAACATTTTTTAGGATAAGACCGTTATGAATATTTAACTTTAAATAAGTTGTAGATGTGAAACGATTGATCCGATGCATCAAAAATCGGTTAAGTGGGCGCCGATTCGATTCCGATATCATATATAAGAATTTCGATTCGATTCACAACCAAACATAAACACGGAACAAATGCGAGTTAAAGTCCTTGTCTATCTAGTACACCGCTTTATTAGGCGAAATACGATTCACGGTAAATTTAACTCGTTCATCCAATCAGTGAGCGCGTGTTGTATTTTTTCAAGGCCAGGCTCCCGTAGACTTACATTATTTAGAATGACAATTGAAACATATCCTAATATTGAGTATGCATGCTCAAGTTAAATCCGTACACATTTGAATGTTATCATTTTTGAAGTCGCTTGAGAACAAACTCCAAAAAACTTAAAAATATGTTTAATCTTTGAAGAAGATTGAGAAACTATAATTCGCAAAGAATCCGTACAAGAATTTCTTTAATTTCAACTTTTAAGTTTGTTTGTGGTCACATTATTTGAGAGGAACCTTTTAATTTATTTAACATAAAGACAAAACATAGATCGTTGAACTGTTGACTTTAGAAATAAACTGTCAAAGTATTTGCTAGTTGTAACCTTAAATAAACACATTGTTAAATGAAAGCAAATGATTATAATTAAGGGGAGTTAAGCTTTATTCCGAATGATAAAAATTCTACCGTATAATATTCAATTTTAGGTATATTTTATAATAATTGTTTTCAATTGTCTACTTTAATAAATTCTAACAAAACGGTTTGAAATGTATTTTTAAACAAATAAGGGATCTAGTCAGATGTATTAAACCTTTTATGTGTTGTCCGAGCAGCAGCTAGTTCTAGCTTTCTCAGGTCTGAACAATATGACAAAAGCAAAGTAGGATCGGGTGGGCTCAATTATGAAAAATTAAAACTGATTGTAGATTACCTTCAAACATGTAAAAAGTTGCAGAAAATATTTTTAAACTGGGTTTTTTACAGCATTACATTTTCACAGGTTATCTTAAATTTAAAGTATTTTTTACACTTTTTTGGAAGTTGTCAAGATACCTGACATAGTTTTTTATTTTAAATAAATTGTTCGTTTTTAAGTATAGTTGTAAATTAATTATAATAAATTGTTAAAATGACAAAAATTAAAATCAGGGTGAGAAATATACTTCCCTTTTGTAAAAAACCGTAAGCAATTTTAGAAAAGAGGAAGATATACTTATGTAACATATACCGAGCTTAAATATATGTATTTGTATTCAATATATTATATTAATAATTTTCCTCTAAGTTTCCTTACCTAAATGATTGAAGACCAATGATTTCAAAATAATTGGAATATAAATTAATCAACTTGAATTAAACACATATTAGATAAACAATACACAATATTGATATATTTGTTTACAATCCCTAATCTTTCCTAGTCTCTGTGCCTTCTAACATATAACCCGTCTCGATGCCTACCTATTATACTATGCTCGTATTTCCTATGCTTCTATTTTATTATCTACAAACAATTATCCAACAAATATCCTGCAGCCCGGTTTACTTTCTACTACATAAAAACCTGCAATCCTCTCCGGTAGCGTTGCCCCCTAGAGAACACGGATTACAGACAATTTATATAGCAGGTATAGTCCAAGTAATTAGACTTGTCAAAGAGACACCGAGAAAATTTTGGACGGGCGCTGTCTTTTTCCAAGTCCAACCACGAACTGCATTTTTATGCACGGACGCTTCCCAATTAGAAGTTGTTGGGAGCGAAAACTAGAAAAGTTTCAAAGAAACGGTCTACATTACCTGAAAGAGAATCGTTTTTTATGCAAGGTTCCAAATTATCTTACTTCAAAGTCGAACAGAAGTCTAAATATTCCACTTTGATTTTTTAAATCGTTGAAAATTATTGAAAGCGGCCATATTTGAAATATTGAAGGAATGACGCAAGCGGTGTCATGGTTAAATTGTAAAATTCCCATGGTGTAACACAGGTATCGGCGGCAATCGATTGTATTTGCCAAGCTTTATTATAAAATTTGTTTATGTTATTTATATGAATTATTGCAGGAATAACTCTTTTATTCACACACAAATATTTCAGCATTAAAAATAAAATGTGAAAAGGAAATTCTGATAACCTTACTTAGAAATTAAATAGTTTATGATGTCCGATGTCAGATCATACTGCATTTAAGTCCGTTTAAATTGTCAAATTAAATATAATTAAGTTGGATTTTTTAACATCTGTGATCATTAGGTGAAATTTCTGAACTGCCTTTTCATTTTATAACCCTGCCATGATTTCGTACAATGTAATTGTAGGTACATCTTAATGAATTATACTATACATGATGAAGCAAAGAAGAATTTCAATTTATATTACACTCCATATCAATTTCTAGTTTATTATCTTTCAAAAAAAATCAGGACAGTTGTATAGGGGAAGAAGTTCAAAACAACCAAAAATAACTTCAAAATTCTGAAAAACAATCTTAAAATTTCAAACTATAAAATGGAATTTCAGACAGTCCTCAGTAAAATGCAATTGTCGCACAGATATGATGGGGTTTATGATTAAAACGCAGCAAGCGGAAATTTAGTGACCGTTATTTAGACGTAGAATAGCATAACAATGTAAGACAGATGGGAGAAATGTTAGAACGACTGTCGCAAAAGGACACCAAAACCTCTGATACCCATTTAAAATTCCATGTTATCTAGTTCCCGCTTTTCATTGAACGGCACCTCGAATGTGTCACATTGAAAGTTCCATGATTACCGCCGTATTATGTACACATCTGTGGATGTTGATTAAAAATTTCAACATTATTATGTTTAAGTGATAAATTCTGTTTAAACCGGCGAAAGGGAGCAACCTGCCAGAGCCGTTTTTGGCACTCATGTGTATTTATGTTTCGATTTTGCAGTTTCAGGCGTTTTTGGTGGTTTTTTTTGGAGGGTGGATATGTGGATAAGTTTTTTCTGTTTTCTTTACATTTCTTTTTTGCTTGCTTGCCGAACCTTGTATTGATAATCATTATCTGTTTGTTACGGTTCGGTATACATGTATACAATATGATAAACAAGATGAACAAGGAAAGGCGGCGTTCAATGAACGCAACCCCCACACGACCCAGGAACAAGAACCATTGGTAATGACCCCAGGAGGATCCTAAACAAAAACGGGACAGGGCGCAAGGGAGAGCACGGTCAGGCTAATCATTAAAATGTAACTGAGAAGGAAATCAAAGAAAATAAATAAATGAATGATTAATAGGACCACTAAGTTAACGGGTACAGGGGAAGGGGATAGGAAATTCGGGGAAGGGGGAGGGGGCGAAATAAAGAAATAAAACTAGGGGCAAAGGGAAGATACTTACCAAAGACGAGAAAACAACAAGGAACACAAACAAAAGTGTCACCAAAACAGTAAGAAACAGGACCACTAAGTTAACGGGCACAGGGGAAGGGGATAGGTAATTCGGGGAAGGGGGAGGGGGCGAAATAAAGAAATAAAACTAGGGGCAAAGGGAAGATACTTACCATAGACGAGAAAACAACAAGGGACACAAACAAAAGTGTCACCAAAACAGTAATGAATAACAAGACATACACCTTATTCATTTATAAGTCTCTTAATCTGTTCATTTGAAAATTCTGATCTTCTCAATGACTTTTTTTTAATATCCTCTACTTAAAATTTATTTCAATTAAAATATGTGACCCTTCCCTTATAGTTACACAGCATATGGCTGGATCACAATAAAGTTCCTTTTTAGTAAATTAATAAAGTATGTCAAGAAGACATTTAACTTTATCAATAGGTTTAATATGGTATTATATATCGGTAATCGGTGAAAAAGAACTCTTGAAATATTATTTGTACAAATACTGAATAATTTGAAGTGTATTTCAAATAGTTTCCTTCAATATTTCTTTTACGTTCTTAATTGTCATATAAATATGCATGTATAAATGAAGTCAGTATTTTATCCGAGAGTGACATTTGTCAGTCATTAGCAGTAAACAAGAAGGCAAACTACCAATTGATAAATGTTGAGTACATGTATTAAAATATTTAAAAAATATTAAACAACAGTAGTTGTATGGAGCCTATTTGCTACCATTGCATTTTATGTTAAATACAATGATACTTTTCAATAGTATTTAATAATGCACACATTTATTAAAAAATAATGAATAGATTTATTTTCCCCGATATCTTTTTTAATTTAATCTTCATGCGTAACCCACACTTACCTGCTAGACACACTGGTAGCTACTACCAGCTTTCACGGAATCGATTTTTTACGATGACGTCATAACATGTCCGCCGAAGATAGAGTAGACAGTACAAATTTGAAATAAATCGCATGTATGCGTTAAGACAGGTACAATCTAATATTTTTTCTAGGAGAAGTTAGTACTAAAATTTATATTCTATTGATCTTGAGAGGTAATTGACGTTACTTTCAGGTTTGAGCAGTAAAAACTAGTCCAAACTATCGATAGTATTACCGGTAGATTTTCCGTGCGTAAAAATGACAGTTAAAATTAGGCGTAACGGTTTGACAGTATGAAAAAAAAGTCTGTAAAATGGGTCAAACCGTTCACGCCAAATTAATTAGGCTAATAGCAGGTATAACTTCAAAGCTCCAAGATTAGAACTTGACAATCTGACTTCCACCAACACAAACCCAAACTCATTTTTTTTTTATTTTAATGTGTTTATTTAAGGTCGCCGCCAGAAAGTCCATATGGGCGACCGTACACTCAAGTCGGGCCCATCCTAGAGCGTCCCGCCGAGATTTTTCGTCGATTTTTTTCCAGCTTTATTGGTGGAGGAAGACCACAGGTGCCCCTCTGGGCATTATTTCAGGCACGAGCGGGCACCTGGGTAGAACCACCGACCTTCCGTAAGCCAGCTGGATGGCTTCCTCACATGAAAGATTTCGACCCGAGCGAGGATCGAACCTACAGCGGTGAGGGACCTGTGATCTCAAGTCAGCGACCTAAACCACTCGGCCACGGAGGCCCCCTCCCAAACTCACCTTGAATACCTCTGCTTATATATGCTTTGCACAAAAACGCCCTCTTACGGCTATTTATGATTGGCTAAACAACTTACAATTCAAGTATACAGAAACGAGCACCTGCTAATAATGTAATATAGATGATATAGTCTGCATTACAAATAATGCAAATTTAAACATTGTAGTAGAAACTATTTATACATTTCATTAAAAATACCTAAAAGAAATACTCGCATTATTATTTACAATAGAATAATAGCAAACTAACCTTAAAAATATAAGTTACGTATTGTTTACATATGTTTACGTAATGGCGTTCCTGTATTAAAGGGCTGTAACTCGTCATGATTGTTACATTTGTATTAAGTGTGACTAACTGTAAAATCTTAATGTAATGTTGACAGTAAACGACTTTATTACAACAATACTGTCTTTTTGGGAATATCACATTTATGAATACTTTAAAGCTGTTTTTTTTCCAACCCTCTTGTATATTATTTTGTCTTATCTTGTGTATCAAGCAAGACACTTTTCGTTATCTTCAATATTTTGTTGCTCTATATTAACCTACAGTGCCTTGATATCGGACATTACATGTGGAAAAATGACGGAACATGAGTATAAAAACATTTTTAAACAAATGGCTTTTTTTCCCAAGATTCTTATTTTTTTCCGTACGTATTGTTAAAATCTAAAAACATAATAATAGAAAACGTAAAAATAGTAAATCTACAAATGTTCTGCGTTCAAAAAATGATATTAAACGCTTGAAAACAAAATAACAATCGCTAATTCACCGATTTATACAATTCAGTAGGCGCGGCCATGTTTGCGTATTGGCCGTATAAAAAAAGGTGCGCGTGTTGTCATACACCCACCTATTTAGATTCACGATAAATAATATGTATAATGAGAATCTCACGTAAACGATCATTATATTGAACTCGTTGACTGACATATGACATAACGTTCTCGACCCTTTACCTGCTGACCATTGCTGGGTGAAAGTATAACTGACGCTCTTCCTGCAGGGCGTCATATTGAGTAAACAAGGTTTGGTCACTCTACCTGTAGACCGCCTGCCCTGAGCTAATTAAAATAGACAATTTAATAAAACATGATTACAAAATGGACTACAAAAGACCTAAAAAATATGTACGCATATGGGTACGTCATCCGCCATGTGTTTTGTTAGGCTACTGTTTTAAAGCTGAAGCTCGAAACAAGTGTGTAGCCTTTCGAGGAGTAAATAGTATTTCAAAAAACAAGAACATTATCCCTATTATTAAAACAATCTTTTTCACGAACAAAACTTCCGAGTACCCGAATGAACGGTGATTCCATATATTTTGGAAATATTTATGCTTGTAACTTTTGTAAATTTAACACGATTAAACGCCTAGTTATCCGACAACTAATAAATACGATAAGAAAACGTTTCTTATAATTATAAAGCAGACGATGGTTTTGATGCAGACGATAGCTTTTTTCCATTACCATGTTTAAATTTTGAATTCTGCTTAAGCCGGACTGTAACTTGCACTTACCTGTACCGTCCATGAACAGACTCAATTCAAACCGAGCCTGCAACATTTTCAATTTTGTTGTTTTTAGATTCTTTAGGAGTTCTATTCTTTTTTCATATTTTGTTAGCAGTGAAAGTGATATCAAGCATATGTAGTCACAATGTTAATTTTTTTATTAAGATATACAGAATTTAAACAGCCCTGTTATGTTTTTTTTTATTTATTCTTTTTTTTTTTTTTTGAAAAAAATGTATGTTTGATGTCGTAGAGCTATACACTGTTACATTTGGGAACAACAATAGATCTTTTTCTCCTGTTTAGAGTACAAAGTAAATTAGCTTAATTCTAACGTAGTTTTAAAACGTTTAAATTAAAGCTGTAAAAATATTTATCATTGGAGTGAGTATCAAAAAATTACTTTATCTCTGTTCTTAACTATTCCTCATAATCAATACAAAAGATATCATTTAGTAATTTTTAAGTTTAAATTCTGTGTTTCGTAATGATCTCACATATATTTAACAAAGGAAAAAAAATATCATTGACACTTCCTGGGAATTTTTGGTTTCTTCGCCTTGCATAACATAGATATTTCTATACATAGCTGTTACAAGAAATAAAAATAAAATTAAGATAAAACAATGAAAATAGCATTTAACTTTTAATTGCAGTAAATTTAATTCAGGTTATACAGTTTGATCATTTTACATGGAATTCCTGTTAGAATTGTAAATTTCTTTATATTTTATTTATTTATCTTTTATTATGTTTTGGCTTGTTTGCTTCCATATCTTTTCATTATTATTTCGTGAATTTAAAATTTTACCGCATCAAAAATCAAGTTAATTCGTTTTGAGGCAATGAATGGTGTGAGTTTTGACATCCGATAATAATTATTTGCCCATATTGTAGTTTATTACTATAGACATAATTGCTGCACATTGTCATCCGCAACTCTTGCATTTGTAAAACAACGTAATTAAAATCCGGAATTTTTATTTTATCAATTGTGTAAGGTAATCTGTTTATTTGTCTACATTACGAGAATAAACCAGAATGAAAGTTTTTTGCAGGATCTTTTTAATCAGCTTGTATAATTAGTTAGCAGAACAAAATATCTAATATTGCCATCATTTTGTCAGTACATCAATATGTGTTTACAGAAATACATTATAATGTTGTTACACCATACTGTCTAGTCATATACTGGAATGAAAACTATATTGAATTTTAAATCTCCGTATATAATTCCGAATGTTAAATTCCAGGAAATATTTGTTTGTTACTACTATGCTACTTTTATATCGTTTCCATGTTCAACTTTTTTGTTTTCTTGCTCATGTCTGGCCAGGGCAATCAAAACAAAAAAAAGATGTATTACATATACTATCAAAGTTAACCTTATTTGTTAAAAATAAAATAGCTTTTTTAACATCACGTTAAGAGTGTCTCTGGATTGTTGATATTTAAATGGTATGAAAAAGCGGATTGAAGAATTTCCTCTTCTAAACGAAAACAGCCTGATATATAATGTTAGCAAGTTACCAGGTTTTCAGTAGACATGCAAAAAACTATATAATTATGCTAAATGGAATGGTATATGTTAATTCAGCTACGGTACATTCAAGCGGTATCGATATTTTATAAAGAAGTTTCATTGAGCTCAGCATGGTCAACACATTTGTTGATAAGAATGGAAACTACTTTATTTTAGATATGGTCATGTGCGATGAAAACCTCAAACATTCTGATTGACCGCAATTTTATGAAGAATTTTTTAATTAAATACTGATCATAAATTATAAATAGTGTATAATATGCTGTGATTATAACTTATAAGTTATTGATCAGCAATTTCACTATTGTCTTTATAAAAGGATAAAGAAATAAAATTTTGATAGTTTTAGACAAGTATTTCTCAGCAAAAGGTGATTAATATAACTACAAACACAGCAAATTCAACGGGCAAGATAAGAATATTTTTAATATCTGGAACGTTGCAATATTTTATAGACCAACAGAGTACTGAAGCAAGTTTTCAATTAGATAGAATGACACAGACATTAGAATTTGATGGCTTTAAATGTCTTTGGAAACATAATAATTCTCTTTAGAAGGATTTAAAATATCTGGAAGCAATATATGAGGTGATAGATATGATTAAGATGTAATGTGCTTTACTGGTTTATAACACTGATAATATAAAGAATATTCCTAATAATGAATAACACTTTTACAATGAATGGCCAGCTATTCCTAGAAACATTACTTCTCAAAATTGGAGGAAAGACGGTATCGTATTACTTATAAATAAATACCACAGAAATAACACAGACTGTCAAAAATTTTAAAAAATATATATATTGAAGGAAATTTATCAGACTTTAATGTTGATAGACTGCTTATACTTAGAGATGAATTATCTCAGATAAATAACGATTTCAATGATACTCTATAACACCAAGGTCCATATGATCTCATAAAGATGAGGAAAAAACTTTTGCACTTAAATAACAATGTTTAAATACATTCAATAAACCATTATATAAAACAAATGAAAATGGATCTATTATTAATAATCTGGAAGACATTTTAAAGGAAACAGAGAGATATAATTAAACTCTGTTTAGAAGGGGGATTCTAATTAAACAGTCGGTTTTAATGATTTTACATATAATATAGATAATACTAAAACTAACAGATGTAGAAAGCCAAAACTTGGAGGGTAATAAACATATATGGAAGCATCATTTATTTTAAGAAACGTGATACACATTAAAAGTGTCCTAAATTAAGCATATGATTCAAGTCAGGAGCTTATTACTAAAACAAAAGAAAACAAATAACATTTTGCTTTATTGGGATTTGTACAAAATACTTATTTCAACTTATGTACATCAATTAAACAGTGGTTCGAGATATTTTATAAAAACCTACATCAGCTGTTTGCCAATGTGTACTCTTATCTATATGTTTTAATGTACAGCGAAAATGTCGTCAAGGCAACCCGTTTTCATGCTATATATTTATAGAATGTGCGCGACTTCTATTCTATAAGTTTAATACCATAGAACTTATCAAAGGAATTCATATTCAATATACCATATGTTTACTTTTACAGTTTGCTTAGGCACCATTACAATGTTAATGAAAAAGCAGAATTTTTAAAAGCAACTTATTGTGTTTTATCAGTATTTGCTTCGATCTCAGGGCTCAGTGTGAACGTTAAAAAGACAATTGTTAGTTGGATAGGCATTAAAAAGTACAGCAGTGATAAAATAAAACAAAATGGAACTGAATTTAAATGAAACTAGTTTCAAAATGATTGAAAAACAAATCAATTAGGATCATAAAATAAAATGAACATAAATAAAAATAAACTATCCTCATTTAGGGTACAGTATTTATCGCAGAAATGATTGAAATCCATGAACTTCTTACTGAATAAGTTTAATTCGTGCATGTAAATAAAATTTCGTGGGTTTCTAGATGAAATACTTGTTAAAGTGTTGTTGTTTCCCCGTTAATTAGCCAACAGAGCTGACCAAAAAGTAGTTAAACATACTTCAATTTTATATCGAAGATAAAAAAAAACTATAAGAAAATGCGGAGAAAATAATAGAACCAACATATATAGTGCTGGCATAATACTAATTCATCAAAACCACCCTGTCCTTTTGACATCATAAGGAGTTTTCAAGTTCAATATTGCAAAAAGCCGGGATATGACGGTTATCGGGTATATATACATGTTAGCTTTATATTTATGCCACATTCATTCAAATGAGTTAACTTTAGTTGTGTTTATAGCGCGCTCTAGATTGTCTAATAATATACAGAAATACTGGTAGAAGATCGAAGTATGCCTTTGAAATACGTTCTAATAATAAGTATTGTTGTTGACCATCTATTATGGTATATATTATTCAAATTATAATGTATATGAAAAACTTTTATAACAGTCAAGCATGTAAGTTATAAAGAATAACATTTCAGTTCATATGATAAATATTGTACCTATTCAACATGAACATAGACAACGAGCGGAATAAAGATTGTCAAATGAAATATCTGTTCTGCATTTTGTTGAAATGCATAGAATTTAATTAATAATCTTCAGCCAAAAAAAAAAAAGAAAGAAAAGAGAAAAATCTACAAAGCGAATTTAATATTTTCACAAATTTCTAAGATCAAAATTACGATTATTCTTGAAATGAAAGTGACATAATTATGTGAGTATATACAAGTACATGTATATGAAAAGGCAATGCCGTCAGCTACATAGAAGTAACGAAGTCAATAAAAGAAGAGTATTTATTGTATACAGTTTTGTAGTTATTAGCACTATCAAAACTTTCTGACCTTTTGGTGTGTACAGTTGTCTAATCGTATCAAAACTTATCGTACACATACATTTTTGGACAAGCGGGCAATATAAATCTTTGAATAAAGGTTTTTGCTATGCAACTCAATAATGTGTTTCTACATAAGTATATTGTAAGTAGAAATAACAACTATTATTTTGATTATATGACTCTTTTACCATCAAAAAATCAGTTTTCGATTGCAAATTACACATTGAATCTTAACATCTATGATTTTTTGCAATTTTTAATGTAATTGACTCAAACTATTTTATAAACTCTGATGTGTGTTTATATTTTCTCCGAATCGTTATATTAGGCCTCCCTTTAAAAAGTATCGTACCTCTATATGTTCGTCCATGAGATACACATATATGACAGTTGGGCTATTTAGTAGATCTTTCTATAATTTTGTTAGTGTAAAAATAATTATATAGGTTATTTAGGCATAACTTTTGTATTTACAGTAAATATCTGTTAAATATGAAAAAGTTTACATTATCATAATATATAACTTAGATTATATATACTAACAACTTAGCTATTATAGCCTAAAAACAACAATATGTTGAATATTACAATAATTACAGACGACACTGTTGCTGTACTTAATGAAACATAGAATATCCTTACTTTTTTCATTTGTTTGCCAATAATATAACCTGCACATTTATCAAGACAATTAAACCCAAACCAGAAAATTCGATTGGGGCATTTTGTGCATAAAAAAATTCAAAACTATCATCATTCATATTAATTTCGACTTTATTCTTGAAGTTCGATTGGTGAATGGCTCAAATCCATCTGAAGGAAGACTGGAAGTATGGCATGATGGATATTGGGGAACAGTGTGCGATGATGACTTTACAACGCTGTCTGCAACTGTTGTTTGCAAGATGTTAAATTATCTACAGTAAGTAATAAAAACGACATAACGTATTTATCGATATGTTAACATATATGTAATATAGAAGAAAATGTCTTTTATTTCCCAGAGGTGAGCTATTGTAATGACAGTATGTTCATCTTTCCTTTCGTTGTTTCTTAACTAAAGTTGTTTTTTAACAAAAAGTCTTAAATCGTGAAAGTGATTTCGATCAAAGTTCACATAAATGACTGTTTCAACCTGATGTAACGGTCAGAAAATATGGAAATAAGATTCTTCAATGTCCAAGATCGATATTAAGCATGCACCATCATATTTCATGCCTCTATGAAAGTTTTAATAATTCCCCTTACGTCATAAATGGTCTTGTACTGGTAAAATTTAGTTTATAGGGACATTAATTAATCAACTACCCTAGAGCTTCGTCATGTAGCACTGCCAAGTATACTTTTACGAAAATTATATTATTCTGCCCTTTGGATCGATCAAAAGTGGTCCTACAAATAATTTAAATCATGCCATTATGGACATAACAATTTATCCCGCCTTAGGGACTTGTATGGCAAACATTCCGAAACATCAATGCTCAGAAATACATATTCAAGTTATAAAACTCATCCTCTAGCAAAGTTAATATGACATAAATTTAAATCATGTTTAGATACTACATGCAGCTTGGATAAAAAAGTACACCCAATGTGATCACATCACTTCTTTAATTAACAAGAAAAATATTAATTTACGTTCAGACTGCGACGGCAGTGTGCATTTAAAGGGACCTTAAAATCTTAGATCTGATACAGTTGAATGAAGACAAAACAACACTATTTTTTAAAACATCTTGAATATGTTATTTTTTCACATTGATTAATTCTATGAAGCAAATAAACTTTTCAAACTTGTTTGTTTCATTCAAAATACACAGACGTTTGTTTAAAACTTAAAATCAAAGTTAAGCAGTGTTGTTTAATTTCAAAAGAAATGTTTTCATTTTACAATGGCAAACATGTTGAGATTCAAGCTATTGACTGATGTTAATATGTTATGATAAAAACAACATTTAAATCCCTTTAGATGAACATATTTGCTGATATTTCTTAATTCAAATTTCACCATTACATTTAATGTTGAATACTGCTTAGGTCCATGCTAAAGAGCGTGGACGGTAACTTGCAATTTCCAGGATAAATCAAACCGAGTCTGCAACATTGTCAGTTTTGCTGTTTTGAGTGTTCCTTGGGGATTCTGTTTTCTCTATTTTAGTACAGATCCTTTGGTTATAATGTCCGCATACTTCGGCGCCGGAAAACTGCCAATACACGATGTTAATTGTACAGGAACTGAGATGAGCTTACCGCAATGTCCACCTAGAAGTTCGGGATCAAATATTTGTAGTCATAGAGAAGATGTCGGCATATCATGTACAAAAGGTAATCCTTCTAATCTTTGAAAAGAAATATATTTTAAAATAGCAAAATTTAGTTATATTGACAATTTTAAGTCGGCATTTTATAGTAAAAGATGGGACTCCCTTAATATCACATAATAATGGTTACCTATCGAAGACAGAAACAGAAACTTGCACTTTGACAGTATATCTGAAAGTGTTTATCTATTTTAAAGTGTTGAACTACAATGTTTTGGTATTGGTTATCATAAGGCTTACTGATTTGAACAAAGTTTGCTTTTATCACATGTTGAAATTGTAAAAAGGGAGATAATAATTTAGAAACATCGCTATCATTCAGTATATCTTATAAAGCTTATAAAATAAAATGAAAATTATCTATCTATAATCTATTCAAGTTATGGCATTATGCTCAATGATTCATATGATTCTTTTTTCATATAACATAAATTACTAAATGATAGCGATTTTTCTAAATTATTATCTCCCTCTTTACAATTTCAACATGTCATTATAGCAAGTTGTTTTCGAAATTCTAAACTTTCACATAAAATTGTTATTTTCATACTTGTTGTAATTATTTACTAGCCTAGTTTCTCTACGAAAATATATGTATCTTGTGATCCAGTTATTTTATGTAATTCTTTTTGAAAATTATATATGCAATGTAAAATAATTACGTTGATACAAACATATGCACATGTTTTATTTATCTTATTTAAATATTATAACGTTTTTTACGCGCCAAATGCGGCGCCTTTTAACGTAGATGTCTGTTTTGTACGTTTACGTCATTTCCTTTATGTATTGATACATGTATTGATATCTAAATTTGTATTGGGTTTGATCGATTTGTCCTTTGATTTGAACAAACAAATTCATAACACGTTGGTTGTCCCAATTATCTGTCACAAGAGTGTTTTAAAATTAAAATTATAGGTAAAATAAGATATTTTTATCTGTTAGAAACAAATTCAATTGAAACATTTTCAAAAATTTACATAGAAACATCTCGGCAAACAACAAAATAATTACAAAAATTCCACGGCAAGTATGTGAATCTCGACGCACGTTAAATTGCAAAGACGAAGCAAAAACCTATATTATGGGTGTTATTCAAAATACTTTCAGTGGTATTTAACGCAAAAACAGTGCCGCTTTACCATGAATCGCCAATAATAGACTCAGACCATGAGATTGTTGGTCCCTGTTGAATTTACTTAACAAAATGATAAACGATTGCAGAGATAAAGATATTGAATAAACATATTATGTTAGTTTCCAGCCTTAAAGACATCCTGAAATATGTTTAAAATTGTAATGTATATTTGTTTAAGGAAAAATGATTAAGAATTATAGCAAAAAATAATTAACCATCCCTAATCAATACAATCACTACATCATCACTCAATATTTAGACTAGAACATGACTTGCTTCACAATTATGCATTTATTAGGTCAAATTCAAGGTTCATGTTCCCGTGTATCTAACACTGGTATATATTTTCTTTAGAAATATCAAATAACGGTCTTCCAAACTCGCTTTTTATTCCTCTGAAATAGTTTTTATTAAACTAAACTACCTGTAAATCAATATTTACTGTTCTTTATATGGCGAAGATGATATTAAGTACTATCTCTACCATAAATTGTTTATTTTTTATTCAAAATGTGATTCGCAATATATTGCTCCTCATCTATGATTAAACATGTGTAAGCTATCGGGTAGATCCGTCGATAGAGTTTTCAACTGGTTTACGAGTTATTGAGATTTTTCTTAAGTAAAACTTTGCTATAAGAAGGGCTCTTTTTCAGAAAGAGAAACACTCAATATTCTATTTTATAATCATAATGAAAAAAATATTTTCCTTTTGAACATTTTGTTTCTAAGAAACAAAATATAGCATTCAGATAACAAATGACCAAGCAAAATTATTGTTTCTACTCTAAATGTTTGAAATATGTATATAAATGTTGCCATACACCACCCATTTTAAGTAGTTGTTAGATAATTTTTCTAGTTCGAGGGCCTTATTCAAAATATTCCTAAAATTTACTTTAAACAGGGGCTGTTTTCAAAGTTTGCATAAATTTTCCTGAAAGTAAATTGGTTGCACTTGTCAAATATAAAATACTTTTACCGTCTAGGTTTTATTTTATTAGACTTTGAAAATATCCGGAAGCATATTTGATAATAAATTTGGCACAATTTAGCCAATAAACACCAATTATAATTTCATTTGAGAGATACAAATAATGTTCAAAAAAAAAGAAAGAAAAAAAGTTGTCTCTTCACGGATATTCATTTGCAAATGTAAAGTTGTCCGCTTCTGGTCAAGCTGAAAGTTTTTCTCATCCTGTGACTGCATATAACCCTGAGTTTAATTAACTATGCTCTGTAAACATCAGAAATTTAAGGACACAAATCGATATAGTGGGAAATATGTTGTGGTTTATAACTGTTTAATTCATAATTAAAGAGAAAATGTGTAGCCTGCCTGATAGCTCAGTTGGTCCTCTGACAGTCATGGGTTCGAGTTATGGTAAGGCAGTTTCAGTCAGTGTTTAGAAGTGGTTTTTCAACTGACACATGTTTGATTCATGTTACAGATTGTATTAAATTTGAAATGGACAAAGGCAGTATTGCATGATACTTTTAGATCTACATGTAGATACAGTTGATTACACTATACTGCATATGAAGAAGTTCTTCTTCTCCTTTTTCATGAAACTTGAAGCATCTGCCATAGGTTATGACATTCTTACATGGTTAAAGTTTTATCTCTAATAGACAGCAGCTGATGGATATGGCTGGTACTCATTTTACTACTACTCCGAGTACCTATGGTGCCCCCCTGAGGTTCATTTTTTGTCCTCTTTTATGTCTAATATATGTCAATGACATGTTTGCAGCCCTAAGCAATAAGCTTTTATTATATGCTGATGACTCAAGTATTCTTGTATCTGGTAAAATAAATCTGAAGAAATTCTCTCTTATGGCATGAGTCTTATAAGATTGGTTAATTGACTATAAATTGTCTTTGCATCTTGGCAAGACAGAGTCTATTCTTTTGGGTTCAACTTTCAACTTAAACAGGGTCCTAGCCTCCAGGTCACATGTAATGGTACTGCTATAAAGTACACATCTTTTGTTAAGTATTAAGGTGCAAAACTTGATCAATTTTTTTTGGCGTCGCCTTTGATGCTTTGCATCAATGCTTTTCTTGTTAACATGTCAATTGCATACTGATTATATGGTCAGTGACAAGAACATAAAACATCGACAAATCCTCGATAGTGTCAGTAGCAAGTATGGACAGAAAACGACAATAAATATTGAACTTTCTTACTATTTGTATAAAAATAGAGAAAACAGAATACCTTAAGAACCCCAACACGGCAACATTGAAAATGTTGCAGGCTTTGTTTGGTTAAGCGTGTTCATGGACGTTAGTGGTATTTGCAAGCTACCCTCCACACTCTCTAGCACCGACTTAAGCAAAATTCAATATTTAACATGCACTGGTAAAATTTTGAATTTTGAAACATCCGCCGATGTGTTCATATGGCGGTTATCATGGAATATTCAATGTGACACATTATTTGCATTCAATGAAAAGAGACTTATGGTCTCCAAGTAAAAAAAAAGCGTGTGCCCTAAATGAGAAAAACAATGGACAAAAGTAAATAAAATGGAATTTTGAAGGGGGATCGGGGAATATAAATCCTGCATATAACATATAAACTGTCAAAATAGTAAATCAAAAAGCAGGCTACATACCGTTAGGTTATTAAACTATTAAGGCGAGAACAACCCGACTAGAAAAAAATCAAATTGAAAAGAACTAAAAATACAAAAACATGCTATTAAAACAATAATGTCGTGCTGAAGATTTACAACGCAACACTGTTTAAAAATACTGTTTAAAATATATGTTCCTATAAATTTGGCTGTACAGCGAATAGTGAATAATTGCGATGGCTGATCTGATTGTAATGTTTGGTGAACAGTTTTTATGGTGAATCCTGTTAATTTCAATTAAAGTTATTTTTATCATTATGATATTCTAAAATGATAAGCAAAACGAGAGAAAATGTATGAAAGATATTTATCAAATTGTGGAAAAGAATGTGCTAACTCTGTGATCCAACGCCCGCTGAGCTAACGTTTCAAATATGACTATTGCTTCACGCTAACATAATTGACTAAATTTTATTAATATGAAACGTATATTTCAATTTGTCAATATTTCGAACTGGTCTTTGCCATATACTCTACCAAGTTACTGCAAAAGTAATGCTTACAAGGGAAATTCTTGGTTTTAATAGCTGAAATAAAATCCATAACACTCACAATATATCACTAAAAGTGTGGGTAATATAATTTTGCAGAACTTGTAGTCTGAGTATTAATATATGATTCCGGAAATTTTCAATCTACATAACAAATGTATTGTTGCTCTTTGTTCTTGATAGCATAGTTCCGAATCAATTTCATAAACGTTACTGCACTAAAATATTAAAAAGTTACACACCAATGATAACTCTAACCTGTATTTATTTTGATTGCATAGGGTACGCATAGGCGTTGAAGTCTGACTCTGACGGCATTTTCTTTACATGCGTCTGTTTCCCATGTCTCATGAAATTTTTAATCATGATTAAAAACAAGAAGAAAGTTTGTTTGTTTTCGAAAATATTTTTTCAGCAACCATAGACGTCATGAAAGGTCATTGTTATAAAATTGTATTTCGACCAAACACATGATAGTTTACTAAACAATTGTTGTAACAGTTCTTGCAAGTTTCATTCACTGCAGATATTTAATTTTTGCTCTAGTAACATGTTTTATGTTACATTGTATTGTACGTGTAAATAGAATTTACTAGCATGGGTTCCAGTTCGGCAAATCGACTACATATCAATCTAAATAAGAAAAAAATATCAACGCCTGAATCCCAGACTAGGATTTTAAATATAAATCTGTTTTCTTCATCTACAGGTCAAATTATAAACTCAAGCGCTTTGCCATGGAACGGAAGTTCATTGTTGTTGTTGACTGTTATATTCCAGGATAAATTTATCACTAGAATTATGCTCCTGATAAGCTTAACATTATTGCCACACTTTCAAGTCTTTAACGTATCTGCAGACACCGAATTTCATTACAAAAATAGCGCAAGGGTTGGGGGAAAGAAAATCACATGTGCCGAAAGATTTGAGTCGGTGATCCCCTATTTTTTAGGCATCTAGACATAAGAGTAATTTTTATATTAAAGCACGTTTAAAGAAAAAATCTAAACTTTATTTCGGAAATTTTGGTAATAAGCCGCTTTTAAGTCCGATAATTTAGCTAAACTAAACGTTAAATTTTACACAAATGGACTATTTTCTTTTATTTTTCACACATTTTTCGACGTAAAACGATTCCTTACGAAAAAATGATTTCTGTTGCATACTGTAGTATTTAGGATATCTGAAGTGGGCACGTTATGCTCAGGTACAAATGTTAGGTTGATAAAACTAAGTATGTTGACAAATGAAGTTTGTGGACGAGAGAAATGTGAATGCTATGATTATAAAAATAGTCATAACAATGAAATTGATACATGACTGAGATATAATGATGACACCAACCGCTTACATTTGATCGCTTCATGTAAAAATATATCAAGAAATGCACAAATATTATACTTTTTAGTTATTTGTCGACTCTTTAAGATCTTAAAGATGAACAATTTAACGACCAACAAACGCAAAATTATAAAAGTATCATAAGTATTGTTGTTTCAAATATTTATTCTTTTTTGAAGTTCGACTGGTTAACGGATCAAGTCAATATGAAGGGAGACTGGAAGTATGGCATGATGGGTCGTGGGGAACAGTGTGCGATCATGAGTTTACAGCACTGTCAGCTCGTGTTGTTTGTAAGATGCTGAATTATGAAGTGTAAGTAGGAAACAGTATTTACTATTTCCGTTTATGATAACGTACTCTTCAAACGAGGATGAAAATTTTATGTTTTTATCTATTTCTAAAATATCTTCTGGAAACTTAGAAATCACAGTAACTCCGTTTCGCTAGTTGCTTTTTTATGGAAGCGTGTCCGTCGTTCATTGTTATCCACAATTTCTTTGAACTTTAAAATTTCGTCAAAACTTCACAGGGGGTCTTTTACAAAACTTTTATAAATGGTTCCAGTCTGATGCTATTGAAACATTATACTGTCAATATTATCAAAATTTATTCTTCTGTTGATACAATGCCAAAAAACACGACAAACAAGACCAACAAGGAAAGGCGGCGTTCAATGAACGCAACCCCCACATGACCCAGCAACAAGAACCAGCGGCAAGGAGCCCAGGCGGACCCCTAACAAAATCAGGACAGGGCAAAGACAGAGCACGGCCAGGTTAATCATTAAATGATAAATAAATTGTAACTGATTAGAAATTCAAAGAAAAGAATAATAGGCCCACAAAGGGGAAGGGGACAGGAGACCGGGGAAAGGGGGGGGGGTGTTAATCAAAGAAATAAAAACTAGAGGTAATGGGGAAGATACTTACCGTAGACGAGAAAACAACAAGGGACACAAGCAAAAGTGTCATCAAAACAGTATGAAACAAACATAGACATACATCTGGGAACACAGAGGGGCGCCGCCTTGGAACGGTCAGCAGCATAATAATGACTGCTGGGAGTTTAAAACTGGTTAATGGTGCACCAAACCTCGCTCTTAGCCCCACCATGTTCCTATAAACGAGACAGTGTAAATAAAATGAATCCCCGCCAAGTGAAATTCTAACAGTTGTCATGGTTTCAAAAGGTTAAATAAGTAAAACACTAAAATGATCATGTAGAAACATATAAAAGTAAACCCAATGACCATAACAAAAGTACTCAAAACTGTACACTTACAAATTATTTAAAAACTGTATAGGATTTGAAAAATATTTATCATGTGTAAAAAAATGATTCTCATCGCATAGCTCTCACTAGACTTAGATGTTTATCACATAGACTAGCAATAGATGGAGGTAGATTTAGAAACATACCAAAAGAAAATAGAAGATGTATTTTTTGCAATATGAATGTTGTTGAAGATGAATACCACTTTGTTCTTGTATGCCAACATTACCGTGAAATAAGAAATAAATGTCTTCTAAAATATTATTGTCATTAGCCAACACTACAAAAGTTTCGTATGTTACTGTCAACACAACAATCAAATGTATTAAATAAACTTGCTAAATATATATTCTCAGCAACAAAACTACGTTTTCCAGAAATTAGTTAAAAATAAAAATTTAAAATGTAAATATTATTTAAATATATGATGTCATGAAACCATAATATTCAGGTCCTACCTGATTTATCTGAACTCCTAATATAAACAAAACAATGACCGCCCCAGAAAGTAATATTATTTACTTTGTATGCACCAGTGATCAGATGGGCCAAGTTGTACTGGTACGGAATAGTGTTCTTTTACAAATGTTTGTATTTTTTCTTTATTTGTGTTTCAACTTTGTATAAATCATTTGTTTTGATATGATTAATTTTATTCTATACTTTCTATTTCAATATTAATGATGTCACTGGTTATATATATTCATGTGAATATTGTTTTTTAGTTATTTTTATAGTTCATTGTAATATCATACTCATGCTCTTCTCATTGTAATAAATGTCACCGCCTTGCATGTTATATACGTGGGTAAAGAACATTTAAATTATATGTTATTTTGTTTTTGGAGTGATATATGTGGATATATTACCTGGCAAGATTTTTATATCACCCGAGCCGTTTTTATTCCTCCCCCATGCCGAGTAAGATTTTAATATAATCATTGCTGTTTCAAATTCTGAAACGTTCGAATAGATTCCTTTAGGGGTACCCCTTCAACAACATAGACGTCACATAAATCACATGAGTATTTGCTTTCGCACCTAACGAATGTAAACATGAGAAAAGGGGTAGTCTGTCGAAGACTTTTTTGTAATTAATATCAAGGCATTGATGCACCATCGGGTGCCTACCGGGCTGACCCAGGGGAATTTACATCTTAAAAATGTTTGAAAAAAAAAGTTCTAAAATCCCCACCCTAGAGACAACCAATTTTGTTCTAAATCCCCATCTTGAGCCTGCTTGGTGCATAATCCGGGGATAGGGGAGAGGGTAAATAATCTAGAGATTAATCAATAAATAAAACTGTTATCCGAAAAACAATGAAAAATATAAGTACAAAGGCTTATCATTAGGAAAATAATGAATCCAGATTAATGGGCATCTGAAGTAAGGTAGGTATAATCACTCCCAATGAGTATATATGTATCAATTTTAGTTTAATAACTTTGGTAGTATTCAAATAATTAGACTTAGAAGAAACTTATAAAATGGGTATTTTCAAGTAATAAAGGGGCATAATTCTGAAAATAATGCATCCAGGTTATAGGCCTTCTTAGTATGGTAGTGGTAGTCCCACTAAATACCGTACCTAGTTTCAATTGAATATCTTTCATAGAATAGAATGTATGACTTAAATAACTTAAGCCAATGCGGACACGGACACACGCTCGATCGTATAAGCTCTTTAATATTTTACATGTGTAGTTTAGCTACAAAATAAACCTACTAACCTAGTTTCTGACGTCACATGACCCAGTTTCTGTAGGGATGGTAAGCATGCTGACCAAGCTTAATTATAATTGAACCATATCTGTGGCCTCTTAGAGTGTTAAAACACTAAAAGTTGAGGACACAAGATTTGCGAAGACAGACATTCACCGATCATGATCACAATATCTTCTCGCTCACAGCTCAAATGAGCTAAAAACTTACAACACTTTAACTTCTTATTTTATTTTAACATTTAACACAAAAAGTCATTAAAAAGGACATTCTTCCTCCTCCTGCGGCCAAACCTGGACACTTCCACATTTTTACCTGAAATAGAGGGCATTTTATAATCTTTAAGGTTTCAAATTTAATAAGTTTCATTTAAATCTGACCAAAAATGTTCTAAGATTTGACCTAGTGACTTAATTTTGACCCCTTATGACCTAATTTTGAACATGTTCTAGATTTCATAGAGATGATCATTTACACTAAGTTTCATGAAGAATGGGCCAAAAATGTGGCCTCTAATGTGTTCGCATTCTTTTTCTAAGATTTGACCTAGTGACATAGCTTTTGACCCCACATGACCCAGCCTTGAACTTTGCCGAGATTTCAGCCAAACATTATGACCAAGTTTCATGGAGAAACGACAATTATAGCTCACCATGAACACAAAGCTACAAAAAGAACTGACATAATTTTCTTAAGCTGGGTTGCATGGTGTACTCACAATCTGGTGCACTCTCCTCAAGAGCCTGGATAGGAGCAGGAGCCTGGATGGGAGCTTGAGTCGGGATATATAGGAGCTTGAACCTTGATAGGAGCTTGAGCCTGGATAGGAGCTTGAGCCTGGATTGTTTGAAAATTAATAATTTAGTAGCACAACTTAACAAAGATTTCCAACATATATTTTTGATAGATAAAACAATAGGTTGTTTTTAATTCTATTGGAACAAAAATGGTACTGAATTTTGTTTTTAGTTTTTGTTGAAAACACACTATTTTCTAAAAATTCTGCTAGTACTAAGTCTATCAAACTAATCTTGCAATTATGGTGGGGAATCACGTGATATTGAGACCACATGACATGGTATTGCAGCAATTGATAATTTTTCAGATTCAGGTGTCCAACTGAGAATTTTGTCAATATCTTTGTTTAACAGAAAATAGTTTGGAGTATGCGTAACTGACATGACTTGCAGTAGCCCCTAGTGACATTATAAACAATATTGTGCTTTTTCAGGAGAATCCACCAATTTTAAGTTTAAAGGAACATAATGCTTTTGTGAGTAAAATTTCAATTACTGAATAAACAGATCATACTCATCCTCTTATTGAAGAACATGGCTCATTTCCGCATTACTATTCTTCAGAAATTATTTTTTAATCCAAACATACTTCCAATTATTACATTTGCGCTACATGAGCGCAATATATTAATAGCGTATTTCGAAGATTTTCTTTCATGTCTTTAAGAAATCAAATGCAAATTTTTACATCAGAATTCTACTTGTTGTCATTGGCGTGAATACTCTTTTATTTCAAATAAAGTTTACAAATGCATAATGGGACTTTAAGATACAATGTTACGTCACAGGTCACCATATCAATGATTCCCCCACCATGTCAATGATAAAATACACATATTTAGACCACAGAAAAGCAATACCTCTTATGTTTTGTATGGCTTTCAGAAAAAAAGAGTTTTTTGGCCTCAGACTCATTTATTTAATGTTGAGGCAATCATTTATGAAATTCAACTCATAATGTCATTGTGTCTGAATACCTTTTTTCGAAGACCGTGTCTCGGACGCCTTTGCCTTGCCCCTTTTTCTGTTGGCAGCAACACTCGTCAAATAGTCCAATCAAATGTTCACCTGTTTAAATATAAATCAACATTTTAATGCATTCACATTTATCAGATTAGAACAAAGCCTTAACATAGTTTCTGCAGATTCAATTTACTTTTTATTAGAGAAAGTCACGACAAGACCAATGAAGTTGAAACCGATAGCCAAGATTCAAAGCCTCGTTATGACAAGCAGTTGAAACAGTAAATGATAAAAACCAATGATGGTAATACATCTGAAAAAAAGATATTATTTTATCTAGATCCGTTTTGACATATTTAAAATGCATTTTCTTACTTTATTAAAAATCATATTCTAACAAGGCTCACATGAACTACTGACTTGGAGTCCCGTGACTTCAGCCTTTGGATTGGGACTCCCTTGCACGGATGTGCAGGTTGATCTGGATCTGCACTGGTCGCATAGGTGTTAAAATAATTAAAAAATGAATAATTAATAACATAATTCTGTGTGTATGTATTCAACATCCGTTTTGTGTCACTTGATCAGTTCATTCATACTGCAGTTAAAGGGATTATCTCAATCGATACGAAATTTTCTGCTGTAATCGTTTATATTCTACAGGCAAAGTGAACGTTCTTTTGTGGATTTAGTATTATTAATACGAGATATGTGTCCGTTTCATGTGATGTCCAACGCCTTTCAGGCTCGCCAAATTAATGGGTCTATTCGCGAAAACAGATGACAAACATGAATACAGCTAGGCTCCACATAGTGTCTGGGTATAGGTGAAAATAAATGAAGAATACAATCCCTGTATACCTTTGCATATAAATCCCAATTCTGGGGCAACCTTCTCGCCTTATCCCACTATTTTCTCTACCGTAGAAAAAATCGAAAAGTTTCATGTCTGCAACTTCAAAAACACGAATAAAAATATCGCCGTCGTCTTTAGACCTTTCGCGGTTACTCCCCTTTTTTATTTTGTGGCGTCGAAATTCCCGAGTCCCGGGATGTAAAAACCGGCCAAAGTCTATTACTCGTGACCCGGATTCCATAAGTTTGTCAAATTCCCGCCTGTCAGGAATGGCTTTCTGTCTAAAGCCCCTTGTATGCCCGCCGCCCAACCCCCGGTAGGGCAAAATATTGACAGGTGCATTGGCAAGGCCATTTTTGTTTTCAATACCGATGAGAATATTCATCATTACTTTCTTTTGGTAAATATTTTTCATTTTACATTTAAAAGTGCTTGTATATCGGAATTTACACCGCGTAAAATCGAACCGTACGCGCATCGCCACAACGCATGTTGTTTACAACGTGGGGTACCAAACGGGTATATTTAGTATGTATATTACCCGTCTGGCTCGGTAATATCAATTTCTTTCGACGGATCAATATCCAATCAAAAAGGTGGAAAAAATCTGGAAGGGTAATAAATGGTCATATGCTCAATAAAATATTGAATTGAATTAAATTGATGCATAAGATCACAAGAGCGAGCTAAGAATAGATACTACAATGCCTGAGATCTGAATATCTATTATATAACATCACTTTTAAGGTCTGTACAAACATTTATTAACCATACCTCCAAGGCAATAAATGGTCTCACACCAGGAACACTTAGTTTCTAGAGACGTATAATATATTTTGAAACATGGTAAAATCATTTTGTGTAATTTACAAAGCATGTATCATTGCCTTGTTATACCGAAGTTGTATTAATAACTCACTTTATGTCGAAAATGTTTTACCCAAGAAATCACTAAGTTCTTAAAGAATGTCTCACATATTTTCTCTCCAAAACAACAATGCCCACATAAAATAGAGAGAAATAAGAATCCCAACACGGCACAATTGAAAATGTTGCAGGCTCGGTTTGATTGAGCCTGTTCATGGATGGTACTGTCAAGTGCAAACTACCGTCCACGCCCCCTAGCACCGGCATACGCAGAATTCAACATTTAACATAACCTGGTAAAATTTAGAATTTTGAAACATCCGCAGATGTGTTCATATGGCGGTTATCATTGAACCTTCAATGTGACACGTTAGTGCCATTCCATGAAAAGCGGCATATGTTCCCCAAGTAAAAAATGAGTGTGCCCTAAACGAGAAAACAATGAGCGGAACTAAATAAAATGGAATTTTGAAAGGGGATCAGAGGCTATGAAGCCTGCATATCACAGATACGATGTCAAAAAGACAAATTTAAAAAGCAGGCCACATATCCTAAGGGTGATTCAACAGTATTTAAGTGAGGAATACTGGAACCACCCAACAAGAAAGATGCCAAATAGAAAGAACGAAAGAACCACAAGCACGTCAATAATGTTGTTTTGAACGATCTTTAAGGATCGGAAATATAACATCCCTGATTGGATGTACGGGGCGACTTTTTACAGCCTCCACACGGCACAAACAACGCTGATGTGGCGATAAAATAGAGATAAATAAGAATCCCTAAAGTAAGCCCAACACGGCACAATTGAAAATGTTGCAGGTTCAGTTTGATTGAGCCTGTTCATAAGACGCATTACCTAATTTTTTTCTACAAAAGTTATTTAATCATGCCGTTGAGGTCAAAATTTGTACTGGTTCAATGTTCATTTTGTTTAAATAGACTTATTCAGTTAACATGTCTTAAAGGGTTTCTCTTCCGAAACTACAATGCTCAAAGCGTATAAAATTGTAATGACATATAACATTATAATCTTTCCTTTTTGGATCAAAATTATTTGGCCAATGTTTATAGGAAAACTTTGATTTAAATCTTCTTGTTTAAATACTACAATTCCTAGAGCTTTCACTGTAAGATTGTCTAAACTTCTAAAAAAATACATAAATTATACTGCTTGAACCAAGTATTAAACACAAAATGTGATCTTATTACTTTTTTTAAAAAATGTAAACGAGAGAAATATAGATTAACGTTCAGACATTAACGTCATATAAATTCTGCATTAATAAGACAAAAAATAAAAGACATTGAAACATCGGTCTAGACTTGTTTTTATTTAATTAATATTATCACAGAAGTCTACCATCTTTTCAAACGTGTTTGTATTGGGCAAAGTAATTATAGATGTTTAAATCTTTAAATCAAATTTAATTCATATGGGGGTTTGATTTTACAATATAAAATTGGCCAGGATTGATACCGGCCGAAAAATAGCTTATTGCGTAATCAGTCTTTAAAGGTAAAAAGAGACACCTTCAACGAACAGCATGAAATAGGGGAAAGTGTAATATAACCACAACGCATTTCGCAATGCAAAATCACTATAACTAGTGGAATCAACAATTTTCTATAATGTGTTTACAATGTTTAGAAGAACCAGTAAACGTATAATGTCTATGGAAATGAAATGATTTACTTTACGGTTGTAACAACAGTGTAATCTGCCAATTTCAGACAAAGAAATAGCATACATAATTTGTCGGTAAAGGGTGGTGACCTTATTAAGCGTTTGGTGCAAATAAATGTAAATCAAAACATATAATGCTGAATTTATTAGAGGAAATGTACAATACGGTTTGATGCTCTCAATATACACAATGAGATGATGTTGACGGACAGCATTCATTGCACCGAAATGCACATAACGTGTATCGAGGGTCACACAATAATTAATGAAATAAAATTCGCCAATCAGAAATTACCTTTTATAATATCGTTATCACAATCACAATTTAAGTAGTAGATATAAGCCGAAAACTGTCCAATATGTAAAATATTGAATTTCATGAGGCGCGTAGCGCCGAAGGGAATTCAATATTTTACTTATTGGTCAGTTTGAGGCTTATATCTTACTTAAATTACTACTTTTACTATCAAATATCATGTTATCAATCGAAAATTTAGAAATAATGTATTTTTGTGCTAGAAATGTACAATATTAATGTTTTAGCAATTATCTTTTTCTTACTTGCAAAACCCTATAGGTAGCCTCTTGAATAACAAAATGTCCGTAGCATGAAATTTTCGTGTTTTGAAATATGACCAATTATGTACATGAACACAATGATATACACAAAATATACCAGTTACACAAAATGTTGAACTTAACACACATACAGTATACATCAATTTACATTGGGGATTTTTACAAGAAATAATAAAAATGAAATGTTTTCAAATTTGTGTTGAATCTCGGATATTTTGAATGATTGAAGAAGAATTTATACTGACCATTTAGTGTTAAAATGATATTTTTCTTACTTTACTACAACTATCAAGGATGTAAAATGTTGTGTAAGAATGCCATGAGTGTGAAATTTGGATACTAACGCAACGAAATGATATTTTCTTATTTTTGAATTGGTATATGTCATACCACAGGAGTCTGGAATAGTTTCTATATTTACGCACTTAAATATAGCCGCTTTTGTTTTAAATAGATGTTATTATTTTCTCTATTGTATTTATTTGAAAAGCTGACCATTACACTTACTTGAAAGGTTGACCTAACTGAAACATAACGTACATACAATTAAGCAAATCAAGTATGATTGTCATGTAAACGTATATTTAAAAAAAGAAAAAAAACACAAAATAACGGACAATAGACAAGAAATTAAACAATCCCATAAAAATCTTTCACTTGGAAAGCGTAAACAGTGATAAGATGTTAAGAACTTGAAAATCGAAAATCAGTAGGCTTGGAATAGTTCTTTTCGTAAAATTATACAAAATGCGTAAAGGGCGAAAAAAAGACGTTGCATCATACCTCGTGTTAATAAGATAAGAGGTTATATTTTACTTAATCGTTTTGTTTTTTTGTTTTTGATTTATTTCTTTTTCTTTTTTTATTGGGGGGGGGGGGGGGGGGGTACACAAAATCCTGTGGTTCTTTCAAGACACGGCACGCTGTCTAATATTAATGTGTTACACGATTAATATTGGACTTACACATTAATATTGGACACCTACTTGTACTGTATTCTTGTAATGAACAGTCTAGTTACATTCTGTATCAGTATAACAGTAACGGCTTTCATATGCCGATAAAATTATATGCGATTGTATGGACATATAATGAAAGTTAGAAGTTGTTATTTTGGCTAAGTATAAGAATTATGACAAAATTTAGAGTTCCGAAAAAATCGGTATATTTTACAGAAAAACTTCTTTCATTACCTCCTTTGTTATATGAAAGGCCCATAACGGCTCAGACTGCTATCTTTTTTTATTTTTCAAAAACGGGGGGGGGGGGGTTGAGGGGGAGGGGGTTGTTACAGTTTCCAAACATTTGACAAAATTATAGAAATTAATTAGCATGAATCTGGAGCATGTCACTTTAATATGATCAATTAAAATTGAAGCAGAATATATGTGAGAGAACCGTCCAATTTATAGAAAAGTCCTACATTCGATTCTTTATTTATAGCTTGTAAAGTAACTTTTATCATATCTAATCTTTAATGCAATTATAGATGTGAAATATGAGTAGAAAGAAAGCAGCAAATGATGACCGATCATGTGTAAATAGCCTAATTACCTGTATTAAATTTAGCTGATAACCTTAAAGCATCCCATTCCGCTATCCGCTCCTCATCATAAGAGACAACACGTGTACGTCCTTTGATAATAGATGGGCGTAGGCTCACGTGCCGATAACCTGCCAATCGTTTTGGTTAAGCTTCATAGGAATACAAAAAAAAACAGTTAAACACATGTTTACATATCAATTCTGTACGATCAGTCATATGATAGTATCCTGAAACTTATATCAATTATTTAATTTATAACAAGAAAGAATGAATAAGCCAATAAACAAAACGAAAAGTAAATTCGAATCCAAAGCAATAGATTATAACATTTTATAAGCAATAAATTATTACAAATGTATTACTAATCACGGAATTTAAGTTATATTAGAACAAGGCAGGTGTCTATCATTATATGGTTGATCATACTTCATGTTGCGATAAAACGACACAAAAATCTTCGGGATTACCAAATACAACTTTATATACCATCTCTTACATACGAAGCCCCTTAGGTGACATTTTCCACACTTTTTTCACAGAAATAAATTCGTTTTTTATGAAAGATTAATTATTTATTACGAAATGTATGTTCGTGTTTACGAAATATTTTTTCGTAAAAACGAAATATTAATTCGTAAAAACGAATAATTATTTCGTGAAAATTAATTCTTAACTTATATTTCGTTTTTACGAAATAAATCCTGTGATTCTGTGATTGAACAGAATCACAATAGACATGGCACAATAGCCTCTTTCTTGTCTGCTCATTAACTTGATACCTATCACATTTACTGTCTTTATATTAAGAGAGAAAAGAGGCCATTGAGAGCCTTGCCAGTAGATAACCACAATTGATTCGTGGGTCATTTGTCAAAGGTCAAAGTCGCAATGACCTTGATCCTAAAAATAATGCAGGGCCGTACAGGCGATAAAACAATCGGGGTCAAGGGGTTGAAATCCACACTCGGACATTTTTTCTCTTTCGTTTTATCTATTTTATTGGGTTTTTGAAATAAAATATCATGTTTCTATGATCGCACGGTGCCCATGCATAGGTTTTAAGGATTTTTTAGTGAAAATCTGGAGTCCAGCCCTTTTAAGTTATACTAATGTGTATAATAAAAAGACAGTAATAATATATAAATAACACATGGGTTTGTGGGTAACAGTAAAAATATCATCCCGAGGAAAATACTGTTACCCGAGGCGTAGCCGAGGGTAACAGTATTTATACGAGGGATGATATTTTTACTGTTACCCACAGACCCATGTGTTATTTATTTTATTACCCCGAACAAATACTGTGATGATCTGAATTTGTCAACTAAATCTAACTGTAACAAAAATAAACCAAGAGAAGCAATGGCTAAACTGTCCTTACCTTGAAGCTTTAAGTGTACTGTACGCTTACTTGAGAAGCTGTTTTCTTTTATAATTTAGGGAAGTGATGATATCTACCAGTCATAAACATAAAATAAGCTGTGTTTTATTTAATAAAACGAAACACTAACCCATTTATAAGGTTATGATCTGTGAAATCTGATCCTTCTGTATCCAGAATATTATATGCATGGTTTTTGACAAAGTGCATTTAGAAAAAAACGATGATAGCCTACAGATGTCTGTTCACCAACTCTATCTGTAACGTTTCGCTGGTTAAAATTGTTAAACAATCCTTTGTTGCATGCTTTAATCGGCTGCATGTTCCAGTTTGACACAAAATTAATCACATTACAATTACTTCCGTTGAAAACGGATGTTTTCTTTTGACTATTCAACAAAAAGATATTTTATACGCGAAAGGAACTCTACGGTGCAGCGAACTAAATTTTATGAGAGTAATAGTTACTTCGGCGATGCCCTATCGTCGAAAATAAGATTGAATCGAGAAAAAAATGGCGGCCATTTTATTTCATTTCATTTAGAAAATAAACCACGTGACCAGATGTTATACTTTTAAAAAATACTGTTACCTATTTAACAGTACAAAATTATGAGTGACGTGGTACACTTGCAATAACAGTAAGAATAACACCCAGAGGCCTATGGGAAATTAACATTACGAAAAAAGTGAGGGGTAATAATATAGCCTGTTTCTTTTTTAAAGAAACATATCAGAAAAGATTAATTGTTGTCAAAAATCTAAATATTTTGATTTTTTGCCAGCTGTTGGAAATATGTAATTGAAGAAGGGGAAAAAGAGGATATCTTGGATTGAGAATGACTTCTAACTCAAATACCCTTTTCACTTAAATACATGACATGACTGTATAACAATAATTAGGCTTATAATCGTTAAATTTTGTGGAAAGTTTGATACAGGCTTGTTAACGACCCCTTTTGATCGTGGGTTAATAGGTTTCTTTGTCAAGTTCACAATGCCCTTCAATATTTCGTTATTACGAATTAATATTTCTTAAAAAAACGAATTATATATAAATCGTAAAAACGAATTAATACTTCGTAATTACGAATCAATATTTCGTAAAAATGAATTATTATTTTTATAAAAATGAATTATTATTTTTATAAAAACGAATTATTATTTCGTAAAAACGGATTAATAGTTTGTAATAATATTACGAATTGATATTTCGAAGCAAAAAAAACACAAATTATTTTTTCGTGAAAAACATAATATTTCGTAAAAAAAAACGAATTAATATTTCGTTAAAACGAGGAAAAAAATCCTTGGGAAAAATGAGAATTATGTCACCTTAGGGGTTCCATTTTTACAATCACGTATTTACGCAAATAAAAGACTTATCTTAATATCAGATGTCGGAAGTCGGCATATTTAAACCATATCAGCTGCCAAATAAAAACATCGTCTGTAGATTTTAGTGAACGTTGTTACCTCGTTAGAATTTAAACTTGAAGTTATTTATTAAACTTGCAAGATATTATGTACGGAATTCACGTGGCAGGATTAAAGGTGTAAATTTTCAAACCAGTTTTATTCAATTTTAGACAAGTGTTGAGACCGCCATGCATTGATAGCCCGCAAAATTAAAACATTTTATTTCTTAAAAGAGAATAAATCCACTTAATTAGCAAAGCAATTGATCTACGTTTTGATTCTCAAAAGAAATGTATTCATGTTCTGTGACAAACATGTTGTGATTCAAGTGATTGACTTATTGTATATATGTGGTTATAAATATCGACAATTATATAATATATTATTTTAGTTCTGTTCCTGTGGTATATGGGTCCGCACACTTTGGCGCCGGAACACTACTAATACATTTGGACGATGTAAATTGTACAGGCTCTGAATTAAGCATATTTGATTGTCCGCATAGTGATTGGGGATCAAATAATTGTGGTCATGGTGAAGATGTCGGCATATATTGTGCTCCAGGTAATCTTTCAAATAATTATAGTTTATATGAAATATGATTTAAGAATAACACATTTGATTATATGAATAGCCATGTCTGTAAAAGAAAAAAACATATAAACCGATTTTTCTGAAGATATTCACTTAACAACACTGGAAATTTAAATATAAAAGAAGAACAAATAAGACTGTTAAGCATAATAGGATAAATTTGTAATCAAAATTAAAACAGGAAAAATCCTGGCCCTCTAATGCTTTTCATTATAAAATTTCACAAGTTCGCTTGTCCGCTCTTAGAGGCATGGCTAAATTTTTGACCAGTTATATAATTATCATTTTTTTGTAAAATTCCCCTTCATTAACTGTGTGAATATGTGAAAAGGTTGTAAATCGCGCAACACATTATTGTATATGAATTATATCAATTTAAAAGCTAAATTTAGAAAGTGTTGATGATTTGCACAAATGGTTTAATTTATCTGTGCAAAGTTTCATAACAATATGCTTCTTTTCGTGAAAATGAAATATTACAAACACTTTCGCGAAGTCGATTCATGTTTGTTTAGTGGCGGGGAACAAATTACATATCAACTTTCGGTTTTGGTTCAATCGGTTTAAACACTGTGATACTGCATTTTTCATATTATAGTAGCAGTCTATTTAAAAGTTCACCACTGTTATGTCTTCAAATTCGGCAAAACGCAGAATAGCTCGCTTTCATATATAACCTTTAGGAAAAGACTATGATTTTATAAATACCAATATCACATAAATACGGTGGCACAAAGGTGACATGTGTGTGATTTTATTTATTTCGCGCGCACGAGATACTATGTTGTGGCAACGAGTTACTTAGAAGTGGCCACGAAATAGTTTAGTCATGCGCACGAGATAAATAACATCAGATTACACTATTAATATGAATTTTCCTAACTAATTAGACATGTGCTATAGTAAAAGGATGCCCCTACTTCACCTTTCTGTAAAAGTGCCATTTATACGAGTTACTGTTTGGTCAACGATTTTACATTTAGCGTCATTGTGACCCTGATTATTCACCCAATGGCAGGTGTCATCTACTGATTAGGTGCAATGATCTTTCTAGGTTATAAAAACATGGCTTATTCCTTCTTAATAATTTATCAGACAAGGATTTTACATGAAATGTCATGTTTGCCTTGACCCTTGAACTCAAACATCCTTATAGGCTATCTTCTGTCCATGGGCAATGTCCCAACCAAATAAAATCAAGTAGGACAAATTCCTTCTCAAGTTATTGTATAAACAAGGTTAACAGGCTGTTGTACGAATAAACTGACTTATATTATAGAATTGTCCCAACAAAGGGCTATAACATAGTCAAATTTAATGTCTGATTTATGGGCCTTAGAAGGTGACTTTCTTATATGATCCTAAAGACATGTATCAAGTTTAATTAAAGTGAACGCTTCAGTATTTTAATAGATTAATGTTGCATTAACCATAACATAATTTCTTAAGTTTAAAAGATTCATGGTGTAATCTGATTGGTTTATTATTTTGTATGCACGACTTAGTTATCTCGTGACCACGACTTAGTAACTCGTGGCCACGACATAGTATCTCGTTCGCACGACTTAACCTTATCGTGCTTACGACTTAGTGACTCGTTGCCAAGACATAGTACCTCGTTCCAACGACTGAACTATCTCGTGCCCACGACTTAGTAACTCGTGGTCACGACAAAGTGTCTCGTGGCCACGACATAGTATCTTGTTTACACGACTTTACTATCTCGTTTACACGACTTAACTATCTCGTTGTCACGACTTAGTAACTCGTGGTCATGACATAGTATCTCGTTCCTACGACTTAACTATCTCGTGCCCACGACTAAGAAACTCGTGGCCACGACATAGTATCTCGTTCCATCGACTGAACTTTCTCGTGGCCTCAACTAAGTAACTCGTGGCTACGACATTGTATCTCGTGGCCACGACTTAATTTCCTCGTGGCCACGACTTAGTAACTCGTGGCTACGACATAGTATCTCGTTCCCACGACTTAAATATTTCGTGCCCACGACTTTGTAACTCGTGGCCACGACTTAGTAACTCGTGGGCACGACACGACATAGTATCTCGTGCGCACGAGATAAATAAAAACACAAACACATGTCACCTTTGTGCCACCGTATATAAAGCACTGAATGTTAAACTTAACTAGAAGTAAACTGAAGTTTTGTTTATGTATATTTGGATTCAATCCGTTTCAACTCTAAGGCACCGTATTTTTTGTTAATAACCACTGTTTTGTCTACAAAGTCGACAAAATTAAAATACAGAATACCTCACTTTTTATACATATTTCTCAGAGAAAGAGCAATGTCCCTTAAAGCACTGAAATAACAAAATATTGTTAAAGCTTAATATTTTTTCTATTTCTTGCAAATCCTTGTATGCAATACAATAATTGTCTACTTTAATCAATCCCCTACCGGTTTAAGCGGAGGGGACTTTAGGTTCACCCTCCGTCCTCAGTCCGTCAGTCCGTCCACAAAACTGAATTCCGTTATAACGCAAAAAGTACTGAAAATAATTATTTGAAACATGATATATGGATAGATGGAAATCTGGAGATTATGCACATTTTTTTCCTTTCATTTCTATGTTCAAAACTTTGGTTGCTACGGCAAAAATATATACTGAAAAAATGGCAAATAAAACATATGAACTGGATCCAGTGATAACGCAAAAAGAACTGAAAGGATAAGCATTTTTATGGAACATGAAATATGGGTAGCTGGCAGTCTGGAGATTGTGCACGTTCTTTTTCTTCTCTTCCAATGATGACAAATGTGGTTGCTATGGCAACAAATAGGCTTTAAATATAGCAAAAATAACCAAAACTTGTGATTTTTAAAAAGTGTACTAAAATATTTTTATGAAACTTATTAGGATATTATGGATATTATACACATCATTTTATTCTTGACTATAAGGAGTATATTGAGAGCTCTCCTACCCACCAAGCGTCGGTGACCTTGTCAAGATTTCTGATTCAATTTTTTTACGCTTATTCACTTTTAGTCCTTTATTCTTCAAATTTCAAATATGTTCTACTGATAATCAACAACTCTAGCACTAAAAAAATATCAGAATTACCCCCTCCCCCCACCCCATGAAGAATTGTATTGAAAAAAAAAAGTTGTTTATTTTTATAACTTATATTTTCCTTAAAGTGTCTTATTCAAACTTCAAACTTCATATATATGTTTCTTGTTATCACTCAAATCATTTGTGAGAAGGTTCAATAATATCGTTAGGTTATTTCCAGAATTATGTCCCACATTGGACTCCCATTCAAACTCCCACATCATAATAATTTGACAATTGTTATAAATCTAGCGTCCATATTTCAATAATTATCTCTTCCTTAAACTTCGATTTTTTATTCATCCTTGATTTTTCTTATTTCTACATTGATTTATTTCAAATTTCAAATATACATTCATTATCAACACCTGCATCATATGTGATTAGATTTATAAGTCATGGGTTACCATGATTATTTTCATCTTGAACTTGATTTTTTAATGTTCTTCTGTATTACTGTAAATGGTATATTTGAAAATTGTTATTTTTTCACTATTCTTCCTTGTGACTATAAATGGTATATTCTTAAAACTTAAGAGACCATTGCTCATTGTTACACTCACACTATGTATGACAATGTTCATAAGTCTAGCATCTTTATTTCAAGAGTTATCTCCTCTTTAGTTTGCTTTTTAAAATATTTTATTCTTGTAACAACAAGGTTGTTTAAAGATTAATTCAAAAATTTTGCCATTAAGTCCGATAGTCCGAATAGTATCCAGCTTTGCCGAAATATAATGATACATTGATTCTTATTGATACATCTATGCATCTAAGATTAGTTTTAAGTATTTATTACATTTACCCAAAACTTATTCTTATTGAAATTATTTAAATCTTAGACTATGGATTCATTTGCTTTTCTAATTAAGGACCTTTAAAGATATACTATGCTCTTTGATATCAGAAAATATTGATAATTGCTACACAGTCTCTTTGTAAATATGAAATAAACATGTTTTGACTTCACACAAAGTTGATATGTCATGTTTAAACTCTACACACTATAGGTCGTCACAATATGAATATATAGTGTCGTTAAAAAAACTGGCAGTTTTTTTAAGAAAAGACCAACTTTACTTGTCCTATAATAGAGAACGTGACTTCCAATGCATAGTTTATTCATTTTTTATTCAAATTAGACATATTCAGTAAGAATTTCATAGGTTTTAATAAATTTCTTCGATTAAAATATTTTACTTAAAGATGAGTATATCTTTAAGCAACGATAAACGAAAACTAAAACATTTTATTTATTTCCTAACATCTTATTTGTTTTTTTAACATCTGATTTTATCACTCATACTTTATTCAATTAAATGATATAAAGAAATGTAACATGCTTATGCCTCAACTTTAAGATGCGTATGATTTTACTCCCTCTTCCCCGCACACAAACAATCAAATCAAACAACAACAATAGCCATTAGGTTTGAGTTGTTATCACACTAACGGTGAAAGACATCCGGGATTTTGCGACAAAAGGAAACCTTATGGTATTACAACAGCATCATTAACCAAATGGGTAATAAAACATCGATCTATATAGCGAACAGCGGCGAATACGTTGAAAACATTTCAGTATGTTTTTGACGTCAACGCTTATAAAGTTGTGACCGCACGTGCATTACTATGCTTGCTTTAATATGCATGTGGTGAGCATAACATTTTTAATTGTTATGTTTCTGTTTTCCTTGTAAAGGGGATATATTACGCAATAAAATAATGTTATATATGAACATTTTATATATATTTTTTTATGTATTGCTTAATTTCGGGGTATTTCTGGATCATCCCTCGTATGCACTTCATTTTGATTTTATCATTTTTCGTTCATTCAAAGAAACCTGGTCCTTCTGTCTGTGCCTCTGGCATATCGTCTGTACAACAGACCTGGATCCTGTCCATGTTCAGATGTATACTTGCTAGGGTGGAGAAGAGCAATTTCTGTGACAAGCTCTTGTTTTAAATGCATCAAATTCCTAAATGAGAAACTGTTTTTATTTTTATTTTATAATTTAAATAATTTTATGACATACTTACTGTGGCACAGAGTTGACATTTGTGCATTTTTATTTATTTCGAGCGCACGAAATACTATGTTGTGGCCACGAGTTACTAAGTCATGGCCACAATATAATAAAGTTGTGTGCACGAGATACTATGTCGTGGCCACGAGTTACTAAGTCGTGCGCACGAGATAATTAAGTGGTGCGCAAGAGATACTAAGTCGTGGCCACGACTTACTAAGTCGTGCGCACCACTCAATTATCTCGTGCGCACGACATTGATACTTGTGGCCACGACATAGTATCTCGTGCGTACGAGATGAATAAAAACACCAACATGTCATCTTTGTGCCACCGTACTTACTGGCTACAGGAAATTCAATAAGTATATGCAATACTACTCAGGCGCAAAGTATCAAATATATATTAAGCATTAATGTTTTAAAATGTTTATTTTGTTCTTTAAAGTTCGATTGGTTGACGGGTTAAGTCAATACGAAGGTAGACTGGAAGTATGGCATGAAAACACTTGGGGGACAGTTTGTGATGATAATTTTGGAACGCAATCAGCAAAGGTGGTTTGTAAGATGCTAAATTATCCATAGTAAGTAAAAACTATTTTCTGGAAACAACATTATCTCTCATTACTTTTTCTCAAGTTTGAATGTGTTGTTATCGCGTCGACCGTGAATCGTCGGCATATCGAAGTAAATACGTTAGCAGAACTTCATGTATTGGAGCCAGGGTTGATATTTTATGTTATTACCCCTCACTTTTTTCGTAATGTTAATTTCCCATAGGCCTCTGGGAGTAATTTTTACTGTTGATGCAATTGTACCACGTGACTAAGAATGTTGTACTGTTACATAGGTAACAGTATTTTTAACAGTATAAAATCTGGTCACGTGGTCTATTTTGTAAATAAAATGGCCGCCATTTTTTTCTCGATTCATTCTCGGACATCAAATCTTCTCTGGAATAACTATGACACCCATAAAATTTAGTTGTTTGCACCCTGGTGTGCTTTTCGTGTATAAAATATCTTTTTGTTGAAAAGTCAAAAAGTAAACATCCGTTTTCAACGGAAGTAATTGCAATGTAAATAATTATGTGTCAAACTGGAACATGCAGACGATTTAAGCATGCATCAAAGGATTATTTAACAATTTTTATCAGTCAATCGTTACAGATATGGTGGACATACATAGGATATCATCGTTCTTTTGTCAAAAACCATGCGAAGAATATTCTGGAAACAGAAGGATCAGATTTCACAGATCATAACCGTATAAATGGATTAGTGTTTTGTTTTCAAAATAAAACACAGCTTATTGTATGTTTATGACTATTAGATATCATCACTTGCTTAAAGACTAAAAGGAAAAAGAAAACTTCTCAAGTAGGCCTAAAGTACACTTAAAACTTTAAAGGTAAGGACAGTTTAGTTATTGTTACTCTTGGTTTATTTTTGTCACAGTTAAATTTAGTTGACAATTTTATATCATCACAGTATTTTGTTCGGGATAATAAAATAAATAACACATGGGTTTGTGAGTAACAGTAAAAATACCATCCCTCGTAAAATACAACTCGGGTTACAGTATTTTCCTCGGGATGATATTTTTACTGTTACCCACAAACCCATGTGTTATTTATATATTTTTTGTCAGTGTTGATCTTTTATCGAGACAGTCGCAAGAATTACTTACAGTCGAGCGTCCGGAAAAAGACAGATAACTGTAGTAATTCAGCGGGCATGACTTTAATTCCGGCTTTAAAGTCGTGCTTCCATAAATTAACAGATTTTACGAAACTTTATTTTGAAAACGATATTTGCCGCCGAAGCGATTAAAGTTCACAATATCGTTTTCCGGTCCAATTTATTTGAATAAATAAAATCAAAAACATATACATTTGTGTTCTTAAAATACACCATAGGGAACGTGTTACAGTATCGCGTTTACCGGTTACAGTATAGAATTTTCCAGATGTAGGATTATTCATGGGAAGAAAGGTAGGTGATTTTTATTCAGGTCCATACTACAAAGTAGTTTAGTTTCTAAAAGATGTTTTTGTGCTTTGCTTGTAAGCAACAGGATCCGGTATTTACTCATATATTTCTTCAGACCCTGCACCGCAGATTTATCTCTATATTATCTCATAAATCTGCAGATTATACAGTTGGAAAATTTTAATCGAGAGACCAACGCATTTTTCTCCCATTCCAACATTATCTAAGCATGCCTAGAAAAAGTAAATCTACAAAACGTTAGTCCTTTGTGTTAAGAAACGTTTATTTAAGTAAACGACCAGTTTAACCTATTTTCCTGTTCGTCAAATGCGTTTGAAAAAATAAACAATGTTACAGTATACAGCGAGGTAAGTTTTGCTAAGTTACAGTATAGACCGAGCGGCTTTGGTCCAGTTTTGTTACAGTATATACCAATATTTCGGTTACAGTTTAGATACTTGCCAAATTTCAAACAAAGTTCGTGTATCCATTATCATTATGAAATAAACCATTCTGTTCCAATTAATATATTCTTAAAAGGTTGTATCACATTTTTTTCTATAGCAGAAAAGTTATAGTTTGCTATTTACCTTACTTTAAGTACTTATATTCAAATTGAGACTTTTTGCAGAATTAGTTATGTCCTAAGAACAACAACAGTAACGTTTATCAAATTGTATGGAGGGTAGAAAGGTTATTGCATCATTCCATCACACATTATAGTAATGCCTATAAGTAATAAAATAGAGAAAAAACAGAATCCTCAACAGGAGTCCAACACGGAAAACATGAAAATGTTACAGGCTCAATTTGATTGAGCCAGTTCATGGCTGCAAGCTATCGTCCACGACTCCCAGCACCGGCTTAAGCAGAATTCACATTAACATGAATTGGTAAACTTTAGGCTTTTTAACATATGTGGATGTGTTCGTATGACGGTTATCATGGAACCTTCAATGTGACACGTTGTTGCAATTCCATGAAAAGCGGCATATTACACCCAGGCTAAAATTGCGTGTGCCCTAAACGAGAATACAATGGGTGAAACTAAATAAAATGGAGTTTGAAAGGGGATCGGAGGTTATAAAGTATGCATACCACAGATAAGCTGTCAAAAGACACAATTAAAAAAACAGGCGACTAACGGTGATTAAAAAGTATTCAAGTGAGAAATACTGCAACCTTAAAACTTATTTTAAGTTGGAATTTCCATCTACAATATTGTATTTTGTAAGTATTTAAAAAGGGTTTGTTATTTTTGGTTTTCTTGAATTTAAAGTTTCGCAGACACTGAGGTCATGTGAAAATATTCCGTCTTCAGTGTAAAAGAAAGACCCCAGACACGATCGGGCACATGACTAGAACTACCGATCTTCCGTAAACTAGTTTGAGAGATTCATCGCACACCAGGATATTGTAATTGTCTGACCTTAATTTTTTACTCTATATCTTTCAATATTTTAATAGTCTTCACTTCAACAAAGAAGCATTCGAAATGACGCAAGGGGCGTGATTTGATTTGAATGCTTTTTGGTTTGAGTCGAGAAGGATTTTTAAACATTGCCCTTTTAAAATCTATATTTTGGGTTTTTGTATCCCAGATTGCAACCGAAACCATTTGAACAACGTTTGTAGAAATTCATGTAAATTTCATCAAATTTAGTCAAGAAGTTACTGAGCGGATGAGATTGGACAAACATGTGTACGACAGACGGACGAATAGCCATCAGACCAATAAGCTCACCAGTTGAGTTTCTAAAGATTTAAAAGTCTATGTATCATTCATACATTTTACCTAGTATATATATAGAAAATATCGACATCTAAGCTGTAACCGAAATCTGGGTATATACTGTAACAAAATCGGATAAAAGTCGCTAGGTCTATGCTGTAACCCTGCAAAATTCACCTAGCTCTAAACTGTAACATTGTTTATTTTTCAAATGCATTTAACGAACAGGAAAATAGGTTCAACTGGTCATATACTTTTATAAACGTTTCTAAATACATAGGACTAACGTTTCAAATTTTCGAACTGTCTAATCTCCATATTTATGAGCCAATATAGAGATAAATCTGCGTGGCAGGGTCTGAGGAAACATATGACTAGATATCGGATCCTGTTCCGAATGAGCGAAGCACAAAACTTTTTTTAGAAACTAAACTACTTGTAGTATGGACCGGAATAAAAATCACCTACCTGTCTTCCCCACAAACAATCCTCCATCTTGAAAATTCTATACTGTAATTTGAAAGCGCCATACTGTAACACGTTCCCTACGGTGAAATAATCTGCAGCATAAGAGAAATTTGTATTCATTTTACAGCACATGAAAAAGTGTTATTTCCCAACACGGCTTCGTTTACATCAAAAACTTCCAAAACACGCTATAATACAATTCATAGAACTGACGCTTCGATGTTCTCATCTATTTGCGGAAATGGTGAGAAGTACATGACTGATAGGGATAACACTACTTAATAACTCGAAAGAGTGGCGCAGACCCTTTTCCAGCAGATTTTCTGCAGTATACATTTCAAGTTAGTCAGGTTTAAAAAAAGAATCAATCGGTTATTAACTGTAAGTTGCTGGAGTGTTGGCGGTGTAAAAACACACAAAAAACGTTGACAGGTGCAGAGTTTAAAGTGTGGGGCATAAAAAACCCATAAAACTTTCTGATCAATTTTCACTTGAATTGATTCAATATTGAATAAGCTTCGCAGATACGTATTTCTTTTTTTTTTTCAAAAAAATATTTAGCTTAATAAAAATTTGAAGCCTCAAAGTCAGCGAGGAGTAATGGCAATACAATTCAAATGGGAGTGATTTTTTTTTAAAATAAATATAGTTTCCGTGACATTCTTCGAGAGAAGACACCTTTCTGTCCGTATAGCAAGAATATTGATCACAAACCAGTATTTTTATCTATCGAAATAATGCTATATGTAAATGATATGTTTATGTGGCATAACTTGCAGTTGTTATTATCATTCAATGATAAATGACATAAAGTATTTATTCTGGCATGATGAACAGTCCTAGAATATTGTGATAAGGATCAAAATGGTATTGTGATCTTATATTAAACTGTCGTCATACCTTGGATGATGAACATATTGGTATTTCATTTAATATTGACAGTTTAGGTCTCCCAAATTTGCATGATTAACATTTCGAATGTATTTATGAAAAAAAATGAAATGTTGACAAACTGATAAGTCCACCATACAGTTACGATAAATAGGGCAGTTGACGGATTTTCTAATTATGGTATTTAAAATTGCAGCATATTTAAAGCAAAAAGAAAAGAAACAATGAGTCTGAATCATTCAGTCTATAGTTCTTACCATTACCTCCCTATCAGTACATTCAGTGCTTTGATAAATGAAAGGGGTCAAAGACTACCTTTTAGGAATGTACTTATCCGCAGGTTGGGTAGTGTGTATGTACAAAAATCAATCGTTAACAATTCCATACAAATAGCCTCAAATGATGATTTTATTTGTTATAAAAATTGCATAAAAATAGTTATACATATAAACATGAACCCTCAAATGTCACAGTATTATTAACTTATTCAAACTCTCACTCAGGTTTGGCCAATTGTAAACAAGTGGAACTTTGAGAGTAATTTAATTCAGTCAATACAAAAACAATTATGGGATAGTCTGCTTAAAGATAATTTAAAGCGGAAATATTGAGGTATACTAATTACTAAGTAACTAAAGTTTGTGTGCCTTTACGTCAATGTGTGACTAAACCATCTCTTGTACAGAGACGAGCGCCTGAACGAAAAAAAAAAATATTTTGTAATAAAAACTGTCCGGAGTATTCCATCAATATGTAATAATCGTAAAACAGATTTTTTCTTATTCTTCTACTCTAGGCAACAATGTTCTAACAAGTTTATTCATTTTAATTATTAATCTGTTTTACTTTTTCGCCAAATATGTGCATGCAAGTACCTTATGTGTGGAAATGAATTTACATAGGTCGCATTTGACTTATTACTCTTGTGTCTGTCGAGAGTAAATCTATTATTCTCTAATCTACTATAGCAAGAAACAACAACAAATACATAGGAATAACGTTTAATACTTAATAGTACATATTACAAATCCACAAAATCAATCGGTATTTATCTGTATATGTTATGTTCTTGTATAAGGGATTCATCAGATCTATAGCATTGTTGCTGTATCGGAAACTCTGAAACAAAACTAAAACAGATCTGAACACGTGGTTACAAACAGAATAATATTGTGAAATCTGGCAAATATTTAATAACAAGTTATGCTCGTTAAAACAAAGAAAATTCATTAAATTATGAAACTTTTAAAAGTTATATTTCAAGAAATGAGTCTTGTTTGTCATGTGGAGGATAAGGTAAAAAGCATTTTCCACTCCACGAGATCCATCAGTGTATTTGTATATGCTTATTTTATATATTTATGTTGAAATAAATATTGTTTAAGCTAAATTATAGATTACGATTCTCATATACTTTGTACATGTTGATATCAGAACTGGTTTATATTCAAAATTTATTACATAGACGTAAAAAACATAAAAGTGTGTTTTTTTCTAAGCGGATAACTTTCCTTCTTAAAAGTGTCTTGAATGCTTCTAAAATTCAAATACCATGTAAATGTCTGATATATCGTATTTGGATTCCATCTCAAAGGTTGTTCTGAGGCAATTACATTGTAGTATATTTTAAACATTAATAAGTTTGCACTTTCATTACTCTATCTATTTGACTATATACTCTAACTGACATTGCGCCCGTACACTCCGACAACCATTGCGCCCGTATACTCCGACTGACATTTCACCCGTACTCCGACTGACATTGCGCCCGTATACTCCGACTACCATTGTGCCAGTATTCTCTGAATATCATTGTGCCCGTATACTGCCGACTATCATTGCGCCAGTATACTGTGACTGACATTGTGCCCGTATACTAGTATTTCTCCGACTATCATTGCGGCTGTATACTCTGACCAACATTGCGCCCGTATACTCCGACTGACATTGCGCCAGTTATCTGCCAGCTGAATTGTGCCCGTACACTAGTACTCCGAATATTATTGCGCCCGTATACTCTGACTGAAATTGCGCTAGTATACTGCGACTGACATTGTGCCCGTTTATTCCGACTATCATTGCGCCCGTATACTCTGACTGACATTGCGCCCGTATACTCTGACATTGCGACCGTATACTCCGACTGACATTGTGACCATATACTCAGACTGACATTGCGCTCGGATAGACTGACTGACATTGTGCCCGATATACTCCGACTGACATTGCGCCTGTTTACTCCGACTGACAATGCGTCTGTTTACAAGTACGAGCGTATATTAAAACAACATTCATACCACCCGATGTTTTGCTAAAAAATGGAATATACTTTATTGCTTTATATAAATTTAAAGCACTCAAATTGTGCGTTAGGCGACTAAACGACTTGTAAATCAAAAATGAATTGAAGATCATGTTGATAGTACATCAGTTACTTTAGACCTTTTAATTCAATCAAATTATTCAATGTACTAAATTAACATATTCGTTTTCTGATATTTTACTTATCAATAATATGTTATATTATTCAATGAAATAAAAACATGAGAAAATAAGTCTCGAGTTTTCTGAACGTTTTCATTACGAAAAACAAAACAAAAATATCTTTAAATTAATTGTTGTTGCTCATTAAATGGAGATATCTTCTTCGACAGATTGGGTATCTTTTAAGATTTTCTTAACAATTTCGAAGGCCTAATGGTTTGGTTTCCTTTGGGTTGTATAAACTATATCTCTATAAGTTGGTTTTAAAAAATACTTTTCAAGCGGGATTTTTACAATTTGATGATACTGAAGAGACATCTTTTTTCGACGTAGATAAATGAAGGGTTCTTCTGCTTCAGCATAAATACTTACTACTGTAAATGAAGGTCTTGATGATGTGTAGTATCGAACATTTTTAATAACGATTTCCTAGCCGTACCGTAAACTATCGAACAATAATCTAACTTTGATATTTTGATATGATTAGACTTCAGGATCATTATGATGTTTCCGTGATTTAAAACCATTTTTTGTTGCCCATTTCTCATTGTATTTATAAATTGTTAAAGCTGACGTGCGATCGCCGCATACCTTTTGACCGATGTAATTTGATAAAATCGTCTACGAATAAAGAACAAGCTACCCTCAAGAATTAAGAACTTTGGTTCTTGTTGTAGGCTCTCATATAAAATTGAACCAAGTCATATTTTAAAGTTTCTATCGGCAAGAAAAACCGAAAATTACGATGGGAAGTCTTTCATTTGATTCTGCATCCTTTAGATCTTTAAGAATACAATATTTCCATTTTTATAGTAGGCATCTTTATGATCGAAAACAATTGAAACCAATTGTTGTTAATTTACAAAAAATTCTCTAAGCTGACGAGATGGATAATGATTTGTCATACGCTGTTTAAAGAAACCTGACTGAAAGCTAGTATTTCATTATATTCTAAATACCAAACGAGGCGATTAATATAATTTAATCAGATTAATTTTTTGTATAGGAGATTTTGTTTCGTGATGATTTTCATAGTTGATGCTTTGTTTGTGAAGATACGTGTATATATTGGTTGTTTTGGTTTAAAGCTGTTTTGCGATGTTGATTAGATGCTTTGAAATTAATATGTGTGATTAAATGTTTATGGTTTGTAAAATAATTGGTTTCGTGTGCTTCATTTTGTATTGTGCTAGTAATCCAAATTTAGAATATTATAATAATTAAATCAGTGATGATGGTCTGTCTCCATATCTCGAGAAGTAGTTACCAAACCCTTCCTAATAAATAACATTAAAGCAAGTCAATATCCTTACAACAATAAACGACACTTGTCAATTGTATAAACACACCAATGAAAATATAGGCTAAACAATAGTATTTCTGTCACGTGGGTTCATTCCTCAAAAATTACCTCATTGTGGGGTTTTCAACAATATGTCAACAACTTTTAAGAAAAACTTCACTGAAAGTTTTTTTTTCTTTGTACCGCACATATTTTTCTGATTTTAATGTACCATTTCATGAAGACTTGCAAAATTAGCTTGTTTACAAATTTCTCATCATTCTCTCATCCGTTTTTGAGAATTAACCTTTTTATTTGCAAAAGATCCCTGAATGGAAAAACTCTGCAACTTTTTTCTCTCAAATTTGGCTAATATTCGCATTAAAAATTATTAACAATTTAATTATGAGCATATTTCTGGTATTATCCTTTGCAGATTTTTCAATTTTAAGTGTTTCATTTGATATTTGTAAGAATGTTTTTAGGCTTTTTGACATCAATGTAGCTCCTTTATAAAATGTTTTGTAGGAATATATAGCGAAACCAAGTTTTTAATGTTGTTGATATTTTTTGTAACCAGTCGACAATCTATAAGGGTCTAATACCTGTTATCCCGTTCCTTTGACCTGATTACATAAAATTCGCTATGCAAAACATAGCTAAGATTTATACGCCGCGTATAATGTTATGCACATGATCGTCTCTCTGTCTGTTAGTAGTTTTCGTGATCTGTCTGTATGTTTTGAACAAGTGGAAGGAAATTTTAACAAGAATAAGAATGTGTGCAGAGCGCAGGGTTGACCTTTTCTCAGGTAAAAGGTCACACTTAGACATTTTGTATCTATTTCAAAAGTTCGTGTCCTTTCTGTATTTTTAGAATCGATAGAAAACAAAAGAAACTTGTTGGCAGAAATATTACTTATAATGACACGGTGTACATAACACAGCTTATGACTTCCTTGGATCAATATTGGTCTTACCCTGTTGATTAATATGGACTTATATCGGAGCTTCGTATCTGGTCTGTATCTTTTGAACCGGTGTAAGAAAATTCAAACTATTTGGCAGAATTATTTAGCATTATGAAAACGCAGATTTGACATTCCTCAGACCAAGGTCACACTAAGACGTTTTGTATCAATTTCAAAATGTGTGCTTTGAACCGATAGAAAAAAAATAAAAATTCAAAATATTTCTAGAAGATGATACTATGAATTTATGTATGACTTTTAGCATTGTCTTGAATACCACTTTAAAGGTTTTATAAATGATTCATTAAGGGTAAATATGCCTCCACCTTGGAGTTCATATGGTGTCATAAGGATACTTAAAGGCACATTAAGGCCCCCGAAATGCTATCGACGTTATTTCTAGTTATTTCTAAAAAAACTTTTTTTTAATTTTTGGTATATTGTTACAGTTCCAAAACGTTATTCATAGTCCATATAGATGAATCATTGTTTCTCCTTTTGCTTTTAAATAATTGGTTTGTTTATGGTGATTTAGTATTTTGTATGAAAGTCAAAATACTACTTTGTTACATTTTGCAACCTTTATGACACATTTTTACACGTACGTTCAGCGTTACTATCTTTTGTTGTTAACCATCTTCCCTGTTCTAAATCCATTATTAAAACATTATTGAACACATGTTTGCTTTTTCTAAAGAATTAAATTCCTAATCACCTGTGACTTCTTAGGCATACTGTGTCTTTAAGATAAAACATTTTTCAGACAAATTTCTAGATTTGATCTCTTACCTAATTTAAGGATTATTTTTGATTATTTAAACAAATTTATATTCGGGCGTTATTTCCCCGCCTTTGCGGTTCTCGTGTTTATCATGGTTAGAAAAATGTCACGAAATAATATAAATATATCAAAATTTTAATTTACAATATTGATGATTCATAAGTAAGAAAGCAGCCTGTATGTAGATCTGTTTTGTTATATTGAGGCCAACTTCAGATTTTTAAGTGTAAGAAAATAAGTTTCATATTCCAAAGGTGCATACTTTTATAGGATTAAGAACGAACAGTAAAATACTCTGAAAAAAAATGTGGTTCTATATCATTTATATGTAACTTAAATTTTACTTCTACATTTCATACTGTAGTGCTATACAGTCGTGTTGATAAAACTGTCATGACAAGTGACCCATTTGGTACGAAATAATTGTTCGCATTCTAGTTCTAGGGACGTTGCAACATGCTTTTATAAAAACTTAATTATAAGATAATATAAGTTGATGATTACGGAAATAATGTAATACAATACTTATCTTTTTTGGGAAATAAGGTTTACGTTAGTATTGTACCATTATATGGACCAAACTCTGACAATCAATTATTTTAGTTTGAGAACATTTTCAAGATTACTGAGAATAGAAAAAGACTCATTGTTATTGACGCGATTAATTTTTTTTTGGTACTGACGCGATTATAATTTTGTGCAAAAATCCTGATTAAAATTGTTAAAACCACAAAATATAGATGATAGTTATGCAAGATTAACTATTTTGAAACATATGGTAGAAAAAAATGTTTAACTGTACTTCAACCTGATATAGAGCGATATACTAGTACATTGCGGCTCGACATTTTTCTTTAAACTCTTTTTAATGTTATCATACTGTGAAAATGTTTTTATAAAACCTAGTTTTCAGTGTGACAATTTAACTGTTAATATATATATTATAATACACTTACAATTTAGCAATTTGAAACATGAATAAGAATTCTGAAAGGATTCTGAAAACACAACATTTTTTGCGTAAAGATTTTCAATATGATTATGAAATAATTAAAAAAATACGGAAGCGTATCAGGGCCTACAGTTGGTGAGATGTTTTGCGCTAAGTCGACTTATTTTTATTCGCATTGATAAGATGTTTTTGCATTTCGCAATAAAATTTACAGACAAAGATGAGAAGCTTTTAGGCATTGCAACTGAATTTTTCTCGATATGTTTGAAGCTTTTGTCTCTTCGACAAAAATCCTGTCGAAACTTCTTGATTTCACGACTCTGCTGAAATATTTAGTAAGACGCAAAGACGTTACTCGCATTGACAAATAGCTCACGTAATTCAACAAAGTTTTTTTGCAATGATTAAAAACTTCTAAGAATTACGGAAGTCTTCATGGAATGTTTTTGGTCAAAACGAGAAGAAACAAGTTAACATGACGTGAAACTTTTAGATAAGTGGAGGCCCTGATAAGCTTCCGTAAAAAAGGTAAAAGACGTTCAAAGCAATATGCTCTACCCGTATATAATTTTGTTACATATGAAAGTGTTCTGAATGAAGGTGTACAATTTACCATAAACGATTGATTATTTTTAGAAAATTTATTTAAATAAGAGGTTAATCCATATCTTAAAGTTTTTTATAATAAAAAAATCAAGTACACATACCACAGTGACTCCTACACTATACTTTCTTTCCCTCTAATCTGAAATATTTTTTCGTCAATTTGTCTTACCTTTCGCATGTCTAAATCTAAATTTGACAAAGGCATTATATCTTACATATTGGACATGCTTAGCTCCTCTTTATGATTGTTTACATGTTATTACTTATCTCCTTGTTAATAAATGTAAGGAATTTTAATGCATGTACAATGAACTGTAATTACAGAATCTGAATTATATTTTGTTACTAAAATGAGTTGTTGAAATATTTTACAGAAGAATCCTGATTTTAATTTATGTATTAGAATAGTGTTTTGAAAATATTGACGAAGAAATCACGGCACTTTTTAGAATGGACATATTCTAACAAATATGCTGCCTTTATTCATAGGGATAAATTATTCAAAAGTTCTGATATATAAATCTTGATATTGATAATAAAATAACTATGAAATGTTTCATTATTGTTTTAATTACATATCTTGGTTCATGTTATTTTTTTTTTTAGTGAAACGATTGAATTTTAAAAAGATAATTGTCAAAAGACCTTTTTGACGACGCGGTCCGTTGCTTTGAAAATTCGACCGGGAATGGTACTTTTCTTGCGCATGCGCAATCTGCGTGGGGAAAATAGCATCACCCTACAAAGAAATGTACCAGAAGTTCATAGAAATTCCGAGTTAAAAGTAGAAAATCATATAAAAACGCTTTTAACAAAGACAAAAAAGATGCCTATATAGCTTTGTGGCCAAGATTGCCATAAAAAGGCAGGGAAAAGACGATTGTTTAAGAATTCCCCCTTAGGATCACGGACCTTACATTGAGATAATTGTTGTAAAAATGTGAAAATTTATATATTTGCAAATAAAGAAGTCAACTCAATACATATTTGAAATAACGTGTTTTAAAGCCTTTAAGTATGATAAAATGTAGTCTTGCGTTATTGCGTTTTTACCCTATGCAGAATGCGCATGGTCGAAATGAAACATCCGTTACTATGAAATTAATCGTATTGTAAAAAGGTCTATATTTACTCGTTCAAAATCAACATACTAACTACATCAAGAGGGGCGTCTTTGGCCGAATGGTTAAGGTCGTTGACTTCAATCATTTGCCTCTTACCGCTGTAGGTTCGAGCAACTTAAGAGTCTAAAGATTCTGTCATGCGAGAAAGCTATCCGAAGGTGGTTCAACTCATGTGCGCGTATGTGCCTCTGTTTTCTGTGTTGGTGCGACGTAAAACCCAACAAAATAAAACACATATACTCAATGCTCCGACAAATAATGTCGTATTTGATCAATATCTCACGTGTATAGAGTGGTACCAAAATATGTTCTTATATACTCTTCAATAGCAGAAGTCAGACAAGTTTTCCATGTATTTTTCTATCAGAAAATCAAGAATTACTGGCATATGATTTTCTGTTTGATCTTCATATTATTATTATTATTATTATTATTATTATTATTATTATTATTATTATTACATGTATCATTATTATTATTATTATTACCGGTATTATTATCTGCGTTAAGCAGTTAAAGTTAAGCTTCTTTACAAATGGCATGATAAAATCTAAAATAATAATATTTTGATGTAATCATTTTAGTACTAGCCCTGTGGTACACTACGAAGCACACTTTGGCAGGGGAACAGGACCAATATTTTTAGATGAGGTTCAGTGTATAGGAAGTGAAACAAGCTTATTTCAATGTTCGCATGATGGTTGGAGAATACATGATTGTGACCACGGTGAAGATGTTGGCATATCGTGTAAATAAGGTAACATTTTTAAATACAAAACTCATATATATAACTTTGAACATATGACAATTTACTCAAAAAGAAACATCTCTATTGTAAAGTGTTTTACATTAAATACTGTTGATAAACACGATCGGCCCAGTATAAATGACAGTAAGCTTTACTAAACGAGATTTATACATGTATAACATGTCATAGAAAATAATATGGTATTTATTAGGTAGCAAAAGTCCTTTATTTCCATGTAGATATATTATTATAGACGAACACCATGATTAACCAATAAAAATGACTTTCCACAGTGTAATGAGTACATTATTCGCGTATTTAATAAGTTAATACTGGTAACTTTGTATTTTCTTTACAGCTAAATATGAAATATGACACCAATGAATTTAAGTGTTGACTGCAAAAATTTTGAAAAAATATTTATCATTATAAAACATTTTTTATATTCATATTTATTCTTTGACAGGGTTATGGAGTTATATTTTTCCGGGCGAGACTGAAAGATATTAAGCGGGTATAATTTCATACTCCACGTTTTATCTTCAATTTATACTTTGCTTTATTATACAAACATGTATAGCCAATATTAGTTCGCCCCATAATTTTCACAGGTGTATAACTGTATGTCATCAAACATTCAAACAATATGTATGCATTTATATCATTTTTTGTTTTTGAAGCACTTGATGAAAACTTTTACTTTCATCCAATAGGTCCTACAATGTAATGTGCCCTTAATATCATACGATAAATGTATGCAACGTAAAATGTTTAATAGACATAAAACAGTCAAATGATTTGTGTTTCGTGACATGATTGTTGTTAACTACCAAATGAATACATACAAATAGATGTTACTAAATTGTTTAAGACACATATAACAAGCATTGAGTCGAATCAAATTTTCATTCCGATATTTAATATAGAATAATATTTACATAAATAATTTATTGCAAGAATAATGCTTATTGTTCACAAAAAAATAACGCATGAAAAAATAAAATTGTGAAGTTTTGAGATTTCTTCTTGTCAACATGCTCATAAGTAAGCTAAAGAAGTCGAGAACCATCATATTTAGTCATATCTTGTCAATAATTTCCTGTTAATCATGTTACTTACATTTTAGCTCACCTGTCACAAAATGACATGGTTAGCATTTGTGATTACTTTTCGTCCGGCGTCCGTCCGTAAACTTTAACTGTAAACGACATCCTCTCATAAACCACTAAGTCAATGTCATCCAAACTTTACAGAAAAGTTCCTTGGGTGGTCATCTTTGAAAATTGTTTAAACAAATGGAATTCCATGCAGAACTCTGGTTGCCATGGCAACGGAAAGAAAAACACTTAAAATCTTCTTTAAAAGCTCCAAAGTGCTAGAGCTTAGATATTAGCATGCAACATCTGCAAATAGGTCTCTACCAAGTTTGTTCAAATAAAAGCCCTGGGGTCAAAATTGGCCCTGCCCCAGGGGGGTAATTTATTTATGTTATATGTATATAGAAAAATAATCTTCGTTTCTACTATATAGACTTTAACTTAGATATTTGGTATGAAACATTGTCTCGTGGACATCTTAAAAAATTGTTCAAATTATAGTCCTCGGGTAAAAATTGCACCGCCCCGTGGAACATTGATTTACATTATATGTATATAGTAAAAAAAATAAACATAAATATCTTAATCTACAAGAGCTGAAGCTTAGTTTCCATAGCAACTTTAGTCCATAGTGACTTTTTAGCAGCCATTGACGTTTCATAGCAAACTATAAATATTCATAGCAACCAGCAAACATTAACTTTCCATACAACACGTGAATCTACCATTGAATTTCATCGCAGGGAAACCATTTATTTTGCGTAGCAAACAGTGACATCTTATGGAACTGTTGTTTTCACTTAGCAATAGCAACCAGTAACGTTAAACTCTGTAATATCAATTTAAGATTTAGATTTTATATCTGCTTTTATTTATAGTTTACAATATTACTTGTTCCTTGTCGTGGAGAGCATACATATTCAGGTGAGCGATATTAGGGCTATCATGGCCCTCTTGTTTCTTTTATTTTATATAATTTGTGTATATTAGTTAAATTAACATTAGGAAACTTCAATTTTCATTATTGCTAAGCTCGGTCCCTTGTTTACAAAGAAATTCTAAGGGTCAGGAAAAAAATATTACTGATTTTATAAGTTCCCTACCGCTTTAACCACAGGAGACTCTTCTTTACTCTGTTTCTCCGTACGGACACGCGTGATATTATGGAATGAATATCCGTGTTCATGCCGTACAAGCCTGTCTGGGGGGAAAGGGTTGCTTATGGGTTGAAATACGTTAATATGGGTTTTTTTTAGATCAAAGAATATCAAAGAAATAAGCTCGTAACGTCATCTCAGGGAGAACGTCCCCCGTCCGTCTGTCCGGCCTTCTAGGATAATATTTCTGTCACTACGGTAAACTGTACTTTCTCTTTAGTGTCTTTCATTCCGTTAGCTTTTATGATGCTTTTTTTCCTTTATGTGGCTAAAAACAAAGAGGAGATCAATGGTGTAGCCACGTATGTACAGTCTCTTAAGGACGTCCATTCGAAGATTCTGAATCCATTCATAACTAAAAAAAATCACAACAGCTGTGTTGATGACACTTGGAAGGTCTATGCGGATATACGGCCATGTTGAGATTATCCTTATCTATCCGTCTGTATGCATGTTCTTCTTCTATCCAAAGAAAATCTAGATCATGTTATAGCTAAAACGATACAAAAGCTTAATAAATAATGATATGTGGATATTTGGTCATATGGAGTATATGTACATATTTTTTTCTGTATGTTCGTCCGTCTGTCTGTCATTCTGACCATTCAAAGAAATCTAGACGCTACATTAACTTAAAAAGTTTAAAATCTGGGTTGATGATAAGATACTTAGTATGAGAATAGAGGACTATATGGATATTATGAATGTCAATTTAACTTTTTCACCCGTCAGTCCTGCAATGTGTCTGTCTGTCATTCTGCTTATCAAAATAATTCAAAAAGAACAAGGACTATTTTGCTGATACTAGTATTTGGAATTTAGATAATGGGCGATATGGAAATTATATGGATCTTAATTCAACCGTCCGTCATTGTGGTCATTCAAAGAAATGACAATTCTGCAATAACTTAAAAAGTACAAAATTTGTACAAATTAATTCGATTTCCAAAATAGTGCATAAGCATACTTTCTTCCATGTTATATTTTGATAATTAAAGTCTGAGAAAATTCTGCAAAGTCAATTTGTATGGTTTGTGGTATGGAAACAGAAAAAATACTCCAGTAGAGTTCTGCTGCATTGTCAATGACAAGCTCTTAATTTGATATTTGAAACTTTTTGAAAATTTAAGATGGATCCTATTCTTAATCCTGATCCTGATCCTTGAATCTTTGTGAACTCAAAGCCTGTGAAAAAGTAAATAATTATGTGTTTTCATTGTGATGAAGAATTAATCAAAATTGCAAATCTTCTCTATATAATATGTTTAAAATGTTTTACTGTGATTTCAATAGTTTGTCTGTAAATCAATTAGTAGCTTACATTATTCCATTTATTTCCGATAATAGTTGTATAATAGTTATATAAGCAATAGAATATTTCAATACTTATAAATTTCCTTTTGCTTAGCTATATGAAATATTTTTATGAAAATGTCAATGTGTTCAGTGTGTTAACTTAACCTATGCTTTATATATTTTCTATAAGTTACTTGTATGATATGATTTGTGCTTTCTGTAATTCTAATGTAATGAGATGTGAACTTTTAAAATTTAAATTTAAACATCAGTATACGTATCGTTATCTGCATACGTATATTTTTTAGCAATTTACATTATTTAATCATTCCGCAGTCAGAATTTAATAAGTATCATCGCAAGGGTAAATTGTTAAAAATAAACTGTGTCCATTTTCAAGTAACCAGTCAGTTTTAATAAGTTTTGTATGAATTTGTTTCTTTTGCTTTTAGATACTTTGAACATCAGTAAAATTGATTTCGTTTCCAAATTTTGAAAACATTTTGTTAAATAACGAAAACAAAATTGTTTGCTGTCATTCTTTTTTTATATCAATCAAATAGCTTATATTAGTGCATTTTCTTTTCATATTTTTGTATTATACATATTGTTAGATGCGCATAATAATATTTCGTTATTTCATTTTTGTGAAAAATTAATTAATTGTATAAGGTCAGTGTGTTTGATTTACTTGCGATATTTGAGCCTATTCATGCACATAGTAATTGAACTGTCCGTCCGTTTATCTATCTGTTCGTTCGTCCATTTGTCCTTACGAGGTTGACGTCAAACGGCAAGTTCTATATGTACCAATGGCTTCATAATTTACATATTTACTAATCAATACAAAGTACATTATCTTGGCAAGTACAATAACTATGGCTTCAATTTTTTTAGTTATTTCCCATTTCAGAACAAGTCGGCAAGTTTGATATATTTTAAGTTCTAAGTATACTCATGACTTTATATTTCCATACTTACGCATCGATACAAAGTACATGAAATTGCAAAATTATATAGCTGGCATTTATCATGTTATTGCCCTTTTTATCGATTTGAAAATAGAGCCTTGTTTAATTAACCTATTTCGGTAAGTTGAATTAATCTTGAATTTCGCCTAATTTCTTCAATTATTTAATGATATATTTCATATTTGGAAGGTGGTCATTGATGTAAAAAATAAACGTTTGGTCTCATATAGCCTTTATTTTTAAGTTGATGTCTTTTGTGGTTAATACGGGCGTGCCTAGAGAGGTCCTCTTCCTAGAGAGCTTACAGTTAGAGGTCAAGGTCAATGTCACCAATGTCAAACACAGGTTTTGACACTTGTACAGGTGTAAAGTTAATATAATGACTGATGTCTTACATTTGGTAGTAAAGTTAAGAAATCTCTTTCTTCGGATAGAGTTAGGAGTCAGTTTGGATGGGTCACCAGTGCTAAAAAAGATTCATACACTTTTACCTAATCAGCTTTTCATTATGGACAGATTTCTATATATTTGGCAGACAGATAATTTGCATGATTTTCTTTATTTTGATTGTGTCAGATGTCAGTGAGCGAGGCCAATAGTAATAGATGTCTACACATTTGCTTATACAGCTTTTATTTTTATCTGATTATTTCATATTTGAAAGGCTGATTACTTGCATGGTATTCTTCATTAAGATTGAGTTAGGTGTGAGTGGGATCAATGTCACCTGTGCTAAAAATAGATTTCTTTTTACATTTTTTGCCTATGCAGCCTTTATTTATGGACAAATATCTTTCATATTTGGTAGAAGGTATTCTGCCTTTGGATTGAGTAAGGGGTCAGTGGTTCAAGATCAGGGGTGCCAAAATAGATTTCTACACATTTACTTCTACAGCCTTTATTTATAGACTGGTGTTTTCATATTTGATTGGAACATACGTTCAATGGTCCAGTATTGGGAGTCACAAGGTCACTTGTGCTAGCAATAGATATATGACACCTTTTCATACAACCTTAGTAAAACAAATGCCAATTTCTCATATTTACAATATAAGGAACATACTTAAGGTGGTCCTGTAAGTTTGTACACTTGGCTCAAGGTCAATGTCTTTTATTTCTATATATTTGATAAAGTGTTATGGGTCAGTTGAATATTTTTCGACTTCTCCACAAGTCAAAGCAATGACTTGCCAACTCACATTTTCACAATAACAAAATGCCATGACTGTCAAGTTATATAATTGTGTTGACAAATATAGTAGTAATTTTTCTGTCCATATCTGAGTAAATGTGTAAACCTTTTTTTAAAAAAATGTTACCGACAAGAATCTGAGCCGGTGGCATTTGTGTTAAACAAACACGTTATTGTTTAAATCATACATTCTGTGCTTTTTTGTTCTCGAACTTGATAAGGGATGTAATATTATTTGCAATTTTAAGTTTCAGTTAATTTGCCAGTTATTATCTTGCTATAATGTTGTCTTACCAAACAGTAGTGTATGTTGTAAATTGTATTTTTAGCTTACCTTAGCACAAAGTTCTCACAGGTGAGTTTTTGTGATGGCAGTTTTTCCGTCGTTGATGGGCTGTTGCTTGTCGTTTCTCTACAGTCTCTTGAAACAACATCTCCTAAATTATTCAGTGGTTTTGACCAAATTCCACAGGAAATATCATCAGTTGGCTGTCTCAAAAGTTAAATAAATGGTTATAATCTATTTAAGTAGGTCATAACCACAATGCCATGAGTTCAAATATTTGGTTCTCTAAAAAGGTTATATAAATCATGTACCTGAGGTTCGAGATTGACCCCGCCCCTGTGGTCACTTTATGTATTAAGACTTATGTAGAAAATACATGTGTAACATCAATGTCGAAAGCATAGACATGTTGCATGAAGCATTACCTAGTGAACGCTTCAAAAGTAATGTAAGCCATTCTCTTTTTGTGAAAAAGGTCCCGCCCTGGGGGTTATTTAATTAAAATAAAATTTTCTTTAAACAAATCTATTGCCTAGAATTATTTTGTCCAAAGCTTAGATATTTGACATAAACAATAGTTAAATAAATCGTGCCCTGTGGTCAAAATTGGTCCTGTCTTGGAATTTACTTAATTTATAAAGACATATATAGGAAAATACATTTAAGACAATCAGGCAGAAATAATACTGTTTGATATTATTTCTTTAAACTTAGCATGTTGTTAGAATAAAATGACAGAAATATTTTGAATGTAATAAATTGTCGTCACCGATCTCACTTTTGTGTTATGTATAATTATCTGGCCTTAAATCAGAATTTTTTACTTATTTGAGGTAATTTCAAGGGCATTCAGAATAATGTTTTCGATTTGCTGTTGATCACATACATAATTATTACATATATATTTTTTCTGCTACAATTTCAGTTTGAATAAAGGGACTTAAAAGCACATTACGCCTCAGAATGAATAATTTTTTCATCCTTTAGAAAAGTCAAACATTAGATTTATAATGTTAAATTAACGGGTTTAGAACATTTTAAATGCTTATCTCTTGAAGAAAGTAGCGCTTGGTCATAGAAGTATCCGAATGTGAAAATTTAGGTTTTTGACTTCCATTCAAAACTAAATCACTATACATGTATGCTTTACTAATTGTCAAAATGCAACAGATGCAAAAGACTGTTCAGGTATTTGGCCGATGAGTAAGTTTTTTGAAAATACAGGACACACAAAATAAAAAGCTTCTGAGAAATGAAAAATAAAGCCTTTTCGGGGAAAATGGGCTTATAAAATTGGATTAAGAGGGGTAAAAACCAATCCGCTCTTTATTAGTACGAGTACGTAATTGAAATTTCGCACATTGGCTCAATCTGAAGTAATCTACATGAAAGAAACAAAAAAAGACAGGTATTGTTTACCTATATTGTGAATTATCTGTCCTTGCACTCAGCATAAAAAGTCCACTTTCAAGGACAGATAACTCAAAAGCGAGAACGGTGACCCGATTTTTTAATGTTTCAGTTATCATATTCTAAAATTGAAAGATATTCTATTGAACAGTTTAAGTTATGTCTCCCGAAAACGTCATTAAGTCTTTCGCGCTGAAACTACAATACCCGGAGCTGGATTTTTTCTTAGCATTGCCAAGTAGACGTCTACAAAAATAACGGTCCTGATGTTCAGAAATGGTCCGGCCCTGGAGCTCCTTAGCTTACCTAGACTTGTATTTTAAAGATATCTTGCTAAACTTATTGTTGAATACTCAAATGTCCAGATCCTAGATATGTGGCACGTAGCTTTACTTTGTGGCCCACTTCACCACTTCAAAATCATGACAAGTGTGCAAAATTTTCTCTGTCACTTGGCTCATTTTTATATAAACTTTTACAGGAAAAATTATATAAATCTTTCTTGTGGATAACTACTTATAAAGTCCAACTAATAGTTGTATTGCATAAACATTTTAGTGACCCTGAACAAAAGTTAGCTCCATCATGCCACATAAACGCATCTTTTTCTCCGATATATTTGGAAAGTAGTATCACTTTGATGTTCCCTATAATCATATAAGTCAGTTTCTCTGGAAGGTCAAAATTGGTTCCGTTCCGGGAGGTCCAGACAGCTGTTGTAACAAATAATTTAAACATTAATACAACTTGAGTAAATAACAACCTAAAGTGAACTAATTACTGACTTTTCAAGAGTGACTTTGCTACTTTTTAGTATCAATGTATCTCGGATGAGCGAATCAGGGTAATCAATCTCTTTTGTTGAATTTCTAAGTATGTCTATTAGATTATACGCTAGTTATATGCCTAAAGCGTTCAATTCTTTATCGCTTGTTCCACTATTCATGTATATATAATAAAATATATTATTCATATTCAAAACGCTGTTATTGATTGATTATCACCCAAACTCTGAATTTGTTTACCTTTATAGAAAATCCCATTCGAACAGGCTTTTTTAACTACAAAAGGTTTAGTTTGATACGACAATATAGCCAGAATTTCCAGAGATGACATTATTCTTCTACATGGAATATAACTTTATAATATATTGTTGACATGAATCATGAGTAGAACTTTTACCTTCTTTCATCAATCTCCTGATTGAAAATGTGAAAACCAAACGTCGTTGATGAAAGCTCTTACTACTTTGTCATGTTGAATTTAGTGACCATTCCTACAATTCTATTCAAAAATATATCTAACTGACAAAACCTTTAAGTCGACCATGTACTGTCCGATTTAAACAATTAAACTTACAGAGAATTCATTAAAATATCATATGTGAATATTACAAATAACGTAGGCTACATTGACTTAACAACAATATTCCATAAAATTTCCAAAGACAGGCATTAGTGTCGTAAAAAGAACTTATTGCCATTATTCCCTTTCCGTTACCTAGACGTGACATTGTGCATCTGACTATAATTTACATCCTTAAACGTACAATGAATTGTGTCTAATGAAATAAAGCTCAGTATAGGAAATTTTACTGACAGATAATAAAAATATTATATAACTGCTTTTTAGGTCTGCTAAATTATTTTGTTCACGTAGTACATTTGAAAACTCTATGTGCATTTCATTATTTTAATATGTGATACCGATGTAGTGTGCGGTTATAATTATAATAAACACTAAGGCAGTAATCAACTTTGTAACGTCGAAATTGCACCATGATAAATTCACGGAACAGAAAATGACCTATGATTTTAACAATTCATTTATCAAGCATGTTACGATTTGCACCAAGTAAATGAAACAATAATATCACTTACCTGATATAATATCAACTACAGTTGACGGTCTTCTACTCGAAAGAGGGTGTGTGTACACGTCGGAGTCCAAGAGAGAAGAGAGAGTCCAGCATACAGAAAAGGCATGAGAAAAGCATGCAAAATAAAACGGTGTCTCATAAGAAAGTACTGACCGTGAGAATCACCTTTAGAATTAGGCTGAACGCCACTGTAACACTCGTCCCCTTCTTTGAAAAAAGGACTGAGCATACTCTCATTTAACAATTAACCAGACAATTAACAAATAGAAATGTTTAGCATTGTCATTATAACATTAACCTTATAAAAAAAAACAATGAAAAAGTTTAATAGAAATAACAAGTACAAAGAAGAACTGGAAATTGAATGTTCAAAAATGTACTAAAAAGAAGCCATAGAAAACTTCTTGACATTGCAAATTTACAAAAAAGTAACAAGGCAAACCATTATGCTTATGCCATTAACAAAAAACCTCAATGATGACAAAAATTCTTCAACAATTTAAACATTATTCTTCAAACTAAGTTACTTACAACTACATATGTCCCTATAGATTAATTATTCATTTAACGTAAAATGTAAAAAGGAATACTAACAATACTTGTTTTAAACAAGAGTAAGTATGAAACTTTTACAGGATTATCGAAATAAAAAGAACAATAAACTTTATTCTTTACAGATCTTCAAAATGAAAGAATACTGTATGAATTTTATCTTAACCATACAAAAAATAACTAAGTGAAAGTTTTCACAATAATAAGTAAACATTTAGCAAACCTTACAAGCTTTGACTGTCTGTTTTGTTTTAAACAAAAATAAATATAGTTCAATAAAGAACTTAAATAAGAAAATAACAGAAAATGATCTATGAAGAACAAGAATTTCTGACTTCCAAGTAATTCGACTTTGAAATAGACAGCTTTGTAAACAAATGTAGCTTCAATGAGAAAAAAAAGTATATAACACTCGTCCAATCATTCTCTGGCCAAATATACAAGACAATAACAAGAGAACACTAGACAAAGAGGGACAGTTAACTGACCAATCACAGATAAACATGACCAGATGAATTGACATGAAGCAATGTGACCATACGTGAATTTGAATGCATGTATACCTGACTGAACAAGTACGAGGGTTGACTATACTGATTACTTTTATTTTGCTTACTATAGCTTTATTTTGGGTCCACTTCTTTTTTTAGTTTATATAAATGATATTGTTGTAGATCTAAGGTCTTGTGTAAATCTTTTCGTTGACGATACCAGCCTTTATTTAATCGTCGATCATCCAATACATGCAGCTGAGACTCTTCAAAGTGATATAAACAAAATTTCTTTATGGGCTGATAAATGGCTGGTCCAGTTCAATCCTTCTAAATCTGAAACCATGACAATCACACGTAAAACATCTAAACCTTTTCATCCACATCTTTCTATGCAAAATGAAATAATATCTGCAGTTACTTCTCACAAACACCTTGGTTTACATTTTTCTGATAATGGTTCTTGGCATACTCATATTAACTACATTAAGGAAAGAGCTTGGAAACGTTTACATATTATGCGTAGACTTAAATTTCAACTTGATCGTAGATCTTTAGAAATTCTCTATCTGTCATACATCAGACCTATTTTAGAATACGCCGATACTGTCTTTATAAATTGTTCTCAATATGAAAAAAATGAACTTGATAAAATCCAATACGAAGCTTCTCGAATTGTCTCTGGTGCCAGTAAACTTGTTTCTTTGCATGAGCTCAAACGAGAAGTTCCTTTGGAATCTTTAGAGTCTAGACGAAGGAAACACAAACTCATACTTCTTTACAAAATGAAAAATGGACTCTCCCCAAACTACCTTTCATCTCTTGTTCCCCCTTCAGTAGGTGAGACATCAAGATACAATCTTCGCAACTCAAACGATTTTAACGGTATACGAACAAGAACTTCTCTGTATAATTATAATGCTTTTCTTCCTTCTGCTCTAAGAGACTGGAACGACCTCTCTGCTGAATTACAAAATGCACCTTCACTATCATCCTTTAAGAGTCTTCTGAATAGTGACCTATCTAAATGTCCAAAATATTTTTATACAGGTATCAGAAAATGGCAAATATACCATGCACGCCTACGAACTGAGTGTAGTCTTCTCAACTATCACTTATTCAGAAAAAATATAACAAATTCACCACTGTGTCAATGCGGTCTTCCGGAAACAAATCACCACTTTTTCTTTGAATGTCAACAATACAATAATATCCGAAATATTCTCCTTCACACTTTATCGGCTTATTGTTATGTTACTCTCCCCATATTACTGAGAGGTGATAACAACTTAAGTGACGCCATAAACACCAGTATATTCCAGGAAGTTCAAATATATATCCGAGATAGCAAACGTTTTCCATAGTCCTTTGCAAACTCTGCTCACTCCGTTGACATACCGAATAGATTCTATAATAATATCTTTTCCTTAATATAATGTATTTGCACCATTTTTACTGAATCAATCTCATCTTTTTCTGACCATCAATCTAAATAATTATGTTTTTGTGTGTCTTTTCACTAGGTCACAGTATTAGCATTTAATGTTGATTTTAAAACATATTATAGCATGATTTCCTATCTAACTTATTTCAACTACTTATTTTTTCTTTTACTTTTAGCTCTGAATAGACACTTTTGCCGTCCTCGTCTTTCTTCATTCATCATCAAAAAATTGTTCCATGATATACTATTTCGAACATGTAATTTACCGCCGAATTTACAGTAATGAATTATATGTTAGGAAAAGACCTCTATAAGCATTGTATGCTTTCGGATCTAATCCTTTTTCAGCATTGTTTATTATGTAACTTATGATTGTATGTAATAATTGTTTGTGTGAAAATGTTTGAAATAAAATATGTTTAAACTATAGCTTTATGAAATATAGCTGTGGTGGACATTGGACAGAAACTTTAGCCAGTTTCTTGAGTAAAAATAACCATTTCTATTGAAACTTGTGAACGCATGGAGCTTTTCACAAGAAGAATCTAGTTAAACCAAGATAACAAATTGTTTGAATGTATATAAAGAGATCATTTTTATGATTAGAGTGTAGTTGTTTTACAATATCAAGTTCTTCATAATATCTAATCGTACTTTCTTAAGTAAGATAGTGCCCAAATAATTAATTATAATAAACGACTGTTGATTATATAATTTATATAACGATTATCACTATGATAGAGTTAAAGTTAGAATGAAGAAGTATCAGAACAGTATGATCATCAACTTTCGTACAAGAGAGATAATTCATATGGCGACTCGCCGCAGTTTTCTGAGATGATTTTCTCCCTTTGTATAACGATGAAACTGATATCTATGATCTTTGTAGACATCTAAATATTGTCTTCGATTTTTTTCAAATTTTAAAAGTTTTTTATACAACAGGCAACAGGTATTTATAAAATATATGAATAAAAATGTAATCTAAAAATGTAATGTAAAAGTTTCGATAGACGTTATAATTGTAGAATATGTTATAATTGTAACTTTGACATTGAAGCTGGGTGTCTGTCATTTTGTGTTCTGCATATTAAACAGTATTATGAATATCATTTCAGAGGTTTGTATATAACTTCGGACAAAAAATTGTTGGTGCAAACTTTTAACATTTAGATTTGGCGTGAAAATTACATTTAATTACTAATCCGAAACATAGCAATAAGAAAATCTCATGAGTTTTACTTTGGAAGGTCTGGAGTCGACTTACAATTGTTGCCGCAAGGATGAATAATCAGAGGGCATAACAAAATACCAGTACATTGATAGCAGGATATTGTCGTATAGATAAATGTTTTATATTGGAAGCTATTATCTGGTGACTTTATTTTTATAGGTAATTACTTCAAATTTGTATTGTTTGTATGAAATGTCTGCGTTGTTACATGTTATCAAACAATTGTGCTAACTTTGATTTTCAGAATCATCATGACCGTGACAAATTCTTATGTCAAGATTTTCGCAGCAATGACGTCATGATAATGACATGGCGTTTTTATTTCCTTATCATATTCTTAAATGATCAAGCATATAACGCTTTGTAATTGTTAAAACGTTTTATAAAGTAATCTTTATTATTAATAATATTAAATTGAGCACATTAAATGACTTTGTATAAAAAAATTAATGAGTTGAACATTACAATTTGAGGCTAGTCCCTTTGGACCTTCATATAAGTTTTAACGAGCTCATGTTGAAAACTATTACATCTATGTATGTTCTGTGTAAAAACAACTGAAGGAGAAACCATTGCAAAGTGAAACAGTTTATCGATCATTGATATCACTTACAATTCGACAAACTCGATTTTATATATATTTTTATGTGACACAATGTGGTGCATATTCTTAATTATATCCTAAATCAATTTTCAAAACAAAACGAAAAACAGAAAGAGTTAAAATGGATCAATACAATGATAACTTTAAATGATATGCAATACGAGTATATAACCTAAAACGTGACTTTAGTATACCGAAGGCTTTTTCTATCACCATTATTTTGTTCTAAATGTGTATGAAAAATTACAGATTACAAACACTGATTTCCACATTCTTCAGAAAATTCAGAAATGCTTAATAGAACCAGGAAGAAAAGAATATGTTTGTCCTCAATCATTTAGTATGAGGTAAGGACTGGCATTAAAATTTAGAAGTCCATCGAGGGTATTCAGTGCAGCTTTAATTTATTACATGAGAACTTTATTGTGAAAAACTTCACCTTTAACAAGCATTGAAAATTGCTCCATCATGCCGTGATTCAGGCCACAATGAAACAACATATGTGAATCTGTAAGAAGTATACTGATTTGGAAAGTAAATCCTGTAAGTCTACACGAATTTAATAAATCTGAGGATGTACATTTCCCCCATAAATTGTCACTTGTATGCTTTTCTTTTTTCTCCGGCATTGTAATGTTTAAAAAAATTATGTTAAGTTCATCTTTATTATACTGATTTAAACAGTTATCAAATGTAAATTTTAAGTTCCCCCTGGGACACTTCTTAGATTTAGAAACTGAACTTGATTCTTTTTTAAAAATTCGTTATCTAACACAGGACTTGAATGTGTGTAACTCATTTCAGCATCGCATTCAACATATACATTAAAAAAAACTTAACGCACCCCGTAAGGTCTCCATCTTCTGAGATGAAATCACCCTATGCGAGGTACCGGAGTCGAAGAAGAAAGAATGTCATATGGCTTTATTTATGTGCATGGAATAAAATAACTTGGATAAAAGTTTATGTAACCACAAAAATATGCCTAGATCTAAAATGAATTAACAATTCTAAATTTATGTGTATTTAGGAGAACTTGTGATGTTGACAGAAAATAATTTTTGGATTACTTGGGAGTATTTTAAGTATTTTACATAGATTTCAACATTTCTAAATAGCAAATGCTAACGAAAACAAAACATTCATAGGACTTCATGCATAATCTAATGTTGAAGAATATATGATAAGTAACTAGCAATATATATATGGTGTTAATAGGATAAAGAAATGAATAAATATTAAAATTATCTATATGATGATAGTTTTTTAAGAGTTTTCAGAAACCCGATTACACTCAATGATTCAGTATATGACACCTTACATTAGTCGGAAATGGAGTTTTGAGATGAAATGACTATTTGCAGTTCGATTTACGGTTTAATGTCGGCAAAAGTATTACCGACGGACACACTGATACCAGAGACCATATCAAACACTACACACTTTTTTAGTTTGTCTTTTTTTTCCAGAAGTCGTATTTCCGGTTATTATGGCTGCCCGGAAATTGAGGTAATAACTTATATGAAATTACATTATGAAATATCCTGATGATCTTTTGCACATGTTCTACTGTCTCATCTCTGGCTAGACTAGGCAAAAATTGTTTCGGCTGCTCCAGTTGTCTGGCTAAATTCACGAACATCGTAACACCTTTAATTGCTTTATTGCTTTTTACAGACACAAAAACACTACAATAAAAAATAGTATAAATTCAGTTCTAATCATCAATTTGTATTCTCTCAAGCTACATTTTTTCATGTAGTCCCATTTCATTTATTTCCAAGAAATGGAATAAAAATGCTATAATTTATGACAACCAAAGTATTACATAGGTACTCACAATACCTTTTTGAGAAAGAAATGCAGTACCAGTAATTGCAGCATAACCCGACTATGGCTCGAATTCACAACCCCTGGGTTGAATCAAAATGTAATACCAAAGAGAAAAGAACTCTTGAAATATAGGTAGTAAAGTTATGACAGGATAAAAATATCATTCACATAACTCCTTAGAAATATTTTGTGTTTGAAGACAAGTCATTATTTTGCATTTTCAATATGTTAAGAGAACAATTACATAAGCTAAGAACTTCATTTTCCCCCTCGGCTTTTATCATGGCTTGGGACATGCTAGTTACTAGAACTAGACAGCATTTGAAGAAGTGCAGTTTTATAGTTTGTACAAATCACAACACACTGTTTCACTTCAATATACTGGATGGTTTGAATCCACACAAAATCCACACTTCTCCCCCATCCAGTACCCAGACAGTTTCTATGAGTGTTCATGCACGTGTAATTCCGGAATTAAATGTTTCACATCGATTTTATTTCTCGTCCGCCATGAAAAATCAGTCCTGTGAAAATAAAAACAGATTCATATCATTCACAGTAAAATACAAGTATTACCTGAGAAAAAAATATTTATTTCATTACATAAAGTATTTAGTTGTAAATATTTTTTTTCAGCTCGATTGGGAAACAAGTTATTGAACCTTATATTAATCACTTTCGAGACCGCTTCCTGGACTTAACCAGTACTGGTGTCATACCAGGAATCATGATCGTGACCCGAGTCGGACTCGAAGCCATGATTCTTGGTTTAAGAGGCAGACACCTTAACCACTAGACCACCACTCCCCTAAAATAAAAGTTTGCAAAAGATGTTTAATATGTTCTTATTTCTTCTATTACTAATTTCTTTAAAAGGTAAACAGTTCATTAAAACGAAAAAAAAATGTCTTCAAAGTATGGTTAACAAAATTATTAATCCTTTTATTCTCGACACTGCAACCAATCATAAACATGTTGCAAACTTGCCTTTTTGAAATGTCTTAAGGATAAACATTTGAACTAAATATAACTCTGAAAAACGTTAGTAATAACTTTAAATGATGCTAACAACTTAGATATAAAAGTACATTTATGTAATGAAATCACATTTTGCAATCGGGATAACAGAAATTATTAATTAACAATGAAAATGACCAACAAGTCTATATAAAACATTGATCATATAAATTAACAAACTCTTCTCCAAATCCCTCCAGAGGCGTGCACGTCGCGGAGAAGGCACACGGCAGGTCAAGGTCAAGTCATCTTAAGTACCAGAGGTGATTGGTTGGCCTGTCGTGACTAACTCTGGAGGGTTGGCGCTAATGAGAGCCGTTTTTGTTATCGTCAGTATGGAACATGGACTGATTTTTCATGGCGGACGAGAAATAAAATCGATGTGAAACATTTAATTCCGGGACATGATGCCTGGCCAGTATTGTCGTACTTCTCTACCACCAACGAACGAAGAATGGGCTACAGGAAGATTCAGCTTGACAAAGACGTCCCCGATGAGACTACCTTAGTGGACCGGCAAGGATGCTAAATTCTCGGACATATGGAATTTCCGGCGCCGAGTATAAATAAACCGAAATAGAAAGAAAGAAAGAGATTTCCTACTTGTTACGGAAAATTTGTATTTCGCACCCTCAGTTAATTACTGTAAATACCCGATAATACCAAATAATCGATTCTTTTTGTTTGCAATATTACCCAAACGATAATAAACAAATAGCAAAAGAATACTTTATAGACATGTACTACATGAATAAATACATGTACCATGTACATAATATATTGTTTAATAAAATGCCCGCATTAAATAACCATTTACTAACCGCTGCAGTAAAATATCGGTTACACCGGTAACCAGTGAAAAGTATGGCTTTTTCACGGCAAATTTCCCCGTCCAAACAAGTCAGCAAGTTGTTGCTACTTCGCTTTTAGCGAACTTCGGATATAACGAACGATATTTTAATGTCCCATTGAGTTCGTTATAACCGGAGTCGACTGTATTTGGTCAATGAGTAACTTTTTGAAACAAAAATTATAACTTTTAAAAATTGAAAAAGAGTACTATCATTAAGGCTTGAATATCTGTAATGCCATTTTTCCGAGTGTTTAATGGGGGAATAATACAATTATCATCACAACAGTGTTAGTTTCATGTTTGGCTTTTAAAATATTAAAACGGCCAGCCAATAATACTTTAAAATACTTCGATTAAGCTTAGAAACTTGGTGTGAAGAGGAAAGGAATATATTTTAAAATGTCACAACTGTTAGACATAATAGATATATCAAAATATTCCACCAACAGTCACCTTGGGTCTTCCTTCATCAGTAAAAAGACAAATGAACACTTAACTATCAATGAACAACTCTTTCAACTGCCTTTAAATTTTATATCATCACATAGTCATATAGTCATCAATAGTACAAAGGGAACTATTTATAGGAGACAGTTGGCAAACGAAACATAAGAAAATAATTTTATTACGGGAAACATAGAGGTCATGATACAATAAAATTTTAAATACAATTTAACAAAACAATTAAGACAATATACAATAGGTTTACATTTAAAGCAAAAATAGAATGACGACCCGCATGGTCAGGACGGAACGGAAACTATTATGACACATATTTGACAACCGCAATATTAAAATAAATACAGGACACTAATAATGTTTCAAAAGGATGGGAGAAAATTGATTGAATCATATCAATTAGTAACATTAGAACTACATTTTGGCAAATATTAGACATCAGAATTTAATTACAACACAAGTACCATACGTTACATTTTAACGAAAAATAACCGACGACCCGCGTAGCCAGGGCATCGCAACGTGAAATTTTATTACACATGTGGACAATTTGAAATTAAAATATTTATAGAATCAAAGGAACCATACAGTATTTTTTGGAAGAAAGTAATTTTTATTTATATACATGTTAGTAACACTGGAAATATTTTTCACACAAATATTAGACAACATATTTTAATAACAACACAAATTCAAAATGTTAACATTTTTTAGCGAAAAATGAACCGACTACCCGCATGGCCTGAAGATCGCAGCAAAAATTATTTTAACATATATGATAACCGCAATATTAAAATAAAAAACAGGACACTTATAATAATTTTTTGGATGAGAGAAATTTGATTGAAACATATCAATAAGAAATACAATTTAACAAATATTAGACAATGCAAGTACATATGTTTACATTTTAGCAAAAAATAACCGACGACAACACGTACTTCTGTACGCACATGTAACTCCTCAATACATGTCTCCTGCCATTACACCAAAACTTCCACAAAACTATAATTCGAGAGCTTAGATTTTTTATTTATTATAACGTCGGTCTGGCAAAATACCTAAATACTTTTTCTTCGAATTGCTGTTACGTAACGCATCTTTTAAAAATGCAGCTAAACCGACTTCGGATGATGATGTTTTTGTTGATATGTCGAAGTTTTCCCTTTCTCCTCTTTAAGAGCTTCACATGTGTGGATGTGTCATGTAAGCATTCTGAAACTGGAAACGGTGATCTGTTCCGAAACATACAAAATGACTCCAAAATATTTTGTCACCAATGAAATACTCATATATTATGTAGATGTATATATCTCCAAAATTAGGCGAAGTGATTAATTGGACAACCTGATAGTTTTATTAACTTTGAGCATATAAATGGTAAGTCAAAATTAAGAACAAACAAGGGTTGCAGTCGAATAACATATCCCTAGCCATTGTCATTGTAGAAAATGCTATTACTTTATGTATATTTCAAATCCATTTATATTCCACGGTCATAATATAATGACTGGGGGGTCATTATCTTATATAGATAATGAGCAGGGGTCATTATTTTATGAGGTCAGTTTACAACGATAAATAAGCAATGAATGATATTTTTTAAACTCACGCTTCCTTTCCTCTACCAGTTTTAAGTTAAATTTTTATATACATGTATCTAAATTTTAAGTCTTTGATACTCAAAAGAGGCACAACAATGAAAACATCTTAATTAAAGACACTGCGAATGATTTAACATTTATTCCGGTGAAAAATACACAAAAACACAATAATAGCAACAAAAGTAAACAATAAGACAACTCAATGCATTGCATTAATTTCTTTGTCTAGCTAATGTGATGTAACAATGATTTTCAATAGCTTTGGAGTCAAATATAGTCGAACATGGCGCACTGAAAATGTTTGAATGAGCGTGTACGCTGACGGCAATGGAAATGTATGCTACCGGCCACATCCAGTAGGACCGGAATAATTCAACATTAAAATAAGAAAATTACGCACAATAAATATTGTAAGAACCATCATCAAATGTCTTCATACGGAAATGACCATAAAATTGTCATGTTAAAGTTTTGATGTTTTGTCCGAAAGTAAAGGAATGCATGTGCTTAAACGAGAAAAAATTAGATAGGACTGATTGATGCATATTTGCGTCTCCCAAATTTATTCCTTCGCCATCTGTCTGTCTTTCTGTCTGGTTGTCCGTCCCTCCGCATTAAGCTTGTCCGAGTTTCACAGATCAAACTACTGGTAGAATATCAACCAAACTTTACAGTACCATCCGTAATTGAGCACATCACACGTTTCGATTCGCTGCAAAAGAGCTAAAATTTGAAAAATCTTGCCCAATTTTCACAGGTCAAGCTGCTGGTGGGATTTCAAGAAAACTTCACAGGAGTGATGAGTACCATCCATAGCTGTGAATATCGCCAGCACGTCCCTTTTCGCTGCACAAGATGACCACCAGGGGTAAAATAGAAAGGTCAAACTGCTAGTTGATTTCAACCAAACTTTACAGGAGTGATCTCTACCATCCCTAGATGTGTATATCGCCAGAACAGGCGGCTCCGCTGCATAAAATAGCCACCAGAGCTATAACATCTTGTCCGGCTTTCATAGGTCAAACTGCTCGAAAATTTCAAGGAAACTTCACAGGAGTGATCAGAACCATCCCTATTTGTGCATATCACCAGCACGTTCCGCAAAATGGCGGCCAGAGCTATAAATAGAAAAATGTTGTTCGGCTTTCACTGGTCATTTTAATGAAACTGCACAAGACTGATCTGCTTCGCTGCACAAAATGACTGTCAAAGCTAACAATAGAAAATTCCTGCCTAGCTATCACATGTCAAAATGCTGGTGGGATTTCGGCCAAATTTCACAGGAGTGATCAGAGCCATACATTTGTTTTGGAGACATTTGTTTCCTCCTAGTTTGACCTTGTTTCTTCGACGGACTTTCCTTTGGAGTGTAATCAATAATCAATAACAGATCCTTTTGATTCGACAAGGATAACCTTTGTTATCAAGTATAGACATTGTATCAGACAAACCGCATCAAAAATTTGTACTGACAAGCACTTGTTAGAGTAACTAACGTAATGAACATTCCGCAAGATTTTGATGATATAATGTGAACGTACACTTTTTAAAGTATAAATATATAGCATTTATAAATATACACATAAAACAACAATTTCAACAGTAAGTCGCCGAAGAAACTGACAGAGCATCGAAACAAGAGGCTATCTGATTTGTACGAGGAAGACATATATTTTATATCACACAGTTGTTTCACAAATGAACATAAAAATCGATTTCTTTATTATTGAATATATTGAATTTCATCAAATACCAATACAAAAAATTGATGGTTAACTAACAACCATAGATATGTTGTTTTGGGTTTTTTTTTTCGTTTATTTGAAAATAATAAACTGTCTGCTAAAGTCGTGTTTTAGTAGTGCTAGCAAAATACACATTAAGATGATTTGTTTTTAAAAAATATCAAATTTTTATTTTTACAAAAGCTGTTAAAATCAAATGACATTTTAACAAACAAAATCTGCCAAACAATTGAAATAAAATAAAAATCTTCCATAACTTAGGTAGACCTAAAATGTTTGCCTATTCTCGTATACTTCAGGTCTGCCTTAAACTTATGTTATATATATTTCTGTAGTTTGTTACATATACATTTGTAATTTGTTATATATATTTCTGCATTTTGCGTCTCCAAAATCCCCGAGTAAAGTTTACATAGTAGGTTTGACCTCCTGAAGTTAAATTATAATCTTAGGATGATCTGCAACTGTGTTTGCACAATTATCCGCATGGCTTTCACAGCGGTATTGTTTATATGTAACATTGGTAGAGACGTTTTTAACATCATGAAATGATTAATACAAGTTCACGCATTCCCGAGTCCATTTTCATGCATTCTCTACTTTCACGATTCCATCTTTAATTCTGAAAGCTTAAATTTCACTCTTGCTATAAAGCATAGTGATACATATAATAAAATTGTTAGTTCTTTTGTCTTGAACTACCTGAAAACACTTTTATTTAGAATTAAAGCATATGCGTAACATTAACAGAAAGCATCAATATCAAAGTATTACGGGTAACAAAGTATTACGTTACAGAATATAACAGATTCACATTACATTCTGCAATTATTTAACAGACCGGGTAGTGAACATTGATAGTTGTTAAAGTTGTAAATGATACTTTCAGATTTATAATAGTTTACGTAATTACTTCTTCCGTTGACTGGCTTGCTGTTACGGAGCACCTTGCTCTCGCATGCGTACATGTAATCTAAAAACAAATTAGTTTCTTCAATAAATTCGTCGGACAGATCTTCCAATGGAATGCATTCTAACTGCTGCAGAACTTTTCTTCCACCTGGCCTATCAAAAACAAAGCACTTGCGTTTACAAAAATATTTCCAAATACATTCCCGTGGTCTGTTATATTTAATTGTTGTACTATCGTTTTCTTGCTTAAGTTTAAGACAATCTTCAAGATAGACATCTGGAGTGATTTTATTGCCATCTTTTTCTAGCTCTAAAGAAAAATCTCTAAGACAAGGAACAAAAGTTGGGAGAATCATTCCAAGCTGTTCGTCATCGACGCTTTCTGTCCTGTTCCGGAATCTTATATTTTTCGACATTTCTGTTATAAATCTTTAGGTCCAATGTAAGTAAAGTAACCAATGTTATCACACTTATGTCCTTTTGTTTTAATATTTTGATTATAAAAAATTATTTAAGTAATATGAAAGTGGAACCTTTAAAATGAAAGAAAACAGCACATTGATTAACTCTTATGGCACACGCAGATTGTAAAAAAGGTGAGTTTACCCTAGAAAACTCACATGAAGCTCTAGCCTAGAAGATTTTAAAAATAGTTCCTCTTTTTTCCTATAGTAATAAATCTAAGTAAAAGGTGACCCAAAGCGAGGTCAATTTAGACAACTGTTATGAACAAACGTGGTATAAGTCTTTACAACATTATCAAATATCTTAGCACTAGGCATTGGGCTTTGGATATTTTAAAAGGTTTCCTTCAAGAAACTCCGAAAATGAAGTAAACAATGGGCCGGGGTCAATTTGACCCAAGACCATAATTTGTACGATTTTTAAAGTGGAACACACAAAAAAATGCTGCACATGTTTTTTTAATTCTTGGCTTTAAAGATAAACAGAAGTTTTAAAGATTTCATTTCTGTAGAATCAAAAGACCATCGGGACGGGACCAGTTTTTAACCAAGGGTCATAATTCTAGCAAACGTGATGGTTTATTAGACAATTACACCAAATATCTAAGCTGAATGTCTTGTGCTTAGAGAAAATATTCTTTTCCGCCTATAGGTGGCTTTGTTCAAATCAAATTTAGCATGTGGAGTGGTATCTAAGGAATCATTGTAAATGGGTAATAGAATACGATTAATAGCCAACGACGATAATAAAAGCTCATCGTGTGATCAGGTGAGATGTTATTGGAATTGATTCCTAATTTTGGAATGAAACTGTTTTGGAATAAATAAAAACCATACACAAAATACACAAGAATTTCGTGTTATAAAAAATATATATTCACTGCAAAATTAATTTCATTTCTTAAATTTCTGATATTATACCTTCAAACAAACAAAAAGAAAAATTGAAAATAACTCTACATAGGTATGATTTAGGAAAAATAAATAAGCAAAGCGAGAAGTAAATAAAATCATTGAAGATACCCTCCAATTGAAAAGAAAAATGTTTGTGTTTTAATTTTCCTGTTCATGCGCTAAAATGGAAATCAAACCGATAAGGAGAGTGAGACAATGTTCGTAGGAATAAGGTTCTTGATAGACTATATAGTTATATGATGGTTGTATACAATTTAACCCTCGTCCAGCGGTTCGACTAATATATATGTAAACAACCGTAAATACAGGGTCATATTATCTGTCAAACATTTTTATAACAAACAAGGTGGATTAGTTTGGTAGAAGGCCTTTGAAAAGTCAATCGCAATTTTGCAACTACGTAAGTACCGGGAACCATATAATAAAGGATACGTCAGTTTATCTACAGCATCTTGGTTGAAGGTTGACATCATGTTATAGACTAAGACATTACATAGCAGCACCGCAAGCGTAAATATTCTGTTATCATGATCCTTGTCGCCCTGTAGAAAATTTGATATATGATCATGATCATTATCAAAGAGGAAAAAGACTACACAATTGTTTTATTAAATGTTACTGAACATCAAATAAGTAATTCTCTATTTTCTTTAAAGGTACAAATTATAATTATGTGCATATTTGTCATATCTGTTTCTGTTAGGAATTGTAATGTTTGTTTTGATTATAATCAATTCATATACAATACCTTCGAAACATCTCCTAAACCCTCTGTATCTAGAAGGACAAGAACAGTGTTGTCTTTAAGTGGATGATCCTTACACCATATCCAGATTCCCTTTGTTTTGGACTCTATAGTCTTTCCAAGCGGAAACCCTGACATAATACAACGTTTTGCTTTCAAAACATATTGAAGTGGCGATGCAGTTTTCAAAAACTACTAATATCGATTCACGGGTTAATGTAAAAACACGCAAAAACTTTATCAAATCATCTCTTGTTTAGCAGAAAAGACTCATGTCGCAATCCAAATCACCAAAACAAAAATCTGCACATATTTATATATTGCGTTAATCATTATAGAATTGACAATTACAAAGGTAGTGCATTTATTTTATGTATCGGGACTTTCCCTTTCGTGAATAAAATAAAAATATTGAAAAGGGGTAATCCCTCGGAAGCAATGAAAACTACAGGTAAATGCAAATGTTTGATTGAGTCTGTTCATGAGCGTAAAGGGCAACATCCGTCTCGCCTGCTTATAACGGCTTAATTGGTATCCAATTTTCAGCACTTAATGTGCCGGAATCAGTACTCCCGACTGTCCAGAAAAAATATAACGACACTAAAGTGAAGTACGGGGCAACTTTCAAAGCGGTCACACGATAATTGATACCTTCTGTGCTGAATAATATGATGTTTTCTTGTTGTGTACCGCCTTATCATTTTACCCTATTTACCTCAAAATAGTAACCCAGTGTGTAGCACATCTAAAGATTTTACCGTTCGAAGAGTTTGCAAGCCGGTTCATGAGGTATGATTTTCCAGTCCTGTATAGCCCAGTAATCGCCAGTATCACAAGTTGTTTATCAATCTCTTGAAATTTGCTTCAGTATGTCCTCGTCAACTTTGAATTTCCCATTATCATCTGTAGTTACTAAGCACTTTGGCGCTTCAAAAATACTAAATAGGTCATTGAAATTATGACTATGTTACCAGTGTTATAATGTTTTTCATAAACAAAACCATCTAAATAGCGATTTCATATTTATGAAGATCAAGTGTACATAATTATATTTCGCTAAAGCCATTGTTAAAAACAGTAAGAACATTTAATAATGATAACACAAAACGTTTTATTTAAAAATTATATTACAATAATGATTGGTTCTGCAGAACGTTCTGTCATTATTTAGCTTTGTTTTATCTCCTTAGTTGTTCTAAAACGCTCCATTGTACTTGAATAATGTGATCGGATAGTAAACGTTTTCAATTTACTGTGTACAAGTTGCTTTAAAACGATCATGTTATTTCAGATAAAATACGTTCGAGCAATTTGCTGAAATTGCTGAATGTGTAGCCGTATGAAAGGCTTCAGTAGGCTTGATATAGATTCATTCCAAATACATGTATTTGGTGAAATATGTCATAATATAGTCCTCAAGTCATCTTAACATCTCATTGCGCTCTATCTTAAGTGATAAAGGATTTTGAAGTTGTGAAATTATCTGCCAAAGGTGATAACCTATCTGGTAGTCCATAAACCTCTGTACCATCCTAATGATAACTGTCCTCGAATAGGATATAAGACTGACAATAAGAAAAATAGCAAGTTGTACTGGCATATCAGAAGCCAATATGCACACACTTTTTAACAAGTGTGTGTACCTTAAAAAAGGCTGTAACTAGGTATATAGTCGGTTTGCACAGCGAGGAATGAAAGAAGCTATGCCTTAAATGTGTCCCGATATTTTAAGAAAATTTAAAAGCTTCGATAGTGTGGCTACTTGTATCAGTAGACAAGATTGTTAAACATGTTTCTCCAATTTAAATGGGACAGTTCTTCAATTATTTACCATTTGGCCATACAGCCACTGTATGTGTTAAAAATAATTGAAGAATTATTTGCAAAGTATTTTCAGTGATATGGGCTGTCTTACAAGTGAGACAGTGTTAAAGAAACTCCAAAGAGGACTAAAATAAGTTAAAGTCCCATACATCATTGCCCAAACACACACTGAGGCAATTTTACATATCTGCTGTTAAAAATTGGATATAAGGTTTGTTAAAATACAAAGGTTTTGAACAAAGCATGTGAGAAACGGAGCATGTAAGAAATACGTAAACTATCTTTATTTGCCGGACCTTCCTATAAAATATGATAAACTGAGTTTAAAAGAGTAAAAATCGAGAAATATCTGAAGAAATTTACCTCATGTGTTTACCCTCGTTCATTGTCGTGTCGGGTTAGATTAGTAAATTTGGATAAAATACCAATCTCCTGTAAACATATACACATTGTTTAAAGCTGCTATCCCATACATTGTAGTTCGGGTGTTTTTTTTTAAATAAATTGTCATCAAAAGATATAATTTCGACAAGGCTTGTACACTTATATTGAACTAGATGATTAATGTCTTGTCCGACGAAAAAAATCTCTAAGTAAGATTTGCTATGTTTATAATGCAGAAATTATTAACTTTTGCAAAGCTTTATTTTGTAAATATTGGCTAATTTATAAAGACGTCCGTTAACTGTTTGCACGTAGATTCGTTGGTTACGGATAAAACAGCTGTGCTCTTTATCTTGCAAACAATTGCTGCACAAAATATCATTGAAAATTATTTATATAAGAAGAGACAAAAAAGAAGAACATATCCCGGTAATCCGGTTTAAAACTGACATTTATATAGAAGGTTCTACCTGCTGGCTACATGAGAACAGGCGTGATAATAGGAGTTTTAATATCTTTGTCAAGTGAAACATGACAACCGTTAGGTCAAAGATATCTCGTGAAAACTGCAAAATTTACGTCTATACATATTTATAAATTTGGTAACAAGATTAAACATGCAATAAAGCACATGTTGATTTTATTTAACTACCCCTCTGACGCTCTCGAATTCTTTATATAAAATAGTTAGTGCATTAACCCTATTACTATTAATTGTGAAAACCATATTCACTTGTTTCAAGACTATTACTCTCTTCTTTTTACATATAATGTTTAAATAAATATAACGTTTTATATATATAAAGTAGGAAACAGTTGATTAAATTTAACATTTATTTGTAGATAATATAACGAAAGAAGGGCATTCCTGATAACTATCATAATGTCAAATTTATCTTATTGTGATTATATAATATTTAATCACTTTACCTAGTTATAAAATCAACTTAGTTTACAAACTTAAGATGCGTCACATAACATTTATGTATTGTTTTACGGTGCACGGATTAACATCGTTAGGATAGGATAGGGTTTATTAAACAGACTTGACGGCAGGTAGAATGTTGGATTGTGAAATAGGCGAAACGGATTCGAATTTCGGAAGGTGCATGTCACTTTAGTTGTAGTTGATCATGACAAGTAATTTATGGTCAAACACATTGTACCCTTGCACTTGTATGTACAGTAGTTATTAGTTCTTTGCCAAAGTGAAGGTTATTAGTACATGTATTGGTAAACTGCTTGGCAGACTGTCAAGGAATGACATTTATGTCATTTCTGACAACCACTAGGTATCTGTCAAGTATTCCTTGGAGCTTGGTACAAAAATTATCTCAGCTATTTTTTACATTTTTTTATTTACTTTCTGTTGATTAATTTACTAAATGCTCCACTTGCTAGAGATGAATCGTACTCTGCTGGATTGGCTGAATCTATTTTTCTGGCAAATACCAGTACAATAATTTGTGTTCTGTAGTCCTGCAGGAGTTCATCTTACTTCGCTCATGTGCAGTAGCTCCAACCAATTAAAAATTAAACTACATGTCTACTTTGAGAATCGTGACAGTACGTACATCATGTTAGACATTCCCGACTTTGTGCGTGAAAAAAATGTGTATAATAGAAATTTAACAGTGTAAATTTATTTTCTTTCTGGTTTATTAATTTTAAGATACTTTATCAACATTAAATAACTCTAACATTTCAAATGTTCCGTCGTGTATCGGAAAGTATCAAGTAAGTAATATGAATGACTTTAGTTCGTCGTCGTTGTTGTCGGCTTCCTGCAAAACCTTTAATGTAGCCCAATGTTCAATCATTATAAAAGTTATTAACATGAAACTAGGACACAGTACCATTTTCGAGTGTGTCAGAGTGGTAGTAAAATAAAACTTACATGTGCTTTATTATTTTTTATATTTACTCATATAGAATACGAGGTTTAGCTGCACATGATGCAATTGTCAGACAAGGGACATATTTCTGAAAGCTATATTTTTGGACTTATGTCCCTGTTAAACTCTTGTTTTAGTAAGTTCATCACTGTAATAATTGTCTCTCTTTACGGTAGGCCTATTTTACTAATCTTAATTTTAAATATGTTATACATTTATTTATATTTAATGATCAACATTATTTTTTGTCCAATCATGTTGCAGTATTTTTTCAAATTTCTGCTTTGTCTAACTTTGTATAATGTGTACTTACTAAATAAAATTTACTTAATCCGTCGTCTAACCAGTGTAACTAAATTCAATATTGCATTATATTAGGGAGGAGTTAGAGGTGTGGTTTGCACTCTGAAATGTAAAATATGTAGGTACAGCATAAGCGGGAATAATAAACTACCACAAAAATAAAAAAAAGTGATCTGTTTTTCAAAGGAGCAAATCAATAGGGATTTTTTTAATGTTAGTGAATAACTTGCATCAAATAACAAATTTGTATCAATTAATAAGCTCATAATAATTTTCCTCACATTTTCAATTTATTTTAAAAGAATGTACACATTCCATTGACTCCGTTGCTTTTAGCTAATTGTATCATTTTCCCAGACATGATATTCTTACTGTAGACAAAGGTATAAATTCGGGGCATTTTATTTTAAAAAATGTGCCTGATTATATGTTGAAAGGGCCAACTAATTAGCTTATCTAAATGTGACATGTAAGGAACTTGACTAGGTTTAGACATCATGTGTTTGTGTTGTATCACTATTTTGTGAAAACCACAAAAGGGCGGGCTATATATAGGCGACAATGTTCACGCAGTTTATAAAAATGCCTTGTTTTTTGTTGTAAAATAATGTTGATCATTGAATAGGTTAATTTTTAGTAATACGCATTAACAAAAATAGTTTGTCCCATGCCTACGGCACGGTTGACCAATTATTTTTGTTAATACATATTATTTAACACTAACCTATATTTATTGTTGTTACATGCTGAGGTCAAAGTATCTACACACGATTTAAATTTAAACAACTATTAAACGTGCATAATACAAAGCACTGATAAAAAGTCTTATGTTTCATATTTAAGTTCAGATACATGTTTGTATAAAGTCGGAACGGTTGAAATAAAATCTGTCTGCGTCGCGCGTGACAGACTGGCTTTATAAACACTTTCCTAGTTACGGATGACATTTAACACTGTGCAAGTATGATACACTGAGTCAATAGCATAAAAATGATGAAATACATTGAATGTATAAAAGAATTTGCACAGGTAGTACACTGTCCCAGGACATGTCACCAATCATGTTCATAAAGTTTAAAGTTGCCAACTGGTGACCTATTAATTTTGAATCCAGTAATTCACTGAGTATGTGGTTGTTTTGTTTTTTTGTCTTTTGTGTGTGTGTGCGTGTGTGCGCGCGTGAGTGCGTGCGTGCGTGCGTGTGTGTGTGTGTGTGTGTGTGTTTGTTTTCTAAGTTTAATAATGGTCTTTCCGCCCTTTCAGTCACTGTGACCCCGAACAGGTCACCAAGCATGTCCTTAAATAGTATTAAAGTTGCCAAATGGTGACCAATTATTTTTGAATGCAATACAGGCAGTTAAACAATGGGGGAAGTTATATTAACCAAGATATAATGTTGAAATTAATGCAGAAATCAAGATGAGAAGGATTATCTCCCTTATTCATAGAAACATCAAGCTACAAAATAGAATAAAATCTCATGAAATCAAAAATGAGATCTCGACCTAGACTTAAGTATTGAGTTTGCTGGGCCACTGGCAGGCCTATCAGTTATTTACACTTTCTGTGAGAGGCCAGCAGCTGTAGGATTGAACGGTTTTGGACCTATTTCATCATCCTTCTCCTCAGATCAGACATTTTCTGTGATGCCGGCGCTGGAAATATCAAATTTAAGTGGCATTTTGTCCTTGTATAAAAAGGATTTAATCATTTAAACTTTACTAATGATCAAGAAGCAAACGATGGCTCATTTGTATGGCAAATAAGTATTTTTTCAAGAAACTGTAACAAACACACAAGAAATAAGCGATTTATTTTAGCTTGATTGTATTTTTATACTTATATGATTCAAGGTGTTTTCAAATACTAAACTAAAATGTTTAATTTCCATACATTTCTTAAAAATACATTTCTTAAAATTACTTTCTTCTAAAATCTTAATGAAACCCTAGTGTTTCATATTGCATTTTAAGTTTACTTAGTCATACATTTTATATAATTCAAAAGAAAGACAACAAATATTTTAGTATAAGTGCATGTATTTTATTATAATATGAACTTGAAACATGACGAAGATTTATGTATGTTATTTGACAATATACATGCAGGCTGGACTCGGTGGTTATAAATGTCAGAAAGATTAATAATGTACATGAGAATATACGTGTTTCATAACAATTTATGTTAAAAGCTGTCATTATAAATAGTGGTCTCAACGCCCAGTCTAGGAAGTTCGAATTTGATAGTTGACTTGTACACTTGTGTATCAGTAATAAAATATGAAACATCTGTGCGTTCTCTCTCCGTAATACGACACTAGTACTAGCCGTATGAGACCAAATAGATTTACTTTCTTTTTTTTATTTCATTTTTAACTGTAAATTATGCAGTTCTGCAATGCAAAACATCAATATTAAATATCATTATTAAATATGAATACAGGATTTGAAAGCAGGCAGTTAATATCACAGATATTTATTTACATTTTCTATTAATTCTATCATAAATTTTCCTTAATTTTTATCATTCATTGTCTTATTATATTACATTTTAAAACTTCCTGATTTCAACATAATGTGTACTGTAACCCCTCTAATTCAAGAACCCTACCTGTTCCCCATTAATTAAAGATCCATATCTTTAACCCCTCTAGTTAAGGAACCTTTCCTGTATTACATTGAAGTGACATTATGCTCATATTTTCATAGTGAAGTTGAGCTGAACTGACTATATATTTCAAAAGATAGTGATTGACTAACGGTTCATATTGGAAAATGTTTAGGATAAAATTAAATCTGCCTAAAATATAAATAGACTGCCTCACTCTTTTTATGAAATGAGCGTAACAGGTTAATTCTATTGGATATTTACGAAAATATCGTTTGAATCCATGCGTTGTTTATTATCATTTCAAATTATTTTTTATATTAAAAGGAATTATGGCAAAAGGAAAACTTATTTTGACATTCACTTGTTCTTGGATTGGCATAATGTCAATTTAATTAAAGAACCATATATTTAACCACTCTTGTTCAGGAACCATTCCTGCACTTCATTAATTCAAGTATTATATCTTTAACTCCTCTGATTCTAGAAACCTACCTGTACCCCATTAATCAAAGAACCATATCTTTAATCACTCTAATTCTTAGACCATTACAGTAACCCATTAATTAAAGAACTATTATTTTATCTTTCACTTCTTTAATTCATGAACCATATTCGCACCCAATTAATGAAATACCCTTATCGTTAACACTTCTAATTCTAGAACCACACATGTACCCCATTAATTAAAGAACCATAATTTTATCTCTTACCATAGTTTAAGTACCATTCCTGCAACCCATTAATTAATAAACCTTATACGAGGGATGATCAAAAATAAACCGGACTGTGACTGTCAATTGAAGAATTTTCAACCTATCACTTATTGTTATATATCACACTTAATCGGAAAACAATACCGGTAAACTGATGCTTTATCTAATCTGATAACGCAAAAACTTGTCCGTAACAGCGAATTCAAAAACCATGGTAACACACACCCGGCGCAGTGTGTAAATTCAACTTGACATCTGGCGCTTTAAGCTGCGTATATATTCACAATATGGCACATTTAGATTTCAAAATACGCCAAAACGTCATGAACATACTTTGACGTTGTCAGTAAAAATGACTTCATTTAAACCATATTTATATTTGCAATCACAATTCAAACGTCACATGTGAATGAAATATTCCCGTTAAAACTATGTCGTCGGAATGTATCAAAAATCGATCAATAAGAAAAAAATTGTCAAAAGTAAGACGAGAAACTGTTTAAAACGTAGAAAAAGATTATGGGTATCAAGGGAAAATTTCCAGAAAGCCACAGCATATGTTTTGAATAGCATTAAGAATTAAGAAAGGGTAATAGAGAAATTGAGAACAAGTAAGGTAGAGACAGAAAAATAAATTTTCAAGGACGTTGGTGACGCCAAGACGTTGAAAAATAACAGTCGATTGACTGCGGACATTGTCAACGATGTTCGAGAGTAGCTACGGGACGGTGCAGTGCAAATCTAGAGGTTTTAAATGATAACCAGTTAATGCGCATTTATTATATATATTGTATTCTTGGGTTTACAATTGTATCAATTATTTTCTTATTTTAGCGCAGTAGTTTTTATGGAGAAATTGTGTCAACAATTAGTGAGTCACTGTTCAAAATCGGCTATGCGTTCTCAGTATTTCTTAAAATAATGAAATTTTGTTCATAGCTGTATCTTCTTTTATTTTTTTCTATGTATGATACTTATCATTTCAGCAACATTATTTTAACATTTCATACGTATTGTAGTACATAATATAGGTCTTTTGCAATGTGCGATTTTTCCAACAATCAAGTTACAGAAGGAAAGAACGGAAATTTGCGTCATTACAGGAGCTCTTTATCATCATCCATTTTTAAAAAAAATACAATATGATACCTAATTGTACAGAAATATATGGGCAGTGGATCCGCCGCATCAACAACATGATTGTACCACGTATTGGCCTACTCCGTGAATGAGTAAAAAGCTGCTACGAAGGAAAATACGCTTGCGACGTCGTTCACGCCAATTTCAAGTTATACCGTGCGCCGCATTGCTTTACATGTACATACCAATAACAGCATAACTTTTTTATTTGTCAATGTTTCTTGTTGGTTTTTTTGTATCATTTAGGGGATAGATTCCGATTTATTTTCCGTGTATTTTTATTTAAATTCATTTAACAGGTAAAGAATCATGTACAAAGTCCGGTTATTTTTTGATCATCCCTCGTATCTAACCATTTTAATTCAGAAACCATACCTGTACCTCATTAATTGAAGAACCATAATTTTATCTTTACCTTATTTAAGAACCCTACTTCACCACATTCACTCAAAAACCATATCTTTATCTTTAACTACTTTAATTCAAGAAACATACATTTACCTCATTATTTAGAGAACCATAATTTCATCTTTATCTTTAACTACTTTAATTCAAGAATCATAACTTTATCCCAATAATACAAGAACCATATCTTTACCACCACCCCCCCCCCTCCGGACATAATTTCAGTCACGGGCAGACACTTTATACAGAACAGTTATATTATCTTCTGATAAAACTTAATAGAATATGATGTGGGCTGTCTTTAGAAGGTGTATGATAATAATAGTGTAGAGATACGAGGAAAAACTGATTACCTGTACCGTAAACACAATATATCTTTATTTAGTTAAAACATTTCAGACTTTTTGGTTAACAAGGACAAATTTAAACTCCAACGTAATAATAGTTTATAAACGGATAATTTTGTTCTAGATTATATGCGGACATTTTCATATCAAATTTTATTGAAAAAATGAAATTCCTTCTCTCTATACTCATTATCATTAATAACTTGATTGTGTTGCTTGCAAACAATGATAACTGTAGAGAAAACGATCTGAATGCTTTAATGGTACGTCTGCGTGTACTTCGAACAGATTTTGCCGACTTGAAAACCAAGCACGATGAACTGATCAATCGTATCGATTTAATAAATAACACTCAAGCAGGTCTCAAGGAAGCGAATGATAACCAAGAAACAGAACTTAAAAAGCTTAAACAAGAAATCAACAGTACATCTTCAGAAATCAACACAGAAAACAGAAAACAAGATACAGAACTAACCAAACTTAGGCAAGAAATAGATGCAATAAAAGAAGGTATTCTATTAAAATATTTATTCTAAGATGACAGGGCATTTTAAGATGACTCAACTGAGGTATTCTTTCACATGAATGGGTCAGAACCTTTTTTCAAGATATCTATACCATTTGATTTAGGTCTATACCAACACTATGTACGAAATTTCAGAACAGTAAAAAATGGTCATAACTCTTTTCCATAGTTACCACTTTCATTCCTAAAATTAATTTACTGAAAGAAAAGAAAAAATAAGACTCCAATCGGTCTAAAAGTTGCTCTAAAATTAATTTTCTGTATAGGACTTATTATATTTCTACATATATTCCATTTTAAGTGCCCCAGCTAATTTATGTAAAATTTTCAAATTTTATGTTTTAGGGTTTTGGACCTCAAAGGAGCTATTTTATGTAACTTCACAGTAAGATTCAAGAGTTACTACAACACTTTCAGTGTAGGAACTCGAAAACATATGTTATATGTCCACTTCCAGGTCTGCTTGAAAAAAAGATTCCCATCATTTGTCGCGCGCATGAACATAAACTATTTATGTGCCGATTATACACATTATTTTGCAATTCAATTTGAAATCCTCCTACTCAATCAAAATCTGCTACAAAGTTGAGTCATCTTAATGATTATGAAATTCATTTTGTGTCGCATGTAGCTCAAAAAGTATTTTACCTATAGTTATGAAACTTTACAGAAATGTTACTCAAGTTCTGTACCTGGGTCTCGCATGTAGATTAATTATGTTTTGTCAGAGTTATTGCCCTTAACTGGATAAAAATTTGCAATTTTCAGCTTGTGTCGCACAGAACTCTAAAAGTATTTGACCTAAGGTCATGCAACTTTACAGGAATGTTGATAAGCATGTGTAGATGTGCATCTTGATATTTTCGTGTAGAATTATTTTGTATTTGTAGAGTTATTGCCTTTTACTTAGTGAAAATTTGCAATTTTCAATTTGTGTCGTGCGTAGCTCAAACAGTATTTAACCTAGAGTCATGAAACTTTACATGAATGTTGCTCAGCATGTGTTGTTGTGCACCTTTGGTTTCGCTTGCATGTGGATTTATCCAGTAATCAAGACTTATTACTCTGGACTTAAAAACCCTGGAGTAAAAACCGTTCCATTAAGTTATGTCATAACGGATAATTTTGTTGTAGATTATATGCGGACATTTTCATATCAAATTTTATTGAAAAAATGAAATTTCTTCTCTCTTTACTCATTATCATTGATAACTTGAATGTGTTGCTTGCAATCTATGATAATTGTAGAGAAAACGATCTGAATGCTTTAATGGTACGTCTGCGTGTACTTCGTACAGATTTTGCCGACTTGAAAACCAAGCACGATGAACTGATAAATCGTATCAATTCAATAAATGCCACTCAAGCAGTTCTCAAGAAAGCAAATGATAACCAAGAAACAGAACTTCAAAAGCTTAGACAAGAAATCAACACAAAAAACAGAAAACAAGATACAGAACTTACCAAACTTAGGCAAGAAATAGATGCATTTAAAGGTATTCTATTAAAATATTTATTCTAAGATGACAGTGCATTTTAAGGTGACTCAACTGAGGTATTCTTTCACATGAATGAGTCAGAACCCTTTTTGAAGATATCTATACCGTTTGATTTAGGTCTATACCAATACTATTTACGAAATTTCAGAACAGTAAAAAAATGCTCATTACCCTTTTTCATAATTATCACTTTCATTTCCAAAATTAATTTACTTAAAGAAAAGAACAAAAAGACACCAATCGGTCTAAAAGTTGCTCTAAAATCAATTTTCTGTATTAGACTTAGTATATTTCTACATATATTACATTTTAATTAAGTGCCCCAGCTAATTTATGTAAAATTTTCAAATTTTATGTTTTAGGGTTTTGCACCTCAATAGAGCTACTTTAAAATGTTCAGTGCATAATATTTTAATAATAAAAAATCTTGTTTGAAATTAAAGATAGTGTTGTTTGAAAATAGTTTATTATTCAGGTTGAAGACAAACTACTGCAAAATCATTATGATCAACAAATTTCATGCTTTTTCTTGAAAATGATAAAATATGATCCAATGAAATTATGTTTCGTCTGCTGTAAGATTACTTTGCACAACCCGATGTGCAATTTACTTTGTTTTGCAAAAACAGACATTCCATAGATTACACAAATACACGAAAATTTCTTTTTAGATAAAACCATGGCATTTTATGCCTAAGAAACTATTATATTATGTGAGTTCACAGTAAGATTCAAGAGTTACTACAACATTCCAGTGTAGGAACTCGAAAACATATATTATATGTCCACTTCCAGGTCTGCTTGAAGAAAAAAATATTCCCATCGTTTGTGGCGCGCATGAACATTAACTATTTATGTGCCAATTATACACATTATTTTGCAATTCAATTTGACATCCTCCTCCTCAATCAAATTCTGCTACAAAGTTGAGTCAACTTAATGATTATGAAATTCATTTTGTGTCGCATGTAGCTCAAAAAGTATTTGACCTATAGTTATGAAACTTTACAGAAATGTTTCTCAAGTTCTGTACCTGGGGTTTTGCATGCAGATTTATTATGTTTTGTCAGCCTTATTGCCCTTGACTGGATAAAAATTTGAAATTTTCAGCTTGTGTCGTACGTATCTCATAAAGTATTTGACCTAGGGCCATGCAACTTTACAGGAATGTTGATAAGCATGTGTAGTTGTACATCTTGGTATTTTCGTGTGGATTTATTTTGTATTTGTAGAGTTATTGCCTTTTAATTTGTGAAAATTTGCAATTTTGAATTTTGTGTCGTGCGTAGCTCAAACAGTATTTAACCTAGAGTCATGAAACTTAATATAAATGTTGCTCAGCATGTGTTGTTGTGTACATTTGGTTTTGCTTGAATGTGGATTTATCCAGTTATCAATACTTTTTACCCTGGACATAAAAACCCTGGAGTAAAAACCGTTCCATTAAGTTCTGTTATTTGTTCCTTGTGTGATTTAGGTGGAATCAACCAATTTAACAGGAAAAATGATCAACATCACTGTGAAGCTGTGCACCTTGGGTTTCGCATGTGGACTTTTTACAGTTTTGTTTGTCTGTGCATTTATCCAGTAATGAAGACTTATTACCCTGGACTTAAAAACCCTGCAGTAAAAACCGTTCCATTAAGTTGTGTTATTTGTTCCTTGAGTGATTTAGTTAGAATCAAACAACTTAAGGTGACAACAGACACTTTCCGTGGTACTCACATAAATGTCATTTAAACCAACTTATTTTAGTAATAATTGTTATTTATTTAATCTTTGTGCATTAAATGTCGTTGATCAACATAAAAAATAACATATTTGAAAAAAATGCCTTTGTAAATGATTGATTTTTAATAAAAATCCTAAAATTTTAAATCGTCATATCAAAGTCATTTTTTTATTTTTTTGTCATCAAACTTTTGGAAAATAAACATACTTATAATATCTGGGGAACCGTGTCTCAAATTTTTTCTATCTTTTCTCAAAAAAATATTACGTAACGTCAAACATTTTATGCGACTTTTTTCACCATACATATTACGTAATTAAAGATAATTAAGTCGCTGATCGAGCAAACAAAAATCCCTGACACGGTTCCCTCCGTAAATAAATTCCCTTTCATGTGCTTTAAACCGCATGTTAATTGCTTGATTATTAAAAAAAGTTATGCCGATTCAAAGTTAGTCCGACCCGCATCAAACGAAGTGTCATAAATCGGCTGTTCTCTCTCGGACCCCTACGTTTCACGCTAAATAATTGCATAATACACAAATATTCGCACCAGAGAGGGTCACAAGTTGCGCTAACATACTCTAACAACATTTCATGACCAGTGACATCTGACCAATTAAAAAGTTGCTGATTAATATCAGTTTATAACAGAAATTTCTTCAAATCTTAACGTGATTTACTGTCGGTCGCACATGTCACGTGACTTTCGGTAAAATTTGAGGCACTCGGTGGGGGGAAATGGAACGTATTTGCGCACCGCTAGCGGGGTATTTAATTGTTTCACTTTTGAAGATTATTATTATTATCATCAGCATTATTATTATATTATACCAGAGTCACTCTGTCTGTGTATTCGTGTATAAAATTCCGTTAAAATATAAAATAAAATAACAAAAAACAGAGCTTCTGATGGTCTTTTAAAGTCCATGGTAAATGTAAAAATAAAAACGAGATATTATATATTTCTTCCTCCAAATTGAAATAAATGCTTGACATAATTATTACAATAGAAGAAGAAGGTATCACTCGATCATTATGATCTGACCTTTATGACTTCTTTTATCATGAAAATCATCTATGTACGGCATAGATATCCAGTTTCTACTGGGATATACAATAAATTCCATACTTTGTCCCAGGTTTATTAGTACTGTGTTCGATTTACTGGCGAACAATTTATTCAGAGCATTCACTGATAGTATATATTAATATCTTTTTTTATTGATTCATAGAGAAATGATCATCCTTAAACAATCTAAAATGGTTTAGAAATTAGTCAGGGACACCTTACCACAAGTCATATAGGCGTTCACATAAAAAATGTTGTCTGTTTTTGTTGTTGTTTTACTTGACATTGTTAGAAAACGAGGTTGAATGTAAAGCAAGCGATGAATCCGTACAAAAGTCCATAAACTCAATGTAATATCTATCAGATTAACGGGACAGACAAATTATTTTCACACATTATGGATATTTTAGCAACTATATTTTAAATCAACCCGTGGTCGTGCGATTTGCCGCTATGCTTAATTATTTATGTTTCATACATTATGTTACGTACATTGGCCGACAATTTCTTATTTTATAAAAATACTTAATAAAAGGTAGACGATATTCATAAAAGATGTACGGTATTTGTACGATACATGAATTACGAGTAGTATGGACAAGTATGGACGGGTAATTCACGGATATATGGAACTACCCGATTTCCCTCATTGATGCCTCAACAGGGGGGCGAGCGTTATCGATAATTGACAGGTTACGCGAATAGCAGATAAAATGGTACAGGTACCGTTTAAAAACGTTTAAAAACACATTTTTTGGACTAACTGCTTCCAAAATTAAATCACGAATGTGTTCAGAAAAGGTTGATAAATCTACTAAGCAAAGAATCTCATTTTAGGTATTTTCAGTAATAATTGACTCCGTTGTCACCTTAACAGGAATAGTGATCAATATCACTGTGAAGCTATGCACCTGAGGTTTTGCATGTGGATTTTTTCCAGTTTTGTGTGAGTTATTGCCCTTGACTTAGTACAAATTTGCAATTATCAACTTGTTCATGCATAGCTCAAAAAGTGTGTGACCTGTAGGCATGAAAGTTTACAAGAATCGGGTCAGGACGTGTACTAATGCAACTTGGGATTTGCTTGTGGATTTATTCAGTATTTGTAAAATTCTTGCCGTTAACTTAGTGAAAGATTTATGGTTTTCAACTTTTGGCACATTCAGCCAAAACAATATTTGACCTACGGTCTTAAGATTGACAAAACAGTGGAGAATTTCAACCAAAGTTGGCAGGATTGATCCTTGGGTGAAAGGCTTCCTCGGGTGTTCAAAGACTTTCATTCCATGCAGAAATCTGGTTGCAATGGCAAGCAAAAGGAACTATAAGAATAAATTTAAAAATCTTCTTAGGCCTAGAGCATAGATATTTTGCATAAGGCATTGTCTGGTAGACCTCTACCAAGATTGTTCAAATTATAGCCCTGGGATCAAAATTGGCCCCGCCCCGGGAGTCATTAATTTTCACTATATATACATATATAAAAAACTTAAAAGCCCCGCCCCGGGGGTCATAGGTTTTCCTTTAATGTATTTTGTAAAAACTTAAAACATCATCTTCTCTAAATTGACAAAGTCTAGAGGTTGATATTTTGAATGAAACATTGTGTAGTGAACCTCTAGCAAGATTGTTCAAATTATAGCCCTGGTATCAAAATTGGCGCCGCCCGGGGGTCATTGATTTTCACAATGTACATATAGTAAAACAAAAAATATTCTTGTCTGAAGGTATAATGTTTAGAGCTTTGATATGTGGTATATGATATCAGCTATAGGTACTCTATCAACGTTGTTCAAATTTTGCCTCTAGTGTCAAAATTAGCCCCGCCCCAGGGTCATAGGTTTTTACTTATATGAATATTGTAAAAAATCAAAAAAAATCATCTTCTCTAAATTGACAAAGGCTAGAGGTTAGATATTTTGCATGAAACATTGTGTAGTGAACTTCTAGCAAGATTGTTCAAATTATTTCTCTGGGGTCAAAATTTGGCCCGCCCAGGGGGTCATTGATTTTCAGTCACTATGTACATATCGTAAAAAAAATCTTCTTGTCTGTAGGTACAAGGGTAAGAGTTTTTATATTTTGTATATAAATATTTATTAACTTCCATCCGTCCTTTTTATCATATAAAAACGACAGAAACAACATTAACAATATGTTGAAGAGGAAGTTAACTGTCTCTAGTTTATCTGGAAAAAAATGTTACACACGCACACCAACACACACACACACGCACGCACACACGCACGCACACACACAGATTCAATAGATCATTATAGCTAAGGCAATCCGGATCCAGTCATAACTAACACGTGCAACAGCTGGGTTGGTGATCGTGGTTTGTCTTTTCATCTTGGGTGATAAAATAAAGACATTAATGAAAACTGAATAATTCTGGATACTCCCATAACTCAAACATGAACACTGCAAGGACTGGGCAATGAAACTTTATTAAAGTAATTAAAAGTGATAATTCAATTAGGGAAGAAACCCATTCATAAAAGTTCACCAAAATTGTTTTATCTTAATTATTCTTTCAATACTAATTAACCGCTGTAGAAGACTGCAAATTGGTGCTACATGTCAATATCATAGTTCTGGGCTTAAAAGTATAGAAGTAAATACTTTCAAGATATGTTTAAAAGTCTACATTATTTAAAGTGACTCCGAGGTCTGGGGCCAATACTTACCCAAGGGTCATGATTTATGTCACTTTTGTAAAGGTCAACTAAGCAATGTTACATGCCAAATATCTAAGCTCTGGTAATTTTTGATCTACACAATAAAATGTTATTAGGTTATCCTAAATAAGTCTACATTAATTATGTGTCCAGGGGGTGAAGTATTGACCCATGGTTTAATATGAATCAGTTTTGTGGAGGTAAACAAGGTTATACTACAAACCAAATATTTAAATTCTGGATATTACATGTATATTTACAGACTAAGACTAAATGTTGTTGTTGTTTTTCTACATAAATGTAAATAAATCAGATGACCAAAGCGGCGGGGCACATATTCTCAGGGCATAATTAATATTAATTTTGTGGAGGTCCACAAAACATGCTTCATTCAAATAATTAAAGCTCTGGGCATTGTAATTTCACGGAATAAGACCAAACGGTACTTCCTATTCAAATGTATATGAAACAAGTGACCCCCAGAGCTGGGCCAATATAGACCCAAAGGACAAGATCAAGATCCCACAAAAAGGCATGCTACATGCCGAATATCTAAGCTATAGACATTGTCGTTTTGTAAATAATATAAACATTGTTTTCCTATATAAAACATATGTAAATCAAGTGGGGCGGGGCAAACTTTGATCTAATAAAGTCGAAACCTAGGTTCTGCATATTGTCTCATTATAAGTGATCATCTGTCAAATAGTTTTAATTTCCTTCCATCGGTTCAATAGATACAGAACAGACACGAAATTTTGAAATTGATACAAAATAAGTAAGTGTAAACTTGATCCGAGTAAGGTCAAACCTGTGATTCTTCCAGTTCAAAAATATACAGACTAGACACGGAATCTGCTAATGGACGACCATATGCATTAGAATACAGGCCGAAAATTGTTTTGGATGTATAAAAAGTAGATTAGATATATCATTTTTAGAAAAAAGGCAATATAAAAACATGCATGCCATTTTTTCCTCCCTCTATCTATCCGTTCGACTGTCTTTCATTCCGTCTGTCCTAAGATCTAATAAGAGATGTTAAAGACAGTTGGTAAATAGATTGAGGGCAATATTATTATTATTTACGCATGTCATTCATTTTGTGTAATTTACAAAGCATGTATCATTGCCTTGTTATACCGAGGTTGTATTAATCACTCCTTTTATGTCAAAAATGTTTTACCCAAGAAATCACTAAGTTTACTCATATCGTAAAAAATGTATTTTTTTCTCTCCAAAACAACAATTCCTATATAAGACGCATTACCTTATTGTTTTCTACAAGAATTATTTAATCATGCCGTTGAAGTCAAAATAAGTACTCATTGGTCATTTTGTTAAAATAGACTTATTTAGTTAACATGTCTTAAAGAGTTTTTCTTCCGAAACTACAATGCTCAAAGCGTATAAAATTGTAATGACATATCAAATAACATTGGGGGAAGTTTCCTCTTGGTATCAGAATAATTTGGTTTATAGGAAAACTTTGATTTAAGTCTTCTTGTTTAAATAATACAATTCCTAGAACTTTCACTGTAAGGTTGTCTAACTTCTACAAAAATACATAAATTATGCTACTTGAACCAAATATTAAACACAAAATGTGATCTTATTACTTTTTAAAAAAAATGTAAACGAGTGAAATATAAATTAACGTTCAGACATTTACGTCAAATAAATTCTGCATTAATATGACCAAAAATAAAAGACATTGAAACATCGGTCTAGACTTGTTTTTATTTAACCCTTTACCTCATATATACGCGAAACAACGCATTTTCGACCCCCCCCCCCGCCTTTTTTAGGCCTGAAATAGTGAAAAATGTCCTATTTGGGCTCCAAACATCTGTTTTCGTTTGAGAAATGTTGTTAAAAAAGTGAGCACTTTTTCGGCGCCGCCCCCATCTAAAAGATACATCAGGGGGTTGCCAGAAGGGGGATGTGCCCCCTTCTGTTTGGGGGGTTTGAAGGTTGGTGGAGTCCCCCTCATCGCCAAGAAAATTTTGGACTTATGAGAGGCTTAAAATAACCCCAGGTCGATCATAAGGTAATGTGTTACCAACGCTGAAAAGCCTTTGACTCTATCTCAATCCCTTGAGAAGTTGCAGCACTTTGAAATAAGTTTTGATGGAAAAAATCGAGGCAAAATAGTGATTTTTGGCAATTTTGAGATGTCCCCTCGTTGCCATGGTAACAGGAAATTTAAGACTGAGCATGTCGTTACAAAGGCAATGGTCCAGTCAACATTTGTGCCAAGTTTGATTATTATTGAAGCATTTTTCAAAGTTTCATAGCAGTTTGAACTTGTAAGAGGAGGCTTTTCAGTGAAAATGGCCATTTTTCACATTATGCTCATGTGGGAAAGGGTTAATTAATATTATCACTGAAGTCTACCAACTTTTCAAACGTGTTTGAATTGGGCAAAGTAATTAAAGATGTTTAAATCTTTAAATCAAATTTAATTCATATTCATATAATTTTACAATATAAAATTGGCCAGGTTTGATACCGGTGTCGCGTAATTATCACACGCGTGGTAATATTACCACGTGTGTGATTATTACGCAGGGTCGTAATTATCAGACGGGTTTGGGTAGTGCCGTGATAATCACACGGACGGTATTATATTTACACTTAATATTCTTGAATTACAGTAATATAACAGTAATATAAATAATTCCTGATATAATTAAAAAATATTTTTCAGTTTAGGTTTCTCTGTCTTAAAATAGTAAAAAAAAGTCTGTTTCATGGATATCCCTCCGTTTTTTTTATTAATATTAGTTCCCCTTTTTAGCTGAAATATGTTAAGTCTTATTTATTGCGCTTTGTGTGTTTGCATGCAATTAAAGATAATTATAGTAAAATCCAAAATTAAATGAAAAGAACAAATAAATAAATAAATAAATAAATAAATAAACAAGCAAATTCGTTGAATTTATATCCCCCGCCGAGCACTGGTTATTATTAACACAACAACTGAAGACATAAGGCTTTATTTATATATTAATCGTGGCATAAACAGTAATATTCTTTGAACTTGATAAATATTCAGGGCAATAACAGAGCCATAACTTTGTGTTAAATAGTAATATCTGGAAATGCCAATGAGGTGTATGCATACTACATAACTAATAAAGGGCCGTAAATCTGAGTTATAAGTATCTGACCGAACAATCCGACTATATGCACATCTCTTAGTATCCCATCGGCGGGGGATAATAAATAAATAAATAAATAAAAGGAAGACTCGAAATGACAAAGATCTAGTTATAGTAATGGTGTGACAAAGGGTTAAGTGTGAAAAAGGGTTAAGTATAAGGAAAGCAGAGGTTCTTTTTTAATTGGCACGACATTTCCATAATATTAAACTTATATAAACACCTCTATCCGTTTTGATACACCAAAGGATGTATATGCTGTCAATTGACTCGTGAACCTGTAAAAAGTGTTGATCTGTATAACTTCAATGTAATATTTGTTGATTATGAACTTTCCCGCTTTAGTTTATATATTGTGTGATATTTATATATGGTTCTTAGCCTCGTTTATGATGTTCATTGCAAATGTCATGTTTGCATGATCTGAGTGGAATAAAGAATAGAATAGCAATGTAACTCAGAGATATGTCAGGGATATGTTTGCGAAAAAATTGTCAATTATTTCAGAAATATGCATTACATATAATTATATCATTATAGAAGTTTTCAACAAATAAGACATCAACACTATTTCAGTAGTTTATAAAAAATAAAAAAAGATTACGTTCGTATTTGATATAATGAGTATTAAATTTTCTCAATTACAACAGTTTTCACGTGAAATGTAAAAAAAGGCACAATTAAGGATTCGCGCTAATAACATAATATAATATGATATAATAGTAAGTTACATTCAGTATATGTTAAAGTAAAAGATGTAAACTAGCTCTTATTAATCATCAGTATAGGCATTTTGCAATACTATAATTGTGCAATATCTTCCCATCATTATCTGCAGCAAACTGAACAACGCGATATTTTTACATTTCTTTTTGTTTTTAGTTTTTTTTTTCAACAATCCGTGAATTCCTTTTGAGAACATTGTATACACACATTCGCATCCAACAGGTTAAGTATAAGACAAAACACAATTGTGATTAGGATGATAAATGGGCAACAGTAAAAATATATGTACAAATGAGCCAAAATTGTTTAATTCTGAATATAATTGATTATTAACAAAGTTACGTCCCCTTTATAAAACTACCTCATTAAATAACTGCTCACGAGTGTATTTTTTAGTTTGACTGTATACATATACAAGTTTGCTTCTTTAAAAGAAGCATGCGAGAGGTATTTTTGCTGCTGTAGAAGATTTGTTTAATTTGAAAATATTTGGGGATATTATATGGCATAAAAGACACAATGAATGGTTATAAATTACAATTATTAAACAAAAAAGGATTTATTATATATATTGCAATTAAAGTTTGTTTTACACTTCATCTTTTTTAATGTTTTAAAAGATTATATGCCCGAGTAATGGACTTTTTTCTTGGCGCACTAGGGATACTTTTTCTACAAAAAAATATAAAATTACTTATTGTAAATTAAATGATATACATATCATTTAAAATTTGTATTTTAAATTCAGTTCCCTTTGTAGAAAAAGTATATAATTTTATATTAAAAGTAGTATCAAAATAAAAGTTTCTAGTAAAGTTCAATAATAAAATTTTCGGTCACTGTTTTGTTAAATATAATGAAGCATTTCCTCTACATTTTCCAAAACGGGTATAAAGTATGATAATCAAACAATTTTAGTCCAGGGTTTGCATAAAAAAATGTTAATATTATTTGATTGGAATAAACAGTATATACTGTTATATACTGTTATACTGTTATATACTGTTTATTGGAATAAACAGTATATAAAGCTGCATGCCTCCAACCACAATATTAGAAGAAAATCAAACTTGAGGTAAAATTTGTGCCATTTGCGCCAAAAAATCTCCCTTTGCGTTATTTAGACATACCGGTTCAATACACGGTTCACTCGGTCATATAATAAGTTATATTTATAAATTTAGTGCTTGGAACAATATTAATACATACGTAAAAGTGAAGGGAGTTCAATGAGAAAGGTTATTAGTTCAAGGGGTTTTACTGACTTCACTATTCAAGCAAACGGTTGACTTTGAATTTTCAACTGTGTTCAATAGTTTGTGATTTTGTTCTGTGACCAGCGTGTGATTCTTGTGCGGCGGCGTATTTAGGGCACTGTTATGGTAGTGCCGTGAATAATCGTACATTAATCAGTTTTATCCGAATGATAAATGATTATTTTTTCTTCTAAAAACTAGTTCTGCGTTTAACGGTATTTTTTTTTTTAGAATTCTATTATTTGTATTTACCACCCTTCGTTATGATCACACGTTGGGAAGTAGTGTCGCTGATAATCACACGTACGGTCTTATATATACACTCAAAATAACACGAAATATATACCATTTTATTCCTAAATAAATTCCGCATACAATGGCATATGCGAATGCTATGTTTGCCCAAAACGCGGGAATGTACTCAAAAGCTCATTTTACTGATATTTTCATGGATATGAGCCGTCATTTTCATATGAATACATAGAATTGTGTTTTTATATTTTCTGGTGTATAGTTTATAAATACAAAAAAACACCAGACGTTAAAAGATATTTGATTTAGTGCAGTTTGATAAAGTGATCAAGATTATATTCTAAATCAAAGAACTGCAAGCACTGAGATATACATTAACTTGACATTACGGCATCCAGTCTTGCATAAAATCATCATAAATTACTGTTCTGGAACAATAGATATTTTATTAAATAACAAGAATTTGTAACAGAATACCAACGTCCCACGCCTCGGGGAAGTTATATGAATCATAAGATTGTGTTATTTCAAAAGATTGAGTTATGGATCTTAGGACTTTCAGTCCAAAATTATTATCAATGCTAGATCTGCAAATGCAACAATAAATTTATTAAAGAAATAAAATGAAGGTTAAGCTTTGACCTCTAAGTGTGACCTTGACCTTGGAGGTAGGGGTGTAGGTATTGTGCATGACATATCGTCTTATTATTGTAACCATTTGTACCAAGTATTCTTAAATTCCCTTGAACTATGAAGAAGTTATAGATGAGACACAAAATGTAACCTCAGTAACAGTCTATGTAAATCTTTGACCTCAAAGTGTGACCTTGGAGGTAGGGACTCATATTTTGGACCTGACATATCGTCCTATTATTGTGATTATTTGTGCTAAGTATTTTTAAAATCCCTTGATCTATGAAAAAGTTTTGTAATGGACACAAAATATACCCTATAATAGACTATGTAAATCTTTGACCTCTACATGTGACCTTGACCTTGGAGGTAGGGACACTGGTGTTATGCATGTCATGTCATCTTATCATTGTGACTATTTGTGCCAAGTATTTTTCAAAATCCCTTGATCTATGAAGAAGTTATGGACAGGACACAAAATATACCATATAACAGACTATTAACTTTTGATCTCTAAGTGTGACCTTGACCTTGGAGGTAGGGGTGCAGGTGTTGTAGTTGACATATCGTCTTTTTATTGTGACTATTTGTGCCAAGTTATTTCGAAATCCCTTGAACTATGAAGAAGTTCTAGATCGGACACAATATCTACCCTTTAACAGACTATGTTAACTTTTGACCTCGAAATGTGACTTTGACCTTGGAGGTAAGGATGCAGGTGTTAAGCATGGCGCATTGTCTTATTATATTGAGTATTTGTGCCAAGTATTTTCAAAATCTTTTGATATTTGAAAAAGTTATGGACCGGACACAAAATATACCCTTTAACAGACTATGTTAATCTTTGACCTCCAAGTGTAACCTTGACCTTGAATTGTTGCACTTGACATATTGTCTCATTATTACGAACAATTATATCAAGTATTTACAAAATCCCTCCAAAGATAAGAAAGTTATAGCCCGGATACAACATATACCCTCAAAAAGACAATGTTGACCTTGAATGAGCAAGTGCGATCTTGACCCTGGAGGTAGGGGTCTGGTTGTTGTGCCTGACACATCGTCTTATTATAACAAACATTTGTGCCCAGTTATTACAAATTCCTTTGATAAATGACAAAGAAATGGACCATACACGAAATATACCCTGTAACAGATTATGGTAATCTTTGACCTCCAAGTGTGACCTTGACCTTGGAGGTAGGTGACCGGTTGTTACGCATGCCACATCTCATTATTGTGAGCAATTGTGGCAAGTATTTACAAAATCCCTTCAAAGATAAAAAAGTTATGGACCAGACACGACATATACCCTCAAATAGACAATGTTGACCTTGAATGAGCAAGTGCAACCTTGACCCTGGGGGTAGGGGTCTGGTTGTTGTGCATGACACATCGTCTTATGATAACACACATTTGTGCCAAGTTATTTCAGATTCCTTTAATAAATGACAAAGTTATGGACCGGACACAAAAGTGTGACAGACGGACGGACAGACGGATGGAGCCTATTTCTATATCCCCCTTTTTTTCTTCGAAAAGGCGGGGAACAAAAATTATGTATCAATGTAATCATTTTTGCGGGATTACAATCCACCAGGGTTTTACCAGTGCTCTGCCTGGATCGACCGGGGCTCTGCCTGGGTCAAACGGGCTCTTTCGGCGGCAACCGGGAAAGACCATCACAATATTGATTTAAAACATTATAAATCATTCATATATGCAGGAAATATTTATTAATATCACAACTAGGGTGAGAAAAAAATGCAGCCTGACTAAGACCCAATCCAGAGACCCTCAGAATACATGTACTATACCTCAGCATTACCAAAAAACCCAGAACCCGTGGAATACCATACTGCAGGTCTACAGCTTAAACAGTTTCTCTCATCTTTACATTGCCATAACCCCCATTATATTGAAATTTGTCTTTTTTCATGGGAACACTTAATTTAAGTGACTAAGTGAATTGACCACCCTAAGCTTCATATTGGACCCTTAAGGTAACAGGGAGAAAAAGTGCGACCTGACTAGAGCTCAAACCTGTCATGCACTGAGTACCATTACACAGCTCTACCAACTGAGATATAAGGTTTCTTAATTACATATCTTCTTCCCTCATTATTGAACAGCTTTATATACTGCGACATCTCTACCATATTGAAATTTTTCCACAATTCATTTCTTGAATAACAAGTATACTTCTTATAAGCTATATATCACATTTTGCACCAAATATCACAGGGTAAGAAAAATGTGCCGTTTGACCGGGATCCTCAAACGACTAAAGTTCATGGCAATTTCTTTTGGGTTTCAGGTTTTTTTTCTTTGTAAGGGATGTAACTCATGTTTACTAATTTGTTTTGTCTTATCTGTCTATCTTAGTCATTATGTATATTTAATAACAAACATTTATCTTTTATATAGAATAAGATGGAAAATTACCAGTTTAAGAAGTTCATCAAATAGATGGATGAATCGGCATAGAAATATTATTTTTAGACTGGCTTTATAAAGTCCTTATAAACTTGTCTTTTGACGTCTTGTCTGTGATATGCAGGCTTCATAACCTTAGATCCCCTTTCAGAATTCCATTTTATTTAGTTCCGCCTATTGTTTTTTCGTTTAGGGCACACGCATTCTTTTACTTGGGGACCATACGCCGCTTTTCATGGAATTACATTACTGTGTCACAATGAAGGTTCCCTGATAACCGCCGTATGAACACATCTGCGGATGTTTCTAAATTCCAAATTTCACCATATTTGTGTTTAAATGGTGAATTCTGCTTAAGCCGGTGCTAGGGGGCGTTGACGGTAACTTGCACTTTCCAGTACCGTTCATGAACAGGCTCAATCAAACCGAGCCTGCAACATTTTACAATTTTGTCGTGTTAGGCTTTCTTTAGGGATTCTGTTTTTCACTATTTCTATTTGTTGCAGCTAGTAATTTTATAGTCATTCATTTAAACCTGGGTTATCAGTTAAGATTTCATCATAAAGATCTTCAGTTTTTGTGGTAATTTCAGGGGAAAATAAAGCACTATTTATGCCAAATCAAAGCCATGATGCTTTCCCATGGCTAAATGATTCAAAAATATAAACTGAACCATTCATGGGACTTTAAATCAGAAAAAAAACAGTAAATGTATTTATTTAAATTAATTTTTTATTATTTTAAATTTTAACATATTAACTTGGTAAATTTCAAAACATCAACAAAAATATGTTAAGAGAGATTTGTTTAAAATGATATTTTAATTCCAGTGTAATCATCAATTTTAATGTTTTGTTAGTTAAATATATTTCATAACAGTCACAACTTCATGGAAAAATATTTTGGTGTATTATAATAGAGTAAAACACATTATTTGACACTTATATCATTATTCTAAAAGAAAAATATCTAGATATCTAAGTGTAAGAGTGAGATATAGCATGAATCCAGTGAACTTTGATATACAGTAGTTTGCCTACTTTGCCTAGTTTCAGATGCAACAGGCTGGTCCTAGCAGTTTGGTCCCGTCTGTAAGATTGTTGACAAACTTTATCACGGTGAAGATGGGATCTTAGCTATCTCATGATCCTTGGATCACAAGATCAAGATGTTACAACATCAACAACAGATCACCTCCCTAATGGATAAGATTTCCATTTACTTAATTTGCATTTATTCTTAATGATAACAAAACTTTTCTTGAAGGTTTTAAATACATAGTATTTGTATTTAATTAGTAGAATTATGTCATGGTTCATAACTGTTCACTGTTACGGGGAGAATATGTGTAAGTGGACATATAACTAAGTCGGCCAAGTTATGGTATGGTACTTTGAGGGTCCCGGGTTCAAATCCGGGTCTGGCTGCAAATTTTTTCTCACCCGGTTACAATTGGTGCCCAATTTGTTGCCTTGACTGCATATAGCTAAGAGTTAATTCACATAGCTCTGTATGACCGACAAACTTCAATATAGCAGAGAAGTAATTATAATGGTTCAGAACTGTTCACTTTTTAGAGGAGTTGATGTGTAAGCAGCTTAATAGCTCAGAGGGTAGAGCTGTAGTAAGATATTCTGAGTGTCCAGGGTTTGTGAGTCCTGTTCATGCTGCACATTTTTCTCACAGACTGTTACAAAATTACCAATTGGTAGGACTTAAGAATCTTGTGATTATTATAAATACTAAATATAATATATTTAATCAAACTGGACTAAATTTTTTAAGTTTTTATATGCATTAAACACTTTTAATCTCGTTGCATGTAATTATTGGCGTCCGCGCCGAAGCGCGGTGCCCTTTATGGAATGAAATCAGATTTTGTGAAAGGGCGACAGCAACTTCTCGAGCTTTAAGTCGGTCATAATAAAGGCCGATCATTCCGATCGGTATATGGGTGCTTGATTATTAATTAAAAATGAAATGTCGCGATATGTACAATGAATAGCGAACTGGAGAATTTCGCAATGCAAACATTTTCAAATGAAATAACCTTTTCCGTCAATAAATAGCGCTCTTCGGGGTTTTTAATTTATCATTTTGTAGTACACAGTGGGTTATTATGGTACGTTATTGTTGTACATCTATTCGAAAGATGAGTTGATGACTTAAACTTTCTGAAAATCTGTTTATAGAGGGATGTACTCCTATCGGTAATTCCCGGTCTCTCCCGGGATTTACTAGTGACCGGCGAATAGTATCACACGTTTATTGTCCGGTCTCTCCCGGTTTTGGAGTAGATGTTTGATATCGTTACAGAACAGAACAAATATTTTACAGATTTCCAAAATGAATGTTTGTCACTTAGTTTGGTTACACACAGATCAACTCTCAAATTTATTTATTATTATTATACATAAACATACAATTCGAAAAAAACCACCAACAACAATAGCATGTTTCATTTTATGAGATAAAAACAATAAATATGTACAATAATTGAGAAAAAAGGTACATTTTTATGGTATTAATATGACACTATCAACTTTGAAACATTTTATTTAATTTGTTATTCGTGTTTAGTAAAGGTGCCGATTCAAAGTTACAAATTAGATTTTATGAATTATTTAATTGATTGATAATTTCAAAATGTTAAGGAAATATACAAATGTACATGTACATGGTTTAAGAATTAACAATATTACATATTGAAAGATTAACCATAATTTACTGACTATTTCCAGATAATCGTCAGTCATTATGACAATTGAATTCTTAACATTTATTTTACAAGTTTAATAAAAAAGAGTAGTAAACTTAAAAACTCAATATTAAAATAGCACATAAAACAAAAAATAGAAAAGAAAACAATATTCATAAAATCTGTAAATAATTTTATTAAAATAGATATTACAATTATTGTATAATAAACCATTATGCTCAACATGATCAACATGGTAATATAACCAGTGTCATATTTTTATTAAGTGCTTTGCATCAATGCTTTTCTTGTACAAATGGTGGAGTGACAATGAAAAAAACATATGTTCATGTATATATGGAAAACAGCTGTTGAATTATAGAAATTAAAAGGTAAATTTATTTACAGAATGATGTGGTTCCTGCAGGATTTTTACCAGAGGTCCGTTTGTAAAATTTCAACAAGGGGTAAAATATATATTTCAGGGGGCTTCCGTGGCCGAGTGGTTAAGGTCGTTGACTTCAAATCACTTGCCCCTCACTGCTGTGGGTTCAAATCCCGACAGGGACTTTGGATTCTTTCATGCGAGGAAGCTATTCAGCTAGCTTACGGAATGTCGGTGGTTCTACCCAGGTGCCCGTTCGTGTCTGAATTATGCACGGAAGGGCACCTGAGGTCTTCCTCCACCAGTAAAGCTGCAATGTTGTCATATGACCTATCCTGTGACGTAAAACCCAAAACAAACAAACAAACATATTTCAGTATGTACATGTATTTGGTATCGTTGACCTAGTGGTTCAGGTGTCTGCCATCAGTTTGTGAGGTTGAAGGTTCAAACCCCCACAGGGAATTAAGGTATTTGAAGTATGAATGTTTATCATGGGACTCGTTCCTAAATAGCCGCTTATTGAGCCGGTAGGTAGTTAAAATGAATGATTACCAATTTCTATCCGCCTTGCGCCTGGCATAGTGGTAGGAGTTGGGAGGTTCATGGTATGCAAGCAAAAGGTGTCTCATAAGTCAGAAATGGCTGGCCTTTACAGTAGTGGTGACACTAAACGGACACAAGACCTTTCCCCATTAGTACCTTTTATTTGGTATTTAACTTGTTTACAAAAAAGGCAAGTCCTTGATGTAATTCTATATTTATTGTGTCACGGTTCGGGGAAGTAAATGTGTAAGCCCCTGGATAGCTCAGTTGGTAAGAGCTGTGGTACGGTATTCCAAGGGTCTTAGGTATGAGTCCCGGTCGGGCTGCACATTCTTCTCACCCTGTGACATTTGGTACCCAATTTGAAGCTGTGACTGAATATAGCCAAGAGTTAAATTCACATTGCTTTGTAACCTGAGAAATTTGAGGATGAATTTCAATATAGCAGGAAAGTATCTCAATAGCTTTTAGGGGAGAAAATATATAAGAGGCCGGATAGCTCATTCGGTAGCGTCATGGTATGGTATTCGAGGATGCTAGGTTCGAGTCCTGATCAGGCTGCAGAATTTTTTTGTTTTTTGTTTTGTTGCTTTCTTCACTTCACTTTCTTCGCCCCCTTGACTGCAACAAAACAAAATAATGAAAAAAATAGAGAGCCATCGATGGGTCACGCACAGGTGACAGTACGATTAAACACCAAATTTAAGGCGATTGTAGGGTAAATATGGGACGACAAAATGATTTTTTATTGTCATGGTTCAGAACTGTTCACTATTTAGCGGAGAAGATGTGTAAGCGGTCGGATGGCTAAGTCCATAGAGCCATGGTACAGTATTCTGAGGGTCCGGGTTCGAGTCCCCTCTCATCATTTTATCTTTTTTGTGTTGTTGCGGTTGAAGGGCCTATATTCACAAAACACTAAAAAAGGTAAAAAGGTGTGTGACAAAATAAATTGTTATATATGTTTCTCATTCTGTCTCTCTAATTTAAGGTTTTGCTACTTGTAACAACCACAACCAAACAATATAACAAAATGGCACAAATCAGACACCATAGTTAAGTGATCCTCAATTGGCAAAATGGCAGCTCACTTAAATGCAGTAAAGCTGTGGAGTTCCATTGTTAATTTGAATTGTCATTTTTGTCTAAATGATTTGTTGAGTTGGGAAAACGTTTTGTATGATTTTGTTATCAAAGTTCATGCAATATAATGACGCATACGTACTTAATCACATAAAAGAAATTATACAGATCGTATTTTAACAGAATTTGTCCGCCATTGGAAAAACGGCCAAAGGATACAAGCCGCTTTAAATCGTGTCATTTATATTTATGGCGTTTGTTGATTAAAAACAATCATTGAATTGTGAATATTAAAATATATGACAAGTTATTAGACCTTTATTCTAAAGAATAAATGTGTATGTTAATAAATGACAAGTTTTAAATTTATAGTACCCTTTCGGGCAAATTTTTTGCGTAATTTGACCTAGTTTTCGGAGAAATTGGCCATTTTCAACTACGGCTTCAAATTAGTTCTAGCCAATTTAGAAATAAAACAATGGACAAGAAACAAAGTTTAACACCCCTGACAAGTTTTAAAAGCAATTATTTTCATGAATTTAATACTTTTAGAACCTTGCAGGTTTTTTTTCAAAATGCCCTACGAAAGATGCAAAATTTGGCGATTTAGCTCAATTTCACGCATATATTCTTGAGAAAATAAATAATGTTAGAATATTCAAATACATGCACCGAAATAATTATTCTATGCTGAAGATATGTCCAATTTTCATAGCGCTGTGTTTGTAAACAAAGTTACAGGCAAGTTTTAATAAACCTGTGTAAACCGTGGTAAAATTACGCACGTGTGATTATTACGCGACACGGCCGAAAAATAGCTTAATGCATAATCAGTCTTTAAAGGGTTTGCCTAAAATACGAAAGTGAGATTTTTGACGAAAGTGAGCGAAAGTGACTTTAAGAATTTGAATTTTACCGTTTTAATAGAATTTTACAGTAAAATTGCTTTTTGTAGACGTAAATTATTAGCAACTTATTATAATAAATAACCATAATCATGATTTATTGGTCAAATTTCTATATACAAGTTTAGCGATCTTCCTTTCTCTAGATCTTGCATAGAAAAACACGAAAGTGACTTGTAAAGTATTAAATATAGAGTTTAAATTGAAAATGTACTAAATTCGCAGTTTGTGTATTATAAGAAATTTTCTAAATAATATGATGATTTATAGTTTTATACCGCATTTTTTGGCATAATTTCTATATACAATATCAGCGATCTTCCTTTCGCTTACATTGAAAATACGAAAGTGACTTGTAAAATATCAAATATAGAGTTTGAATTGAAAATGTACTTAAAGTGCAGTTTGTAAACGTATATTTTCAGAAATTAATAATTTGATATTTAACACTATATATCAATTAAACTCTATATTTGATATTTTAGAGCTCACTTTCGTATTTTCTATGTGAGCGAAAGGAAGATTGCTGAACTTGTATATAGAAAAAATATGTAGAAAAAAAAATGGGGTAAAAATCATCATAATGATTATTTTTGAAAATAAATAATATTAATTTTTTATATATAATACGCCTGAAGAATGCAATATATGTAAATTACTTTCAATTCAACGCTTTATTTCATATTTTACAAGTCACTTTCGTTTTCTTCAATGTGAGCGCAAGGAAGATCTCAGAACTGGTGTATAGAAATTATTCAAACAAATGGTGATTAAATCATCATAATGATTATTTTTGAAAATAAATATATATTTCTGATAATATACGTCTGCAAACTGCAATTTTAGTATTAATTTCAATTTAAACTCTATATTTAATATTTTACATGTCACTTTCGCATTTTTCAAAGTGAAATTGTGCAAATAAATGGCGATTAAATTATCATAGGGATTATTTTTGAAAAGAAATATTATTAGTTGGTAAAAATATACGTCTATAAACAGAAAACTCACCGTAAAATTCTATTAAAACGGTACAATTCAAATTTTAAAAGTCACTTTCGCTCACTTTCGCTCACTTTTGTCAGAAATCTCACTTTCGTATTTTAGGCATACCGGTCTTCAAACGTAAAAAGAGAAACCTTCAGCGAACAACGTGAAATAGGGGAAAGTGTAATATAAACCACAACGCATTTCACAAGGTAAACTCACTTTAACTAGTAGAACCAACAATTTTCTATTATGTGTTTACAATGTTTAGTAGAACCAGTAGACGCATAATGTCTTTTGAACTGAAATGATTTATTTTACGGTTGTAACAACAAAATGTTACATTGTTATCTGCCAATTGCAGACAAAGAAATAACAAACATAATTGGTTTGGGAAAAATCAGTGACTTTATTATGCATTTGGTGCAACTACATGTCAATGAAAACAAAACATGGTAGACAAATGTTATGATAAAATATGACAGACAGCTTTCAGCAAAAAGGCTTGGACAGATACATAGCAACACAATGATGCTTAAAATAAGATATTTATTCTGAATATGCTGAATTATACAAAAGTAAGATATATGTAATTATACTGAATGTGCTAAATTATATTAGAGGAAATGTACAATACTGTATCATTCTCTCAGTATACAGTGAGATGATTCACATAACGTTTATTTAGGGCCACACAATATTTTATTACATTAAATTCGCCAATCAGAAAATACCTCTCATAATATTGTTATAACAATCACAATTTTATTTAAGCTAATGTAGATTTAACCTTTATAAGGCGGAGACATACATACTTATATTCTTACAATCAATTTAAATTTCAGCAATCTAGTTACAATCTGTATCAGTATTACAATAATGGCCTTCATAAAATTATATGCGATTGCATGACCATTTAATGATAGTTAAAAGTAGTTATTTGGGCCAGAAAAATTATAACAAAATTTAGAGTTCCAGAAAAATCGGTATATTTTCAGATAAAACTTTTTGTACTACCTCCCTTGTTATTTGAAAGGCCCATGGTGGCTCAGAAATGCTACTTTTTTATTTCTCAAAGACATTTCTATAAAGTTTAAAAGAAATTGTTTTCTGAGGATCACCATTGGGAAACTAAAATTTTTATGTTATATGCAATAAATAACTAATTTTGTTGTATTTATAAGCATATTTCTAGTGACTGACAAACGCAGTAAGGACAATTTCCATATTTTGACCCCTGGTATTTTGGTTATGTACGATTACCCACTTTTTAACTCGAAAATAGTTTACTTTTACATTTTCAATTCTTTCACGAAAATTAGCATGAATCTGAATCTGGAGCATGCTGCTTTGTTATGATGAATTCAAATTAAAGCAGAATATATGTTAGAGAACCGTCCCATTTATAGAAAGTTCTACATTCGATGCTTTAAAGTCAGTAATGTAACTTTTATCATAAATAATCCTTAGTGCAATCATAGATGTGAAATATGAGTAGAAATAAAATGAGCAGTTTATAGCGGAAAATGATGACCGATCATGTGTGAATAGCCTTATTACCTCAAAGTCATGTGTATTAAATTAAGTTGATAACTGTCAACTTTAAACCATACCATGCCTCTATGCCAGATCGTTTTCCTCTTAAAAGATGTCTTTCCTCATAAGAGACAACACGTGTCTGTCCTTTGATAATTGATGGGCGTAGGCTCACGTGCCGATAACCTGCCATTTTTTTGGTTATGCTGCATAGGAATACAAGAATAATAGTTAAATATATATTTACATATCAATTCTGTACGCTCAGTCATAGGATAGAGTCCTGAAACTTATATCAATTATTTAATTTATAACTAGCAAGAATGAATAAGGCAATAAACAAAACGACAGTAAATTCGAATCCAAAGCTATAAATTATAACATTTTATAAGCAATAATTTTTTAGCTTAACACAAAACTTAATTCAAGTTATATTTGTACAAGACAGGGTCTATCATTATATGTTTGATCATACTTCAAGTTCATGTTGCGATAAAACAACATTCAAATCTTCGGATTACCAAATACAACTTTATATACCATCTCTAACATACGGAGCCCAAAAGGTGACATTTTCCACAATTTTTTCCCGTGAATTAATTCGTCTTTATGGAATATCAATTCTTTATGACGAAAAATAAGTTCGTTTTTACGAAATATTTTTTGGTAAAAACGAAATATTAATTCGAAAAAAAAACACGAAATATTATTTCGTAATTACGAAATGTTAATTCGTAAAAACGAAATATTATTTCGTAAAAACGAACTATTACTTTGTAAAAACGAAATATTAATTCTTAACTTGTATTTCGATTTTACGAAATAAATCCTGTGATTGAAAAGAATCACAATAGACATGACACAATAGCGTCTTTCTTGTCTTGTCATTAATTGATACCTATTACATTTACTGTCTTCACATTCAGTGATCCCCGGGAGATGCTTTGGTAGTTTAGCGCGGAGGAAGGTAGTCTAGTACTGGTGTAACTCTCCAGGAACGATTAGGTTAGGAAACTACCCGCCTATATGACTGAAATACTGTTGGGAAAATGCGTGAAATGAAACAAACAAAACAAAACATTCAGTGAGAGAAGAGGCAAGGGAGGCCCTTTCCAGTATATAGCCCCAATTGATTTGTTGGTCATTTGTCATAGTTAAAGGTCACAATTAAAAATTAGAAAATATGCAGGGCCTTTTCAAGCTATTTTGGAAATGGTACCTGGTTTAAATTATGTGTCATTTTGTGAAATTGAGAGAAATTTTCAAAGATAAAAAAGCTACCTTATCGATGGGTTTAAAGGGGCTGGCCTCCAAATGACAGTAAATACGGTTTTGGTGATATTTATAAAGAAGGCTTTGAAACTTATTAAATATCTGACTAAATATAAGTGAGGTAAACACAGTATAAATAGTGATTTTTTTCTTCTAATTCTTATATCTTAACGCGACGGTATAACAGTACTGTATATAGCTTACTGATTGAGTTGCCGCGATAGGCGTGATAGTACAGGCGATAAAACAATTGGGGTCAAGGGGTTCACATCCAAGGTCGGACATTGTTTTCAGTTTCGTTTTATCGATTTAATACAAAACCATGTTTCTATGGTCGCTTTAAGGAAATCTTTTCTAAGTGAAAATCTGGAGGCCAGCCCTTTTAAGTTATATTAACATGTATGATAAAAAGAAAGTAATAATATAGTCTGTTTCCTTTTTAAAATAAACGTATCAGAAAAGATGAATTGTCTCAAACATATAAATATTATGATTTTTTGCCAGCTGTTGGGAATAGGTGATTGAAGAAGGGGAAAAAGAGGATATCTTGGATTAAGAATGACTTCTTACTTCCAATACCCTGTTCATTCAAATACATGTAAACTATAATAAATCGGCTTATAATCGTTAAATTTGGTACAGGCTTGTAAACGATCCAGTTTGATCGTAAAAACGAATTAATATTTGCAAATTACAAATTGATATTTTGAAAAAAAACGAATTATTATTTCATAAAAATGAATTATTACTTCTTATAAACGAATTATTTTTATTTTTTTTTTTGTCAAAGCGTAAAAAATGAAATTATATTTCGTAAAAATATGAAATAATATTTCGTTATTACGAATTAATAGATTGCTGGGTTCCGTATTTAAAATCACGAATTTAAACAAGTCGGCATATTTTAACCATATCAGCTGCCAAATTAAAACATCGTCTGTGGATTTTAATGAACGATTTTACGAAGTTTGAATTTAAAGTTGAAGTAATTAACTAAAGCTGCAAGATATTATGCACGGAATTGACGTGGCAGGATTAAAGGTGTATATTTTCAAATCAGTTTTATTTAATTTTAGACAAGTGTTGAGACCACCATGCATTGATAGCCCGCAAAATTAAAACGATTTATTTCTTAAAAAAATAAAATTCAATTAATTAGCAAAGCAATCGATCTACGTTTTGGTTCTCAAAAGAAATGTATGCATTTTTTATGACAAACATATTGTGATTCAAGTGATTGACTAATTTTATATATGTGGAGATAAAAATCGACAATTAAATGATATATTATTTTAGTCCTAATCCTCTGTTATATGGGTCCGCACACTACGGCGTCGGAACATTACCAGTACATTTGGACGATGTTAAATGTACAGGCATTGAATTAAGCTTATTTGATTGTCCGCATAGAGGTTGGGGATCAAATAATTGTGGTCATTGTGAAGATGTCGGCATAGCATGTACACCAAAGGGTAATCTTCCTAAAATATACATTTTTTATGAAATATGATTTAAAAATAACACATATTATGTGAATAATCATGTCTGCAAAAAAGGATATAAACCAATTTTTTATTTTCTTATAGCATATACTTCACTCCCACATCATAATAATTTGACAATTGTTATTCTAGCGTCCATATTTCAATAATTATCTCTTCCTTAAACTTTGATTTTTTATTCATTCTTTAACTTTCTTATTTCTTCATTGATTTATTTCAAATTTTAAATATACACTCATAATCAACACCTGCATCATATGTGATTAGATTTATAACTCATGGGTTTCGATGATTATTTTCATTTTGAACTTGAATTTTTTTAATGTTCTTCTGTTTTACTGTAAATGGTATATTTGAAAATTGTTATTTTTTCACTATTCTTCCTTGTGACTATAAATGGTATATTCTTTAAACTTAAGAGACCATTGTTCTTTGTTACAATCACACTATGTATGACAATATTCATAAGTCTAGCATCTTTATTTCAAGAGTTATCTCCTCTTTAGTTTGCTTTTTAAAATATTTTATTCTTGTAACAACCAGGGTTAAAGAATTTGCCATTAAGGCGTCCGATAGTCCGAATTGTATCCTTCAAAAACATCTAAAATGACAAAAAGAAACCCGACACAAGTATCTTGTTAGTCAAACAAAAGGATTTAAGAAGTAAAGACGTTTGTAAGACTGTTAGACTTATTTTAAAGATAATACATATCGTTGACGGGATAAAAAAAAATGCGCATAACGTTAACGTTCTCCGTCGCTGTGGCGCTCGGAGGAAACAGAAATGCGCTGTCATGTCCAGCTTTGCCGAAATATAATGATACATTGATTCTTATTGATACATTGCATGTATCTAAGATTAGTTTTAAGTATTTATTACATTTACCTAAAACTTATTCTTATTGAAATTATTTAAATCTTAGACTATGGATTCATTTGTTTTTCTAATTAAGGACTTAACGGTAAACGAAAACTAAAACATTTTATTTATTTCCTGACATCTTATTTGTTTCTTTAACATCTGATTTTATCACTCATATTTTATTCATTTAAATGATATCAAGAAATGTAACATTTTTATGCCTATGATTTTACTCCCTCTGCAATAAAATCAAACAACAACAATAGCCATTAGGTTTGAGTTGTTATCACACTAACGGTGAATGACATACTGGATTTTTCGACAAAACGAAACTTCATGGTATAAGAACATTATCATTAACCAAATGGGTTATAAAACATCGATCTTTGTTGCGAACAGCGGCGAATACGATAAAAACATTTCAGTATGTTTTGACGACAACGCTAATAAAGTTGTGACCGCATGCGCATTACTATGCTTGCTTTAATATGCATGTTGTGAGCATAATGTTTTTAATTGTTATATTTCTGTTTTCATTGTGAAGGGGATATTTTACGCAATAATATAGTGTTTTATATGAACATGTAATATATAATTTTAAATTTATTGTTTAATTTCGGGGTATTTCTGGATCGTCCCTCGTATGCACTTCATTTTGATTTTATCATTTTTCGTTCATTCAAAGAACCTGGTCCTTCTGTATGTGCCACTGGCATATCGTCTGAAAAACATATCTGGATCCTGTCAAAAATGCATGTCCGTGTTCAGATGTATATTGGCTAGGGTAGAGAAGAGCAATTTCTGTGACAATCTCTTGTTTTTAATGCATCAAACCCCTAAATGAGAAACTGTTTTTATTTTTTATTTTTAATTTAAATAAGTTTATGACATAATTACTGTGACACAGAAGTGACATTTGTGCATTTTTATTTATCTCGTGCGCACGAGATACTATGTTGTGACCAAAAGTTACAAAGTCGTGGCCACAAGATAATTAAGTTGTGTGCATGAGACACTATGTCGTGGCCACGAGTTACAAAGTCTTGGAAACAAGATAATTAAGCGGTGCGCAAGAGAAACTTAGTCGATGCCACGAGTTACTAAGTCGTGCGCATAACTTAATTATCTCTAGCGCACGACATAGTTACTCGTGGCCACGACATAGTTTCTCGAGCGTACGAGATAAATAAAAACACATACATGACATGTCATCTTTGTGCAACCTTACTTATCGACTACAGGAATTTCAATAAGTAAATGCAATACTACTCAGGTGCAAAGTAACAAATATATATTAAGTATTATTGTTTTAAAATGTTTATTTTGTTCTTTAAAGTTCGATTGGTTGACGGGTCAAGTCAATATGAAGGTAGACTGGAAGTATGGCAGAATAGCACTTGGGGGACAGTATGCGATGATGGTTTTGGAACGCAATCAGCAAAGGTGGCTTGTAAGATGCTGAATTATCCACAGTAAGTATAAAAAAATCTGATAACATTCTAACTCATTACTTTTCCTCAAGTTTGAATTTGTTGTTAACGCCTCGGCCATGACTCAACGGCATATCGGATGAAAATCCCTCTTTTATGTTGAAGATACGATAGCAGAACTACATGTTTTGGAGCCAAGGTTGATATTTTATGTTGTTCTCTTGGTTGATTTTTTATCGAGACGGTCGATGCAAGATTCGGTAACGCAAACCGTACCAAAATAAAATTAATACAACTCCGACTGCGCAAACAATACATACACGAAAATGCAAGTTGAACGCTGCAATCACAAAATTAAACAAGTTTGCTTTTTATAACAGAATCATTCGAGGTTTCTTTGGAAGCTGTGGAATATATTGTAGCTTTAGTGTTTATTGTTACTATCTTTCAAAACATGAAATAGGAGAAAGCGATTCAGAAAAGAATAATCAACTGATACAGTTCAAAGGATTAAAAACGAAATAAACCATTGTTTGTAGTGTTAAATGAAACTTAAATGATATTTCCCTGTTTTTCCAGTTACTGCTTTATTCGCCTCGTTGTTAATTTTTCGTTTAAGTTAAGTCGTATTTTGAAGAGAGAAGAGCATGCACATTACAATTATATAAGACTGGTTCTAATAATTCTACTCTTTAAATAAGATTCACCACGCAAAGTTAATGCCGCCAGCAATCAATCTTAACACGGTTTGATGACCTATTCAATAAGCGATAGACATCAATTTCTATGACTATGCCTCCCTAATGTTAAGACCTTTTATCGAGGCTTATTGACAAACACTTAAAGGGTTTTCTATATTTCAAAATTACTACTTACGCTTACTGCGGCGGTATCGGCCATGCATCGGTCACAAAAACTTCTGGTATGTTAACACTTATACTTTTAACTACTACTTTTATATCAGAAAAAGTAAACTTTAAGGCAAAAGACATGAGTGTAAAGTACTGAATAAATGTTTAAATTATTTGGCAACATACGGTAATTTTTTTTTTTGAAAACAATTTTCCAATGACTACGCAGCGACGAACTTTGCTATGCCTTGTTTATTTATTTATTTATTTTTTTTTTTTTATTTTTTTTTTTTGGGGGGGGGGTCTTCTTTTGCTTCTTGGCATTTGTTCTTGTTGCTGGGTTTTGTGGTGTTGCATTCATTGAACGCCGGCTTTCCTTGTTAATCTTGTCTATCACATTTTTTTGCTTGGCGGGTCATTAACTCCTTCGTCATTTTAATAATCGTAACCTCAATATCATGAATATTTTCACACTTGCATGTTCATTTCTTATGATAAAACCATTAATATTCCTTAAAATATTTAAAAACAACATTTACTCAGATAAACTGGTAAATTGTCGCTTACATCAGCGACATAGATCATGTCTCTCTACACTTTTTTTTTCCAAACATATCAGTACACACACGCGGAAAACGCACACAAAACCACTATATCATATAGATGTAAGTAAATATATTGCATACATTTAATTAAGAATTAACTGATTGTGATAAACATATAGCTTGAAAACATTATATTCTTGAACCCTTGTCGCACAAAAAAATCAATATTTAACTACTAAAACCTGTTAAATACCTAAAACTTTGAATTTGACCTCCATTAAAATGTCAGCGCAAGAATACATTTAAATTAGAGAAAATAATAAACTTATTCATTTTACCAACTCAAACGAAGTAAGAGGGTATATATGAGTCAGCTTGTCGGTCGGTCGGTCGGTCGGTCAGGCCGTCGATCGGTCTACATCATAGTTTCCGGACGATAATTAGAGTTTAGAATGAGATATTGTAATCAAACTTAGTATATATCAACGTTGTGTAGAGATCCCGGTCAGTATTGCATTTAGACCCTCTTGGGTCAAGGGCAAGGTCACTGTTACTAAAAATGAAATATGTTTTCCGGACAATAACTTGAGTTATGAATGAGATTGTGTAATCAAATTTGGTGTATAGCAAGGTTATATGAAGGCCCAGGTTGGTATTGCATTTTAACCCCTGGTGTCAAGGTAAAGGTCACCGTTACTTAAAATAGAAAATGGTTTTTGGACAATGACTAGAGTTAGGAATGAGATTTGTAATCAAACTTGGTGTATAGCAAGCCTATATGAAAACCCCGGTTGGTATTACATTTGGACCCCTAGGGTCAATGTCAAGGTCGACGTAACTAAAAATAGAAAACTGGTTTCCGGTTAGGAATCAAACTTGGTGTATAGAAAGCTTATATGAAGACCCCGGCTGCGATTGCATTTAATTGAAATAATTCTTTGTACAAAGTTGATTCTTCTTTAACTATAGGTTCAGTTCAATTTTTTCTTCAGACCACTAATTTTTCAAAAAGTCAAAGTTGCTGGTTGGGGTTTTAATCACCTTCAGTGATAGGTCTAGTTCCACATAATTTATCAATCAATGTCAACAAACATTTTTTTTTCAATTAATATGTATGGCAATTAATGGCAATTATACATTCAGTTGTTTACCAAATAGCTACAAGTTAACTAAGCTTATTTTATTCCATACTACAAATGTAGAAATTTTTAAATATTAGACAGAAACAAACATGACCCAAAGTACTAAGTAGTTGTTTACCTGGTTGTGATTTCATTAAACTGATTATAATTTCGAATTGATTAGAAAACACAAATAAAAGCATGTGCTTCGGTACAGCAACAAAAGCCGGAAGTAACGATTACTTTAATGACAGAAAGTCAGTTCCTTTTGTCTACAATGGTCAAATATGTTTTCTTACCAGAACAGAACAAGAAAATTACTATTTCAGAGAAAGACGCAAACATCAGTCTTTAACCAAATGAATGGCCCCGTATTGACTATTTAGAAGACTTTGAAGTTTATTCAATTCCAGGGCGACACTTTATAAGTTGATAGTCCATATGTTATAAAATTCAACATTTGGATACAGTTAAATAGAAGAGAAATAATAATCTTCTATAAAAAAAAATATAAAACGCATGTATACAAATGACTTACAGTCAAGCATCGAGGTAAAGACAGATAACTGTAGTAATTCAGCGGACACGACTTAAATCACGGCTTTAATTCATCAACAGAGTTTACGAAACTTTAATTCGAAAACGATATTTGCGCCAAAGTGATTATTGTTCACAATATCGTTCATCTTATTTTAATAAATATAATTAAAAAAAACTTATATATTTGTGTTTTTACAATAATCGGCGGCATAAGAGGAAATTCGTATTAATTTTACAGCACTTGATAAATTACCAAAGGAAAACTGTTATTTCCCCAAATAGCTTCGTTTACAACAAAAACTTCCAAAACAGGCTATTTTGGATTATTATTATTATAATATTACAATTCATAGAACAGACGCTTCGATTTTCGCATCTATATGAGAAAATAATGACACGTACACGATTGCTAGGGATAACCTATTAATAACGTATTAATAACCCGGAAGAGTGGCGGAAATTACAGATCGCAGACCCTTTTCCAGCAGATTTTCAAGTTAGTCAGGTTTAAAAATATAATCTAAAGATTATCTATTGTAAGTTGGTTGAATGTTGGTGAAAAATCGTTGACATGTGCAGAGTTTATTAGTGTGGTGCATAAAAAAAACATAAAACTTTCTGATCACTTTACACTTAAATTAATTCAATTTTGAATAAGCTTTGTAGATACGTATTTTTTTTGTTTGTTGTTGTTATTTCCAAAATATTTAGCTTAAATAAATATTTGAAGCCTAAAAGTCAGCGACGAGTAATGACAATTACAATTCAAATTGGACTAATTGTTTTCAAAATTAATATTTCCGTGATTTTATTCAAGTTTGCAGACACATTTTTGTCCGTACAGCAAGCATATTGATACTTATCACAAACCAGTATTTTTATTTTTCTAAATTATGCGTTATGTTAATATGTTTATGGTAAATTAAATGGTTGCATAACTTGCAGTTGTTATTATCATTCAATGATAAATGACATAAAGTATTAATGCGAGCAAGATTAACAGTCCTAGAATATTGTGATAAGGAAACGTCAGTTTCAAAATGATATTGTGATGTTATAATGAACAGTCGTCATACATTCATTTAATATTGACAGTTTAGGTCTTCAAATTTGCATGATTAACATTCCGAATGTAATAATGAAAAAAAAATGAAATGTTGACAAAATGATTAGTCCACCATACAGTTCTGATAAAAGGGCCACAGCTTTAACCTGAACGAATAATAACATTCTTAAAGTTCAACAGTTTATCCAAGCTTTCAAACGTTTTACCAACTAAATATCCACATTTTTGCCGATCATTTCCCGATAAAATTGTGTGCAGACTTATATTTCCTATTCTTTATCTTAACTCTAAACTTAATATAGATATTTTGTCTTCTTTTCTTCGATACATTTTATATAATACTATATGAATAGTTAACTTAAATCAAATACTAGTTAAAAAGAATATTTTATTTTGTAAAGAAACTGTTTGGAGTATTCTCTCAATGTACAATAATCGTGAAACAGAATTTTCTTATTATTCTACTCTAGGCAACAATGTTCTAACAAATTTATTCATTTGGCGTATGTGCATATTCTTCCTATTGCAAGTACCTTATATGTAGGAAGAAATTTACACAAGAAACACTTGACTTGATTTCCACCCCACGAGATTTGTTTGTGTAAACTTACTGTATCTATTTATGTTGTGCAAATTGAAATAAATATTGTTTAATAAAAGTAAATTATAGTTTACGATTCTTATATTCTTTGTAGCTGTTGATATCACATTTACGTGAAAAACATAAAATGTGTATTTTCTACGCGGATAAGATCTACTTTCTTTTTTAAAGGTGTTTTGAATGCTCTACAATAGTAGTATAGGGGGCGGTTTGGCATCACGACTGCGCATGCGCGGTGCCATATTGGATTCTTTATTTAGAATAACATCATCGTTCTGTTTTTAGAATGTTATCATCCATCTATTTTTAGAAATCTATTTTTAATCTCCCGGAAGTATACGGAGCTGACTCGTATACACGATCTAGGGCTTAAATCGTGGACATTGTAGGTCAGGTCCTCGGCCCTAGACGGAGAGATATTTACCATAATTACAGATAAATGAAATGTCTGTAAATAGATATGTGCTTAACATTTTCATTGATAAAAGAGTTAAATTTAAAAATAACAAGTAGTTTTTAATATGTTCAAAATAAATAATATTTATGCATTTAATATCTGTAAAATATAACTTGTTTACTCTCCAAAATCTAGTAAGGAAATGGCTGTAATGGCGTAGCGTCCTTGTAGACTGCGCATGGGCCGATCTTGTTTTAGTCGCGGTATTTCACAATCACCAGGAGCTATTTCATTAGTCCCATGCAAGTGTCATTGAAAGAAAAAGCATTGGGCATTAAGTACAGTCGCCGCTCAGTCTAGGCTCATAATACCTAGCGGAACTATGTTGAACAAAATTCCTTTGTCCTTCAATACTAAATATAGTTTTTCATTATTGACCAACACAAAAGATGAAAATAATTAATTATCCTTTCAAACGCAGCGACTGTCAAGTACCGGCGTCGCTCAGTCTAGATTCACAATACCTAGCGGAACTATTTTGAATAAAACCCTTTATCCTTCGTTACTAAATATAGCTTATTTTTATATTTAATTTTCCTTTAAAATATCCATCATTGGATGAAAGTTTACTCATCCTGGCAATTTGGTTGTTCATTAGAGAGGTATTGAGTGTTACACTTTCTTAAGGTATGCAAACTGCATTATTTATTGTCACCTTCACGTCTTTGAAAAACCTGTGGTCCCTACTATCCTTCACTAAATCTAAACAAGTTCCAATAAATTATAAAACGATATGTTTGAAATCATTTTGGTAACTCAATAATTTATGATAGCAATTGCTGCTTCTGTTTGAAATACTCTATCAATATACATGAAATCGACCTTCTAGGGTACAGCGCGTAAAACCTCATCAACCAGAAATTGCTACGCATGCATTAACATATTTTACATGTATTGAAGAACACTTCATATATTGTGCTCCCTTAATTAGGTTCCTTTTAAGTGCATGCTACGGTCAACTGATGGTTGCCCTTAGCAACTGGTCAAATTTTGTGATTTTTATGAACACTTCAGATTCATTTTTTTTTATACGAAAGTTGTTAATTGATTTTGAATGAAATTTATAATACACTTATGTATACGAACGTTGTAAACTGATCTTGAATGAAATTAATTATACACTTATGTATATGTCTGAGCAATTCCATTGAAAGAAATTAAGCTATAAACGGGTTATCATCGTTTGGGCAACCATTTACGCTCAAACCTTTTGAGATAAAGTCGTTATAAGATAGAATGAACCAAAAGCTTTCGTTTCGACCCGGGGTTTTCGATTCGATTTTCAGCCGTTTTCAAGTTATGACGCAAGAGCGATTTTAAACCCTGAATTGCGAAAGTCAATAAAAACGTTAGAACTTTTTACCAATTGATCCGTCTCGTCGCGGTGATTAAGAAAATATAAAGTTTTATGAGTCTATCTTTTACCGTTTTCGAGTAATTCGAGTTTAAAGGCACCGGAAGTGACGTCACCGAAAGCATTTTACAACACCTGTTACCTGACGCTCTTCAAAAAGCCATTGGACCGGAACTGAAATCACTGAAGCGTAAAAACGGGTTTTCTGTACCACGCCTGGACCTAACTTATGTGTGTATGGTATCAAATGAAATGTCTTAAGCCGCTCTTTATGAATACCGTCTAAAATTGAAATTGAAATCACTCATGCATAAACGCTTTCTCATAAACTTTGAAAGCTTAAAAGATATAGTAACAGAACCACAAAACAATTTAAATATCGTAATTACAAACCCTAGTAAAAATTTTAAAAACTTTTCAAGCAGTATAAGTAAATAAATTGTTGAACAATATTAGTGAAAAATAATTTTGACATGTCAAATAAATTACAGATAAAAAGAACAATATACAAAATATATTTAAATATCATATAGATTTATCCATACACGAATTGAATTTATATAAAAAACGAACTATATTGATGCAAAAATGAATATACAAAACGAAATTTTTCATTTAAACTAAAACATTAAACAATGTATAAAATAAATACATTTTACCTGAAAATAGTACTTTTGTTGACGATGTTTCCTGCTAGACGTCCAGTTGTAAAATGACTCCAATCATCAATGTAATTGTACTTATTGCGCATGCTCGGACTTGTTTTTACAAACGACATCATATCATCAAGTTATATTTAGATCAGGTCACGAGTGCACCGAACGTGATCATAGTCTCAGTGTCTAGCGTCTATTTATTTAAGAGCGAATGACGGACAATAAAAGTAAACATGCCAAAGTTAATCTCCTGAGTATGTTTATTTAAGACCAGATGGTTTAACAAAAGCCTATTCAACTGTTAAAGTTAATCCCCTTAAAGTCTCCGCGATGTCTTGCATGTGTTTATTTAGGGACGGATACACTAACAAAGGACTATTGAGATGCCAAAGTTAATCCCTTTAAAGTTGCCATTACGTCTAGCGTGTGTTGGTTTAAGGACGGATGGGTTAACAATAGTCTTTTGAAATGTCAAAAATAAACCTTTACAAAGAGTCGCCTGTATATAAAACATGTATATATCTAAAATTAGCAATGATGTTCTATTCTAAAAATAACTACCAACAAAAACGTTTTTTAGACAGTCAATCAAATGCAAGAAGAAAGTGACCAATCAGGAGAGACCTCTGTTGTATAGAAGACACTGACACACTAACACTGGTCATTAGAGCCCTGATACTCGACCAATAATATATGTTATTTTGGTTTTGGAGTGATATATGTGGATATATTACCTGTTAAGATTTTATATCACCCGAGCCGTTAGGCGAGGGTGATATTTTATCTTGACAGGTAATATATCCACATATATCACTCCAAAACCAAAATAATAATTTTATTACCCTTCCCCTGCCGAGTTTAGACGATTTTTTAAAAAATCATTGCTGTTTCAAATGAAACGTCGAAATAAGATTCCCTTTAGGATACCTCTTCGTCACAACATGACGTCACATAAATACATGACGTATTTTTCCCGTACCTTACGAAAGTAAACACTAGAAAAGGAGTAGTCTGTTGAACGCACTTTTTTGTAATTAATATCAAGCTTTCACAAGGTCATATTTGTTTTCGATACTGATGGTTATATGTATCATTACTCAGTTTTGGTTAATATTTATCATTTGACAGTTAAAAAGTGCTTTTAAATCGGAATTTACACCGCGTAAAATCGAACCGTACGCGCATCACCTCAGCGCATATTGTTTACAACGTTGGGTACCAAACGGGGAAATTTAGTGTGTATATTACCCGTCTGGCTCGGTTATATCAATTTCTTTCGGGTGATCAATATCCAATCAAAAAGGCGGAAAAAATCTGGAAGGGTAATAAACATGACTAGCTACAGATGCAAGTTCAGTATTGGTAATCAGAGATATGAACAAGTTAACGAATGGAATGGCGAGCTGAGAGTCGATATCAGAGAATGACAGGATGATAAACCAACAATAAAGGGCATCAACTTAACGTTAATGCGATGGAAAATCCTGGTAGATCAGTTAGAATATGTGGACAGGGCTTAACAAAACAAGCAAAGCTATAGGACCCACGTTGGAGGAAATGTCTACTGTAACATCACCGACAACAGCGTATGTGTAGACATGAGACAGTACTGGAAGCCAGAACAGGAAATAGTACCAACTAAAAAGGGTATATGTTAAAAACCCAAAGAGTATTCCTGTTTCAAGGAACTGGTTGCAGAGATAGGACGAGTGTTACCTGAATTGGATGCAGTAGTATCCTGCTACCTTTAAAGTGATCACATGAACCAGATTGGAGCTCTACAATGGCCAGAATGCAACCCCAATGATTGTGGAATCTGGTAAAATAACGTGACTATAAATAGCAATGACATAAGTACTATAAATAGATCGATAACCTCATTCTAAAAATAACATCCAACCAGAAATCGAACAGCGAGTAATACAATTGAATACTTTACGAAGCTTCGGCATACACAAAATGAACATCACTGACTGAGCACCCCTTAACGGAAGTATGGAATATTACGAAAATAGACTGAAAACGTTTGAATACTATCCGAAACAAATATTACCGGATAAATACGAACTGGCAAGTGACGGAAAATCAGACGTGTGCGAGTGTTTCAGATGTCACATTAAATTGAGTGACTGGGTAAGATCAAACAACGCTTTGAGAGAACATTACAAGCGGTCACCCAATTGCGAATATATTAAAATAGAAGCCGTTCCTCAACAAAAACCGACCCCAATAGGCGGATTTGGCACGTTTGTATTGTTGTTATCCAAAACATATTACAATACAGTGGAGTATAAAGTATGTGTTCTGGTTTCTTCTATATAGCGTTCCAAAATGTCGAGTAAATGTTATGTAGCTTCGCGATATTCTCGTCTCACTTGATAGTGTCTCAGCCATATCCAAACCTTACAGACAAGTGTTAACATATTCAATGCGTCTGGTGGGTCGTGTTAGCCTTTTTATTGACAAACAAATTTGCTCTAGTTTTTAGATGAACTGAATCCTCCAAAGCCGCAAGGTGTTGACCTAGTTGTTGATACAAAAGCGCCAAATCCGCCTATTGGGGTCGGTTTTTGTTGAGGAGCGCCTACTATTTTAATATATTCGCAATTGGGTGACCGATTGTAATGTTCTCTCAAAGTGTTGTCTGATCTTACCCAGTCACTCAATTTAATGTGACATCTGAAACACTCGCACACGTCTGATTTTCCGCTGTAATACAATCCGGCGCTTGCCAGTTCGTATTTATCCGGTAATATTTGTTTCGGATAGTATTCAAACGTTTTCAGTCTATTTTCGTAATATTCCATTCTACGTTAAGGGGTGCTCAGTCAGTGATGTTCATTTTGTGTATGCCGAAGCTTCGTAAAGTATTCAATTATTTTCGCGCTGTTCGATTTCTGATTGGATATTAATTTTAGAATGAGGTTATCGATCTATTTATAGTACTTTTGTCATTGCTATTTATAGTCACGTTATTTTACCAGTTTCCACAATCATTGGAGTTGCATTCTGGGCATTGTAAAGCTCCAATCTGGTTCATGTGGTCACTTTGTAAATAACAGGGCACCACTGCATCCAATTCAGGTAACACTCGTCCTATCTCTGCAACCAGTTCCTTTAAACAGGAATACTCTTTGGGTCTTAAACATATACCCTTTTTAGTTGGTACTATTTCCTGTTCTGGCTTCCAGTACTGTCTAATGTCTACACATACGCTGTTGTCGGTGATGTTACAGTAGACATTTCCTCCAACGTGGGTCCTATAGCTTTGCTTGTTTTGTAAAGCCCTGTCCACATATTCTAACTGATCTACCAGGTTTTTCCATCGCATTAACGTTAAGCTGATGCCCTTTTTTGTTGGTTTGTCATTCTGCCATTCTCTAATATCGACTCTCAGCTCGCCTTTCCATTCATTAACTTGTACATATCTTTGATTACCGATACTGAACTTGCATCTGTAGCTAGTCATGTTTATTGGTCGAGTATCAGAACTCTTATGACCAGTGTTAGTGTCTCACTGTCTTATATACAACAGAGGTCTCTCCTGATTGGTCACTTTCTTATGCATTTAATTGGCTGTCTAAAAAAACGTTTTTATTGGAAGTTATTTTTAGAATAGAACATCATTGCTAATTTTAGATAAATACACCATCAAACACGTTATATATATATAGGTGACTCCTTGTAAAGGTTTATTTTTAACATTTCAAAAGACTATTGTTAAACCATCCGTCCTTGGCAACTTTAAAGGGATAAACTTAATGGCAACTTTAAAGGGATTAACTTTGGTATCTCTATAGTCCTTTGTTAGTGTATTCGTCCCTAAATAAACACACACAAGACATTGTGGCGACTTTAAGGGGATTAACTTTAACAGTTGAATAGACTTTTGTTAAATCATCTGGTCTAAAATAAACATACGCAAGAGATTAACTTTGACATGTTAATTTTTTATTGTCCGTCATTCGCTCTTAAATAAATAGACGCTAGATACTGAGACTATGATCACGTTCGGTGCACTGGAGACCTGATCTAAATATAACTTGATGATATGATGTCGTTTGTAAAAACAGGTCCGAGCATGAGCAATAAGTACAATTACATTGATGATTGGAGTCATTTTATAACTGGACGTCTAGCAGGATACATCGTCAAAAAAGTACTATTTTCAGGTAAAATGTATTTATATTATACGTTGTTTAATGTCTTAGTTTAAAAGAAATATTTCGTTTTATATATTTATTTTTGCATCAATATAGTTCGTTTATTATATAAATTAAATTCGTGTATGAATAAATCTATATGATATTTAAATATATTTTGTAAATAGTTCTTTTTATCTGAAATTTATTTTGACATGTTATAATTATTTTTTTCACTAATATTGTTCAACAATTTATTTACTTAAACTGCTTGATAAGTTTTTACAATTTTTACTAGGGTTTGTTATTACGATATTTGAATTTTTTGTGGTTCTAAATCTTTTACGCTTTCAAAGTTGATGAGAAAGCGTTTATGCATGAGTGATTTTAATTTCAATTTCAGTCGTATTCAAAAAGAGCGGCTTAAGACATTTCATTTGATACCATACACGCCTAAGTTATGTCCAGGCGTCGTACAGAAACACGTTTTTACGCTTCAGTGATTTCAGTTCCGGCGTCGCGTAATTATCACACGTGTGGTAATATTACCACGCGTGTGATTATTACGCAGGGTCGTAATTATCATACGGTTTGGGGTAGTGCCGTGATAATCACACGGACGGTATTATATTTACACTTAATATTCTTGAATTATATATCATATTTTTCCTAAATGATTTCCGCGTCTAATGGTGTAAATTTTATTAAAAAGCTATGATTTTCCACCGCATAGGGTTATCTTAAAGTGTAAACTTAAGACAGAAAATGTTCTTTCCTAAATATCAGCGTGTAATGTTTCGATACAGACATTAATATAAATAATGCCTGATACAATTGAAAAATTATTTTTCAATTTAGGTTTCTCTGTTTTAAAATAGTTACAAAAAAGTCTGTTTCATGGATGCCCCTCCGTTTTTTTAATTTATATTAGTCCCCCTTTTTAGCTGAAATATGTTAAGTCTTATTTGTTGCGCTTTGTGTGTTTGCATGCAATTCAAGATAATAGTAAAATCCAAAATTAAATGAAATAAATAAATATAAATAACTATAAATAAATAAATAAATAAATAAATAAATAAATAAATAAATAAATAAATAAATAAATAAATAAAAGGAAGACTCGAAATGGCAAAGATCTAGTTATAGTAATGGTGTGAAAAGGGTTAAGTAATACGGAAAGCAGAGGTCCATGAAGGTGTGAATTCTTTTTTAATTGGCATGACATTTCCATAATATTAAACTTATATAAAAACCTCGTTCCGTTTTGATACACCAAAGAATGTATAATTATGCCGTCAATTAACTCATGAACCTGAAAAAAGTGTTGATCTGTATAACTTCGAGGTTATATTTGTTGATTATGAACTTTCCCGCTATAGTTTATATATTGTGTGATATTTATATATGGTTCTTAGGCTTGTTTATTATGTTCATTGCAAATGTATTATTACCTCATGTTGTCATGTTTGCATGATCTGAGTGGAATAAAGAATAGAATAGCAATGTAACTCAGAAATATGTCAGAGATATGTTTGCGAAAATATTTTCAATTAATTCAGAAATATCCATTATATATATATCATTAAAGAAGTTTTCAACAAATAAGACATCAACACTATTTCAGTAGTTTATGAAAAATAAAAAAGATTGCTTTCGTATTTCATATAATGAATATGAAATTTTCTGAATTACAACAGTTTTCACGTGAAATGTAAAAAAGGCACAATTAAGGATTCGCGCTAATTACATAATATAATATGCTATAAAAGTAAGTTAAATTCAGTATATGTTAAAACTAGCTCTTTTTATTCATCAGTGTACCTTAAGAATTTGATAACACATCTTCTAATCTTAAGATAAAGATAAATTGGTGCAGGTTGATGCTGGCTAAGTAGTCCGAAATGAAGGGGAAAACATGTAAGCCGTGATGATCACACGTACGGTCATATACTTAATCAGACATACTGGTAATACATTTTTTTTCCAAAAGTTTTTTTTCAATAATACGGCATTTTATTGATTTCTTTTTTATGACAACAAGACGACCAATCGTAATGAATAATCATAGTTTTGTTTTTGAAGTTTTTTTTTTATTACAAAGAAAATATCTTTCAATGACGATAGTACTGGTACTGACCACACTGAATGGCAATGATGATATTGGTTGTCGCCATGCAGCTCCACATAGTTATGATGACCCTCTTAGTAATTATAATAATCATTGTGTTAGTGATTATGAGAAATATTTCCACCAGTGTGATTATTACGCTACAGCTTTAATATTACCACGCTTGTGATTATTACGCGGCGGCGTAATAATCACACGGTTAGGGGTAGTGCCGTTAGAATCACACGTACGGTCTTAGATTTACTCCAAAATAGTTAAATCATACACCATTTTATTTTAAAATGAATTCCGCATCTAATAGTATAATTTTTGTGAGAATTAAGTAATTTTCTAACACACGGGAGTGTTTTAAAAAACATGTATTGTAGCGTGATAAGCCGTGATAATCGCAGCATGGTTTTATATTTAACCAAACATACTAGAATTAATAATATTGTTTACTAAAATGAATTGTGCCAAATAATTGTCCTTTTTTACATATATGTTTGTTATCCAACATACAGGAGCATCTTGAAAAAAGTAATTGCAGGGAATTTGAAAAAAGCGTCTATTCATAATTTTTGTTTTATTTTTTCTTACATAAATTATACTTGTTCATGTCGAAAGATTTTATGATAAAGAAATATTTTTACCTGGATTGAAATTATCAATGTAATATCCGGTTGTTTATATGCATAATACGTATTGGTGTCAATTCTCTTAAAATCGCTAGGCGTGAAAGTTAACATTATGCACTAAAACACGAAACATACTGTTTGAAAATGATTGAAGTGTTCGCCATTTCTTATATCAGTTTATTGACAAATATGGGTATTGATAATTTTTGTAAACAAGCACATTATGTATCGCCTAAATCTTTTACCACCTGATAAATCTCTTATTAGCATAATAGCGTCGCGATTTGTGGGTGTATAGATACTGGAAAAGGCAAACTTTTTGTTTTTAGTTTTTTTTTTCAACAATCCGTGAATTCCATTTGAGAACATTGAATACACACATTCACATCCAACAGGTTAAGTATAGGACAAAACACAGTTGTGATTAGAGTGATAAATGGGCAACGGTAAAAATATATGTAAAAATGAGCCAAAATTGTTTAATATCAGAATAATTGATTATTGACAAAGTTACGTCCCCTTTATAAAACTACCTCATTAAATAACTGCTCACGAGTGTATTTTTTATTTAGACTGTATACATATATAAAGTTATATTTATATATTTAATGCTTGGAACATATTAATACATACGTAAAAGGGAAGGGAGTTCAATGAGAAGGTTATTGTTATATATTTAAGGTCACGGGGTTCTACTGACTATTCAAGCAACGTTGACACAAATTTTACAATTTGAATTTTCAACTGTGTTCAATTTATAAAGTGGTTCGGTTCTGTGACCAGCGAGTGATTATTGTGCGGCGGCGTAATAAGGGCACGGTCATGGGTAGTACCGTGATAATCACAGACACGACTTTATAATTAATCAGTTTTATCCGAATGATAAATGATGATTATTTTATTCTAAAACCAGTTCTGCGTTTAATGGTATTTCTTTTTAGAATTCTACTATTTGTATTACCACGCTTCGTTATATAATCACACGGTTGGTAGTAGTGCCGTGATAATCACACGTACGGTCTTATATACACTCCAAATAACACGAAATAATTTTAAATTATATAGATCTATACCATTTTATTCCAAAATAAATTCCGCATCCAATGGTATAACTTTTGTGCGAATGCTATGTTTGCCCAAAACGCGGGAATGTATTAAAAAACCCCATTTTACTGGAATTTTCATGAGTCGTCATTTTCATATGAATACATATAATTGTGTTTTATTTTTCTGGTATATAGTTTATAAATAAAAAAAAACTTAAAAAGCCACCAGACGTTAAAAAATATTTGATTAAGTGCAGTTTGATAAAGTGATCAAGATTATATTCTAAATCAAAGCACTGCAAGCACTGAGGTATACATTTGCTTGACATTACGGCACACTGTCTTGCATAAGGATTTTTCAGAAAATCATCATAAATTACTGTTCAGGAACAATAGATATTTTATTAAATAACAAGAATTTGTAACAGAAGTACCAGCGCCCCCCCCCCCCCCCTCGCCTCGGGGGAGTTTTATATGAAGCATAAAATTATGCTGTTTCAAAAGACTGAGGTATGGATCTTAGGACTTTCAGTCCAAAATTATGATCAATGCTAGATCTGCAAATGCTACAATAAATTTATTAAAGAAATAAAATGAATGTTAAGCTTTGACCTCTAAGTGTGACCTTGACCTTGGAGGTAGGGTGCAGGTGTTGTGCATGATATATATTATTACTTTAACCACTTGTACCAAGTATTTTCAAAATCCCTTGGACTATGGTGAATATATAGATGGGACACAAAATGTACCCTCTAACAGACTATGTTAATCTTTGACCTCCAAGTGTGACCTTGGAGGTAGGAATCCATGTTTTTGGGCCTGACATATCGTCTTATTATTGTGATTAATTGTGCAAAGTATTTTTAAAATCCTTGATCTATTGAAAAAGTAATGGACTGGACACAAAATATACCCTATAACCACTATGTAAATCTTTGACCTCTACATGTGACCTTGACCTTCGAGGTAGGGACACTTGTGTTATGCATGACATGTCATCTTATCATTGTGACTATTTGTGCCAAGTATTTTCAAAATCCTTTGATCTATGAAGAAGTTATGGACGGAACACAAAATATACCATATAACAGACTGTTGACTTTTGACCTCTAAGTGTGCCCTTGACCTTGGAGGTAGGGGTGCAGGTGTTGTACTTGACATATCCTCTTATTATTGTGACTATTTTTGCCAAGTTATTTCAAAATCCCTTGAACTATGAAGAAGTTCTAGATTGGACACAATATCTACCCTTTAACAGACTATGTTAACTTTTGACCTCGAAATGTGACTTTGACCTTGGAGGTAGGAATGCAGGTGTTGCGCATGACACATCGTCTTATTATAGTGACTATTTGTGCCAAGTATTTTCAAAATCCTTTGTTATATGAAAAAGTGATGGACCGGACACAAAATATACCCTTTAACAGACTATAATAATCTTTGACCTCCAAGTGTGACCTTGACCTTGAAGGTAGGTGACCAATTGTTGCGCATGACACATTGTCTCATTATTGTGAACAATTATGGCAAGTATTTACAAAATCCCTTCAAAGGTAACAAAGTTATAGCCCAGACACGACATATACCCTCAAAAAGACAATGTTGCCCTTGAATGAGCAAGTGCGATCTTGACCCTGGAGGTAGGGGTCTGGTTGTTGTCCTGACACATCGTCTTATTATAACAAACATTTGTGCCAAGTTATTTTAAATTCCTTTGATAAATGACAAAGTTATGGACCGAACACGAAATATACCCTGTAACAGACTATGTTAATCTTTGACCTCCATGTGTGACCTTGACCTTGGAGGTAGGTGACCGGTTGTTACGCATGACACATCTTCTCATTATTGTGAGTAATTGTGGCAAATATTTACTTAATCCCTTCAAAAATAAAAAAGGTTATGGACCGGACACGACATATACCCTCAAATAGAAAATGTTGACCTTAATTGAGCAAGTGCGACCGTGACCCTGGACGTAGAAGTCTGGTTGGTGCGCATGACACATTGTCTTATGATAACAAACATTTGTGCCAAGTTATTTCAGATTCATTTAATAAATGACAAAGTTATGGACCTCACACGAAAGTGTGACAGACGGACAGACAGACGGATGGAGCATATTTCTATATCCCCCTATTTTCTTGGAAAAAGGCGGGGGACAAAAAGGAAAAAGGCGGGGGACAAAAATGTAAATGTAATCATTTTCGAGGGATTACAATCCACGAGGGTTTTTCAGTGCTCTGCCTGGATCGACCGGGGCTCTGCCTGGGTTAGTTGGGAATTACCGTGGTGCTGCCGTGGTTAGTCAAACTGTGACCGCAACAATAATTTCACCCCGGATTTCCCGTATCATCCCAATAACTTATTGCGGTGGTCCTGGGCTCTCCTGGGAGTAAGCAGCTTAAAACTCACTGGTGAGGAGTTATTTAAGGGCTTTTTTCATTGGAACACTTAATTGACTAAGTGAATTGACCACCATAAGCTTCATATTGGACCCTTACAGTGATTTTTTTACAAACTCATCATTGTGGGTCCTAGGACTCGCTGGGCTATAAATCTATGAGTCCTAAAATTTAGCCGACAAATCCAAGTTACAAGGCTTAATATTGCTTTAGTGAAATGAAAGGTATATTAACAATGGAATGAAGAAAAAATGAATTTGATTTCTACATTAATTACAGTGCTTCTGATACTGAAATTATTCAAAACTGTCAAATAAATTTAATAAGTTTTTTTCAATTAATTTAGTTTTAGATTAATCAAAACTTCATTTTCCTTAATATTTTTATGCTTATCTATAGTATAGCACATTATTATTTCTATTGTATAGAAGATTTGCAGACCTAGAATATGATTGACATAACTTGAACACAATTTGGTATTTATTACCAAATTCCTGTCAGACAAGACTCCCTACTCAAAAAAAGTATGCATCCAAAAGATGCACATTATTTGAAACTTTGCATCCACAGCAAATTCAATGAGTTCTGGTCTCAGGATGCAGAGGTAAAAAAATCACTGCCCTTAAGGTAACTGAGAAATAGTGCAACCTGACTGGAGCTCAAACCTGTCATGCATTGAATACCATTGCACAGCTCTACCAACTGAGATATAAAGTTTCTTAATTACATTTCTTCTCCCCTTATTATAATATTGAACAGCTTAATATACTGTGACATCATTACCATATTAAAAATTTTGCACAATTTATTTCTTGAATAACAGAGTATACATATATATAACCTATATATCACATTTTGCACCAAATATCACAGGGTAAGAAAAATGTGCCGTTTGACCGGGATCCTCATACGGCAAAAGTTCATGGCAATTTCTTTTGGGTTTAAGGTTTTACTTCTTTTTAAGGGATGTAACTCATGTTTACTAATTTGTTTGTTCTTATCTGTCTTTCTTAGTCATTATGTATATTTTATAACAAAAATATATTTTTTATATTTATAAATTGAATAGAATAAGATGGAAAATTTACCAGTTTAAGAAGTTCATCAAATAGATGGAGGTCCAGGAATGATGAATATGCATAGAAATATTATTTTTAGACTGGCTTTATAAAACTTATAAACTTTATAAAGTTTTTCTATTTGTTGCAGCTAGTAATTTTATATTTATTCATTTAAGTTAAGATTTCATCATAAAGATCTTCAGGACTCAATAAACATTTTTTTTGTGGTTTCAGGGGAAAATAAAATAATATTTATGCCAAATGAAAGCCATGATGATGCCCATGGCTAAATGATTCAAAAATATAAACTGAATAAACCATTCATGGGACTTTAAATCAGAAAAAAACTCAAAGATGAATGAGTAAATGTATTTATTTAAATTTATTATTTTAAATTTGAACATAACTTGGTAAATTTCAAAACATCAACAAAAAATATGTTAAGAGAGAACTGTTTAAAATGATATTTTAATTCCAGTGTAATTATTAATTTTAATGACTTTGATTTGTTAAAAAATCTGAGTTTTGTTAGTTAAATATATTTCATAACAGTCACAACTTTCTGGAAACATATTTTTGTGTGTATAATAATAGAGTAAAACACATTATTTTGGGACTTTTGAGAAAACTCTAGATAAAGTGTTTTAAAAGGGGGAGAATTTTTTAGCTGAATTTCCCGGTTTTTCTTTGATATTTTAAAAAGTTGTAGTTTGGGGCCATTTCAGATGCAACCCTGGGTCCTAAAACGTTTGGTTTCCCCTTTTGTAAGTTTTTTTTGAAAAAATTTTTTCATGGTTTAAAAATGGGTCTTACTATCTCAAAGATCCTTTGGGAACATTAAATCCCAAAATGTTTTTAAATTTTAAAAACAGATCACCTCCCTATTTGGAAAAAGATTTCCATTTACTTAAAATTTTCATTTATTTTTATAAAGTAACAAAACTTTTCTTTAAGGTTTTTTTTAAAACATACTTTTTTTGTTTTTGAAAAATAGGAAATTTTGTTTCCGTGGGTTATAACTGTTCACTGTTTTAAAGGGGGGAAAATTTTGTAAGTGGCCATATAGCTCAGTCAGTAAAGTTATGGTATGGTACTTTGAGGGTCCCGGGTTCAAATCCCGGTCAGGCTGCAAATATTTTATCACCCCGTTACAATTGGCGCCCAACTTGTTGCCTTGACTGCATATAGCTAAGAGTTAATTCACATAGCTCTGTATTACCGACAAACTTCAATATAGTGGAGAAGTAATTATAATGGTTCAGAACTGTTCACTATTTAGAGGAGTGATGTGTAAGCAGCTTAATAGCTCAGACCATAGAGCTGTAGTAAGGTATTCTGAGTGTCCCGGGTTTTAGTCCTGTTCAGGCTGCACATTTTTCTCACCGTGTTACAAAATTACCAATTGGTAGGACTTTAATTAAGAGTCTTTTGATAATCCTAAATATAATATATTTAATCAGACTGGACTAAAATTATTAAGTTTTTATATGCATTAAACATTTTTAATTTTGTTGCATATAATTATACAAATTGATTAACTTGTATGAGTGATATTGGTGGGGTGACAATAAAAAAACCATATGTTCATGTATACATAGAAAACAACTGTTGAATAATAGAAATTAAAAGGTAAATTTATTTACAGAATGATGTTGTTCCTGCAGAATTTTCACCAGAGGTCCGGTTTGTAAAATTTCAACAAAGGGTAAAATACATATTTCAGGGGGTGTCCCTGGCCGAGTGGTTAAGGTTGTTGACTTCAAATCACTTGCCCCTCACCGCTGTGGGTTCGAATCCCGACAGGGACTTTGGATTCTTTCATGTGAGGAAGCTATCCAGCTAGCTTACGGAATGTCGGTATTTCTACTCAGGTGCCCATTCGTGCCTGAAATATGCACGGAAGGGCACCTGAGGTCTTCCTCCACCAGTAAAGCTGGAACCTCGCGATATGACCTATACTGTGTCAATGTGACATAAAACCCAAAACAAACAAGCAAACATATTTCAGTGTGTACATGTATTTGGTATCGTTGACCTAGTGGTTAAGGTGTCTGCCTTCATTTTAGTGTGAGGTTGAAGGTTCAAGCCCCCACAGGGAAGGAAAATGAAGTATGAATGTTTATATTGGGACTCGTTCCTAAAAAGCCGCTTCTTGAGCTGCTAGGTAGTTAAAATGAATGGTTATCAATTTATATCCGCCTTGCGCCTGGCATAGTGATAGGAGTTGGGAGGTACAATTGGTATGCAAGCAATTTATAGGTGTCTCATAAGTCAGAAATGGCTGGCCCTTACAGTAGTGGTGACACTATAATAAACAAGACCTTTCCTCAATACCTTTTATTTGGTATTTAACTTGTTAACAAAAAAAGGCAAGTCCTTGATGTAATACTATATTTATTTGTCACGGTTCAGGGAAGAAAATGTGTAAGCCCCTGGATAGCTCAGTAAGTAAGAGCTGTGGTATGGTATTCCAAGGGTCCTAGGTATGAGTCCCGGTCGGGCTCACATTCTTCTCACCCTCTGACATTTGGTACCATTTGATATAGCCCAGAGTTAAATTCACATTGCTTTGTAACCTGAGAAATTTGAGGATGAATTAAATATAGCAGGAAAGTATCTCAATAGCATTTAGGGGAGAAAATGTATATGAGGCCGGATAGCTCATTCGGTAGAGCCGTGGTATGGTATTCGAGGGTCCTAGGTTCGAGTCCCGATCAGGCTGCACAATATTTTTTTTGTTTTGTTGCTTACTTCACTTCACTTTCTTCGCCCCCTTGACTGCAACAGAACAAAATAATGAAAAATAGAGAGTCATCGATGGGTCACGCACAGGTGACAGTATGATTTAACGCCAAATTTAAGGCGATTCTACGCTAAATATGGGGCAACAAAATGATTTTTTGTTGTCACGGTTCAGAACTGTTCACTATTTAGGGGAGATGATGTGTAAGCGACTTGATAACTCAGGTGGTAGAGATGCTGTACAGTATTTCGGGGGTCCTAGGTTTGAGTTCCGGTCAGACTGCACATTTTTCTCACCCTGTGACACTTGGCACCCAACAGGGGACCGTGACTGAATATAGCTCAGAGTTTAATTAACATTTCTCTGTAACTAAGAAAATTCGAGGATGAACTTAAATATAGCAGGGGAGTATGTCACGGTTCAGAACTGTTCACTATTTAGGAGAAATGATTTGAAAGCGGCCGGATAGCTAATATGAATAAGAGCCGCAGTACAGTATTCCGAGGGTCCCGGGTTCAAGTTCCGGTCAGGCTGCACATTTTTCTCACTCTGTGACACTTGGCACCCAACAGGGTACCATGACTGAATATTGCTCAAAGTTTAATTTACATTTGAGCCGCGTCACGATAAAACCATCATAATGGGTTTGCGACCAGCATGAATCCAGACCAGCCTGCGCACCCGCGCAGTCTGATCATGATCCATGCTGTTCGCTATCAGTTTCTGAACTTGTTATAGGGTTTGCAAGCGAACAGCATGGATCCTGATCAGACTGCACGGATGAGCATGCTGGTCTGGATCCATGCTGGTCGCAAACCCATTATGTTGGTTTTGTCGTGACGCGGCTCATTTCTCTGTAACTCTGTGAAATTGGAGGATGAATTTCAATATAGCAGGGGAGTATGTCATGGTTCAGAACTGTTCACTATTTAACGGAGATGATGTGTAAGCGGCCGGATAGCTGAGTCGATAGAGCCATGGTACAGTATTCTGAGGTCCCGGGTTCGAGTTCCATTCAGGCTGCAGATTTTTCTCACCCTGTGACACTTGGTGCCAAACAGGGGACCGTGACTGAATATAGCTCAGAGTTTATATTTATTTTTCTGTTACAAACTCTGTGAAATTCAAGGATGAATTTAAATATAGCAGGGGTCAGAATTATTCACTATTTTGGGGAGATGATGTGTATTTTAGCGCCAAGATAGCTAAGTCGGTAGAGCAGTGATATGGTATTCCAAGGGTCCCAGGTTCGATTCCTGCTCGGGCTGCACATTTTTCTCAACCATTGACACGTTGCGCCCAATAGGGGACCGTGACTGAATAATAATTAGCTCAGAATTTAATTTACATTTCTCTGTAACTCTGTGAAATTCGAGGAAGAATTTCAATGTAACAGGGGAGTATGTCACAGTTCAGAAGTGTTCACTATTTAGGGTCCCCGGTTCGAGTTCCAGTCAAGCTGCACATTTCTCTCACCATATGACACATGGAAAAAAATGTGTCCCCGCTCATCATTTTATCTTTTTTGTGTTTGCGGTTGAAGGGCCTATATTCACAAAATACTGAAAAAGGTGTGAGACCATAGTTAAGTGATCCTCTATTGGCAAAAAGGCAGATGACTTAAATGCAGTAAAGCTGTGGAGTTCCATTGTTAATTTGAATTGTTATTTTTGTCTAAATAATTTGTTGAGTTGGGAAAACGTTTTTTTAATATTTTGATATCAAAGTTAATGCAATATAATGACGCATGCGTACTTAATCAGTTAAAAGAAAGTATATAGATCACATTTTAACAGAATTTGTCCGCCATTTTGAAAAACGGCCGAAGGATACAAGCCGCTTTAAATCGTGTTATTTATATTTATGGCGTTTGTTGATTAAAAACAATCATTGAATTGTGAATATTAAAATATCTGACAAGTTATTAGACCTTTATTCTTAAGAATAAATGTGTATGGTAATGAATGACAAGTTTTAAATTTATAGTACCCTTTCGGGCAACATTTTCGGGTAATTTGACCTAGTTTTCGGAGAAATTGGCCATTTTCAACTACAGTTTAAGATTAGTTCTAGCCAATTTAGAATTAAAACAATGGACAAGAAACAAAGTTTAACACCCTGACAAGTTTTAAAAGCATTTATTTTTATTAATTTAATACTTTTAGAACCTTGCAGGTTTTTATGCTCCCCGAAAAATTTCGGGAGAGTATATACTCGGCGCCTTGTCCGTCCGTCCGTCTGTCCGTCCGTCCGTCCGTCTGTCCGTCCGTTTTCTTGTCCGGAGCATAACTTGAAAACCCTTGGAGATAATTTGTTTAAACTTCATACAGTGGTAGAGGGCATTGAGGGGGAGTGCAGTGTTAAAGAACCATAACTCTATTTTGCCCGGTTTTTGAATTATCTCCCCTTATAGAAAAATCTTGTCCGGGGCATAACTCTAAAACTATAACAGATATCAACATGAAACTTTGTAGGTGAATAGATCTTAATGGGTAGATGTGCAGTGCATAAGACCAATAACTCTTTATGTCCTAATTTTGGAGTTATTGCCCTTTGTTTATTTCAACAATTTCAACTTTGTCCGGAACATAACTCTAAAACTATAAGAGATATCAAGATGAAACATTGTAGGCAGATAGATCTCATAAAGTAGAAGTGTAATGCAAAAGAACCATAACTCTGTTAAGCCACATTTTTGAATTATCTCCCCTTATAGAAAAATCTTGTCCGGGGCATAACTCTAAAACTATAAGAGATATCAACATGAAACTTTGAAGGTGAATAGATCTTAATAGGTAGATGTGCAGTGCATAAGAACAATTACTCTTTTTGTCCTAATTTTGGAGTAATTGCCCTTTGTTAATTTTAACACTGAACTTTGTCCGGAACATAACTCTAAATTTATAAGAGATATCAAGATGAAACATTGTAGGTAGATAGATCTCATTGAGTAGAAGTGCAGTGCAAAAAACCATAACTCTGTTAAGCCCATTTTTTTAATTATCTCCCCTTTTAGAAAAATCTTGTACTGGACATAGCTGTATAACTATAAGAGATATCAACATGAAATTTTGTAGGTAGATGTATCTCAATGGGTAGATGTGCAGTGCACGAGAATCATAACTCTGCCTTGCCTAATTCTGGAGTTATTGCCATTTGTTTATTTTTACTTTTTGAATTTGTCCGGAACATAACTCGGAAACCATAAGAGATATCAACAAGAAACTTTGTAAGTTGATAGATAACAGTAATTAGAAGTGCAGTGGAAAGAACAGTAACTCTGCCTTTCCTAATTTTTGAATTATTGCACTTTGAACTTTTTCCAGGGCCATAACTCTGAAACTACAAGAGGTGTACTTTCCTGTGTCCAAAACCTATTTGGGGAGCATCACCCGGCTCAAACCGGGGTCTTGTTTTAAAAATGCCCTACGAAAGATGCAAAATTTGGCGATTTAGCTCAATTTTACGCATATATTCTGGAGAAAATAAATACTGTCAGAATATTCAAATACATACACCGAAATAGTTGTTCTATGCAGAAGATTTATACCAATTTTCACAGCGCTTTGTTTGTTTATAAAGTTACAGGCAAGTTTTAAAAAACATGTGTAAACCGTGGTAAAATTACGCCCGTGTAATTATTACGCGACACCGGTCCAATGGCTTTTTGAAAAGCGTCAGGTAACAGGTGTGGTAAAATGCTTTTCAACGATACCAACCACGTGTATATTCGGTCAAGTGATAACAAAGAAATTGATTTTGAAATTTTCGTGACGTCACTTCCGGTGTCTTTAAATTAGAATTACTCGAAAACGGTAAAAGATAGACTCATAAAACTATATATTTTCTTAATCATCGCGACGAGACTGATCAATTGGTAAAAAGTTCTAACGTTTTTATTGACTTTCGCAATTTAGGGTTTAAAATCGCTCTTGCGTCATAACTTTAAAACGGCTGAAAATCGAATCGAAAACCCCGGGTCAAAACGAAAGGTTTTGGTTCATTCTATCTTATAACGATTTTATCTCAAAAAATTTGAGCGTAAACGGTTGCCAAAACGATGATAAACCGTTTCGTAGCTTAATTTCTTTCAATGGAAATGCTCAGACATATACATAAGTGTATTATAAATTTCATTCAAAATCAGTATACAACTTTCGTATACATAAGTGTATTATAAATTTCATTCAAAATCAATTTACAACTTTCGTATAAAAAAAGAAATGTGAAGTGTTCATAAAAATCACAAAATTTGACCAGTTGCTAAGGGCAACCATCAGTTGACCGTAGCTTGCACTTAAAAGGAACCTAATTAAGGGGGTACAATATATGAAGTGTTCTTCAATACATGTAAAATATGTTAATGCATGCGTAGCAATTTCTGGGGTTTTTTTACGCGCTGTACCCTAGAAGGCGATTTCATGTTTATTGATAGAGTATTTCAAACAGAAGCAGCAATTGCTATCATATATTATTGAGTTACCAAAATGTTTTCAAACATATCGTCTTCTAAATTAAATATAAAAAATCTATATTTAGTCACGAAGGATAAAGGGTTTTGTTCAAAATAGTTCCGCCAGGTATTGTGAATCTACACTGAGCGACGCTGGTACTTGACTGTCGCTGCGTTTGAAAGGATAATTAATTCTTTTCATTTTTTGTGTTGGTCAATAATGAAAAACTATATTAAGTTGCGAAAGACAAAGGGTTTTTGTTCAACATAGTTCCGCTAGGTATTATGAGTCTAGACTGAGCGTTGACTGTACTTAATGCCCAATGCTTTTTCTTTCATTGACACCTACGTGGGGCTGATGAAAAAGCTCCTGGTGATTGTAAAATACCGCGACTAAAAATAGTTCGGCACATGCGCAGTCTACAAGGACTGTTGGAGAGTAAACAAGTTATATTTTCAGATATTAAATGTATAAATATAATTTATTTTGAACATATTAAAAACTATTTATATTTTTTTAATTTAACTATTTTATCAATTAAAATGTTAAGCGCGTATCTATTTACAGACACTTCTTTTATCTGTAATGATGGTAATTATCTCTCCGTCTAGGACCGAGGACCTGACCTACAATGTCCGCGATTCAAGTCCTAGATCGTGTATACGAATCAGCTCCATATACTTCCGGGAGATTAAAAATAAATTTCTAAAAATAGAGAGATGATAACATTCTAAAAATAGAACGATGATGTTATTCTAAATATAGAATCCAATATGGCGCCGCGCATGCGCAGTCGTGATCCCAAACCGGCCCCTATACTACTTACAATTTAAAATCCCATGCAGATGTCTGATAAATTTATTTAGATCCTATCTCTAAGATTATCATTGTGCTGACACGCGTGGTCAATCAAACTTATGTTAAGAAACGAAATATATACCGCTGTGCACAAATTTAAAACTTTCATGATGTTGTGTTAACTGGCCGAAAAACTTAATTAATCAAAACTGAATTGAAATATCAGGTAGAAAAAAAAGCAGTTAGAAAACTATAAACCACGGATTTATATTACAGGGATCGGACACTCCCAGTTAACCCTATATAAATGCTTAAATATCTTGTCGTGCACCCGATAAAGGTACATCGATCGATAATCTACCGGCGCTAAGCGTAAATGCCCGTTCGCAACGGATACATACTTTACAAAATACCACATAGCTTTTCCATTTATTATCCGATTTTGTAATTGAAAGTTTATTTTGAAGAAAAATACTTATTTAAATCAAAATCTAATTTATTTTAAAGGTATAGTTTATTTGTCCGCAACTGTGATTTAAAAAAATAACTTGACGAAATCTGCGGTAAATTTACATTTTTTATATAAAAAGCAGGTATTTGAAATTAATTATTATGGACACGTAATAAATTCAATTTCAAAATAAAAAAGAAGCCGATGTAAGTTATTCACAGTTGATCAAAGATGCAATATTTAAGATTTATTGGGTTATGTAGTCAAATTTATTAACGTACAATTGTTTTACGGGTAATGTATTGCGGGCTTTACAATTCGCACAACACGTGAAGAAAATATTCATTTTTTTAGTACAAAATATTGCCGAGATTTTAATATTGCCATATTCATACAATTATAATTTATATCATTATTATCTGTCGGTGAAGTTAAGTAGACAACCATCGTAACAGTAAAGTAGGCCCTACTCTCGTGTAGCTGTCTCGATTCCGGCCTTTTTAATGTCACTCGCATATTTTGATTATTCATTTTATTTGAATGCCTGTAGAAAGATATTTCTGATATTTTTTAATGTAACACTAGAAACACAATAAAAATCTTTACAGTTTGAGTCAGTATTATGCGAAATAAAAGTAGCTGTTGATTATTTTTTACACATCGGCACGGATTTATATTGTAATATAAATCCGTGACATCGCTTAAATGTCTTTGAAGTTTAATTACTTTTGAAGGGGGTTAATTACCAGGTAATAAGTGATAATTGAAATACTTTATTTTCAAACTTTCATTACAAGGTTGCATGTGATAATTGCAACAATCAATCTTCAAAAACAAATAGAATTTGAATGTATATTTTGTATGTGCGCGGTCTTAAACTACAGTCCATTGTATGTGTAATAAGAAAATGATTCTGAAGATGATAGATATAAATACAATGTAAATCTATTTTCTTTATTAAATGTTATAAATGAAATTGAAAATATACAAATCCTTTCGTTGAAAAAAAATGTAAATAAACATATAACAAATAAATCATTTGACGGGAATTGTGAAGGATAACTATGAAAAATTCTGTGTCAACATAAAAAATAATGTTATGAAACAGCTGTTCTGTATGCCAATAAAAGTTTCTTCCTTGCCAATATAATGAATTCATCTATGTATGAAGGCTTTTTTTTCAATGATCTGAAAATATATTTAATACACTAATTAGTAGAATACTACATTTATACTAATATTCAGGGAATCAAATAAAAGATGCTCAAATCATTTGGAAATAATTCACAGAAAAAAAGACAAATTTCAAACATGAATTTCTTTAAAAGTTTTTAAGCAATCAAGAAACTTTTTTTGCATTGCAACCATTAAACCATGTAGAAATTAACTATCTTAATCTGAATCGCGGTAATAATTTGTGCTTGAAGTTAAAGGGCGTCAAAGTGTAGAGAGTACGCCTAAACAATAGACGAATATTTTTTTTAAATTAGGTACTATTTTAACTCAGCGTTGCAGCGTTCTATCGGAATATTTTCATATATTAATATTTTAGCGACACAAAATAATACTGTATAAATACATTAATATGTGTAAAAATTTTCACAAAGCTGCCATAACAAAACATACTCTTGTGAAAATCGGTCATATTTCGCACTCCGCGCGTTCCACCATCTCTCATTCTGTCCACTTTTATCTGATATGCGATTCCGCGCATGCGCGCGACGAGATTTTAAGCTAAACGATAGTGTCCGATCCTTGTAATATAAATCCGTGTATAGACTTATTATTTGAATTGTAACATGTTTTATCATTTAATGAAATAAACAAATGAGAAAATAAGTCTCGCATTTATTGAACGTTTTTTTTTTTTTAAAAAAAGATAGAAATAAATGTCTTCAAATGAATTGCTGTTCTTCATAAAAAGCAGTGTATTCATGCATAAAGATCACTATGAAGTATAAGATGCCTAATTGTTGACACTCTTCTTTCGGTCGCATATTCATTTACAGATAAGAAAAGGAGTTTATATGGTTTAGAATGGTATCTTAATAATTTTAGAATGCCCTTGTGATAGATGACACATTCAAATGAGTTTTTCCATTCCAAACCTTTCTATTTGATCCAAACTGTAAGATAACAGTTTCATTTACCGCAAGTCTTTTATACTTGTATCATCTTTGCGCTAAATTAATACATGCGTTTATTAAATATGTGTTCATATTTCAAAAAAGGCTTGTCCATGGCCTTATTTGTTGTTTATTCCAAACCATCGTTCTTTCTTGATAAAGCCAGCTGGAGTGGATTTTGTTTATCTTTTTATCTATTCATTTCTTTTGCATCAAGTATTCACTAAAGTTTAGTTTTACGTATAAAGTTTAAGATGACGTTTAAAATTTGTTAGTTAAACTTAAATGATGTCTTAAAAATCATTACAAAGTGTTTGAACAATTAACGAAAGCCAATGCTTGGAAAAAGAATCGTGTTTCTATTTTAAAATACTCATTGACCAATTGATTGGTTTTTTTTAAATACTAAATTTAAATGTTTTTGTTTTGCGTAACAATGATATAGATTCGTCATTAATTGATAAATTATATTGTAAAGCGGTTCAGTTCTTCTGAGTACAGACAGACAAATGGTTGTCTTTATGGGACAGAATATTTAAGAAATGTAGTTTATCATCAAACATGATATTTACATTTCCGTAACGATGAAATGTTTCATTATTGATTTTGAATTTAGTTTCTTTGTAAAATTTCAATAACTGTCTTGCAGTTAAACATCCTAGGTTTATAAAGCTGACAAAATGACAGCAACAACTAATTCATTTTTTTTTCAAAACCAAACTTGCTAATACTTAACTACAACATCAAGTATAGCGGTGCTCTTTGGAGTTCCGACAGATAAAACCGTATTTGTTTCATATATAGCATGTAATGCAGATATGCAAAGACAAAGAACGATGGTTGAAATAGGCTCTTGCTGGACTTTTCTAGTATACATGTATTTAATAGAATTAATACAACTTTCAAAACGTGTTTGTCTTAAACAATCTAAATTAAATGATAACGGCAAATAATCTCCTGTTTGATCCTCATAAAATTGCTTGAACTTACACTGCTCATTGATCAGATAGCATGTTAAGATTTTTTGATGTTATCATTTAAGTGCTGATCCTAAAGTATTCACAGATGCTTACTTTGGTCGTGGAACATTACCAACACTATTAGACGAGGTACAATGTACGGGATCTGAAACAAGCTTGTTTCAATGTCCGCATATAGGTCGGAATGACGATAATTGTGGTAACCATGAAGATGTTGGTATATTATGTAAATAAGGTAATATTATTTTTGTTATTGTTTCTGAAATACAAAATTCGTACAATAATCATGTTGAAGTTTTTCAAATAAAACCTTCAATTTGTATGATAAAGCATGATAAATTTCTTTTAATTAACATAAAAAGAATAATTGTTCTCATTCATGTGAGAATGGATGTGGCATGTATAATCAGAGCACACAATGTTTATAACAAAATTTAAGTTTTGTTTAAAACAAGTGTACTTCTTTAATTTACCTTTTCAAATATTTTTATCGTCAGTACAGAATGCGTTTATATTTATAGTTATGAAGAATTTTCCCAGGTAAAATCAAGTTAAACGGTTGTAAGTTCTATGACCATTATATAGCGGCTCAGATTTTATCACAGACAATCATTCATACATGGCCGTCAAGAAGACTGCCAATAGTGGATAAACTATTTACTTGAAATAAGCCGTATGTTTTAACCGTTACTGATTTTATATTTTCTTTACAGCTGAATGCAAATGCAAAAAGGGATAGCTAGAAAGGTACCGGGTCATCTTTATTCAATTGTTGTTTAAAAAAGGATTAAAGACTGTTTTCTTTATCTAAACATTTTTCTTCTCCAAAGCGATATTACTGTTCAACGTTCCGAGCATTTATGGAAAAGAAGTAAATACGAAGACTTGATATTTCATTTAATTCACAAGTTTACATATTTTCTTCAAATTTTGATAAAATACTTTATAATTAGCAAACATATATTTCTATATGTCATTATGTGCTACAAATGTTGCGAATTGATAACAAGCACAAAACAAGCGAAACATATATAACTTTCCTGGACTTATGTACTGTAATGCACAAATTTAGTGTTGTTTTACATATATTAATGAATTGATGGTGTTTAATCAATCAAAAGTGTTCAACGTGCATCCGAAGGTCTTCTCCAAATAATGTTTGATTTTTTTTATTTAAAATTATTATTTTTGTTCTGATTTTAACATGATTCTTTTACCATCAGTGTTATTTAGAATAGAGTACACGCATACGATTGATAAGTATTGGTAAGCAACAATATTGTATATTTTTACATTAAAAAAGAAAATGTAGCAGGTTACAAAAGATGTCATCATTTTCAGTTAGTAATGCTGCATTATCAAATTTCCAAAAAAAAAGATAGTATCTAAGAAAAAGAATGTATTTAGAATGATTTGTAGAGAATAACTGTTTTGTTCTTTTAAGTCAAATGCTTGATATTAAATACCAAATGTATGTTACGTGGTTCAATATACTATTAGACATATACAAAATATGATATAACATTATTTAAAAAAAAAATTGTTTGAAATGTTATTTTTCTATACACATGTCACATGATAAAGTGTTGATTTTTTATTTCAAAATATAAGTAAGACTATTTTTATATTGCATGTGTAAACATTATTGGTTTATAAATTATCCTTAAGATATTCGCCTTAATACAGAATTTTGTAAAGTGCTTCACCATGCTCTTGTTCAAATATTTTATTCACGCTTCACTATATTTTCCTATCAAACAGATATATGATTTACATAAAAAAGGAATGCTTACACGACAAATGACGTCAGATATGATACCAAAAAAGCAACTGACGTCAGGTTTATTACTTCATCGCTCAATACAGTTTAACATATTTTTATCAATTATCTGTTTAAGCATGTTAAAATGGAAATACACTGTAGATATTAATCTTCTTGCATTATGCTATAATAATGCACGGTTTATCATTCAGATGCTTCAGGCATGTCGGCCTTTGTGATTATATTTCTGCGCATTTCAACTCGAATCGTGCATCATTCTACAACAACTAAAACATCTACTAAAAATTGATATATATTTTCTAATTTGACAAAAGAATGGACAACAATTATAATTTTGGTGAAGCCGTTTACGTTATGTCACAAACCTTATTAGGTCATTGGGGAACGTGGTCAGATTTCTTCTTAAATTCAGTATGAAAGTTACGATAATTGATTTGAATTTCATTTTCATACTTGTGAAAAATATTAAAGCACATATTAATTTGCACATGACTACGTCAGTCTATGGTCCAATATGTAAAAAGGACTGTTTCATTTACAAACACATCTCACAGATAGATTTTCAAAATAATTAAAAATCATCAAAGGTTATTCGGAATTTATAAGGTCGTTTGGTATTTACGTTAATATCCCAGATCCAAGGATCGAGTATATCGACAAAAAGTGATTTATATAACTCCTGTTCAATTTTGTTTTTCATTTGATTACTATATCTTACTAAATTTTGTTTAAATGTTTCATCACATCCGTTATCTAAAAGGTATAAAAATGAGGGGAAAATGAAATGAATGTTCAGTACATTATTACATTATTTTATTGTTGTTGTTGTTTTTGTTGTGTTTTTGTTGTTTTTTGTTTTCTTTATTTTTTTATATTCCTAAAACGACTAACTGTTGACCGGTCCCCGACACAGAGGGACAACTGGTCGACAGTTCCGAAAACACATATGAAATAACTGTTTTATTACCTGATCAATTACGGTCTTGTTTAAAAGTACACGCAGAAGAATAGGGAACAATAAATAGTTTTTCAAATATGTTAATAATTAAACTTTCTGAATTTACAATCTTTTAACTATATCACGTCTCGTCTGGTTTATGCCACTCCAAGGGGGGATCCTCTATGACTTCAGGACACGCGAGGGAAATAGCCAAAACTATTGACCGGTTAACAGTTAGTCGTTTTAGGAATGTCAAAAAACAGTAAAAAATCCAAATGACATTTATATCAGGTATCAGGTAATAATAAAAAATACCAAATTACATTTATTTGAGGTATTAGGTAATAATTTACGTTGTTTGATCTTCCCGCAATTGAATATGTTAAAAAGTATCATCGCAAAAAAGTCTATGTCACTTTGAATGTTCACAGTCTATTACAATTACTTTGTACCAAATATGTAGGCACTGGGTACGTAACGATACCGAAATCAACTCGATTTTTCTACATAAATAACTAAAATTGACTTCCAGTGAAAAAATCTACGAAAAGAATTTTGTTTTAATGATGTTATTGGCATAATTTAAGCATTATTCGAATAACTTCCCTTGTTAGATACTAACCGAAATATATTAAGCAATACCAAAATCAATTAAGTTAGTAAAAATAACATAATATCTAATACTGTTTTTCAAATATTTGGATATGAATTAATGAATACAACTTATAAGTAAACATTTTTTGGGAAGATATTTTGTTTCGATGATTGTATTATATTATTTGATTTACCTCCTTTGTTTGACACATCGAATACATTCAATGTACGTAGAGAAACTCAAATAAAACAATGAATGAACATTTCATCCTATTTGTTTTATATCATTATTGAAGGAAATTGAAACAAGTAAATGTGTTTAATGCCAGTGTAAATAAATGAGCAATTGAATAGATATTCATTCAGATTTGTTTCTCCTTTTAAACTTTATTTTATTTTTGAAACAATTTTTTTTTCTCATCTTTTTCCTTTTTGTGTCGCCTTGAAAAGGCGACATATAGGGATTACTTTCTCGGCGGCGTCGGTGTCGGCGTCGGCGGTGTCGGTGTTGTCGGCGTCCCGAAAAGCTTGTCCAGAGCATAACTCAGTCACTTTAAGGTGGATTGACTTCAAACTTGGTATGCATGCGTCTTTCAAAAACACGAAGTGCAGTGCACAAGGACAAGTACTCTGCATTTTTTATTTTTTTTGAGTTATTGCCCTTTGTAAATTTTCATACTTTAATTTTGTCCGGACCATTTCTCTTCAACTATAGAAGCTATGGACATGAAACTTCATATGATGATAGATCTCATTAAGAAGAAGTGCAGTGCACAAGAATCAGTACTCTGCCAACCCTAATTTTTGAGTTATTTACCTTTGTTAATTTTCATACTTTATTTTTGTCCGGGCCATTTCTCCTAATGTATAACAGCTATGGACTTGAAAGTTCATAGGATGATAGATCTCATTAAGAAGAAGTGCCGTGCAAAGGAACAGGTACTCTGCATTTCTTATTTTTTGAGTTATTGCCCTTTGTTAATTTTCATACTTTATTTTTGTCTGGGCCATTTTTCCGAAAGTATATAATCTATGGACTTGAAACTTCATAGGATGATAGATCTCATTAAGAAGAAGTGAAGTGCAGTGCACTTCTTTTTGCATTTCTTATTCTTTGAGTAATTGCCCTTTGTTAATCTCCGTACTTTATTTTAACCAGGTCATTTCTCCTCAAGTATGAAAGCTAAGGACATGAAACTTCTCAGGATGATAGATCTCATTAAGAAAAAGTGCAGTGTACAAGAACCGGTACTCTGCATTTCTTATTTTTGAGTTATTACCCTTTATATATTTTCATATTTTATTTTTGTCCAGGCCATTTCTCATAAATTATAAAAGACATGGACTTGAAACTTCATAGAATGATAGATCTTATTGATAAGAAGTGCAATGCATAGATACTGCTGCTCTGCACTAATTATTTTTTGAGCTATTGCCCTTTGTTAGTTTTTGTATTTCATTTTTGTCCTGGCCATTTCTCCTACACTATATTGTTCACAAGGCGACACATCCGACTCGCGCAGTTCTAGTTTAAAAAAAATCGTTCTGAAATATTAACATTTATATGCATTATCATGCATAAGAAAATGAATTAAAAATTGCCGGTTACAGAACATTTACGTGATTATGTATATTACTTTCTGATCCCATTATGCACCTATTATCACCTGATTTCTACAATAAACATTCATATGTATCAAATTTATCATTAATAAAAGGTGATAATTGACTGTCCAACTGGATGACAGACACTAGCCTTTTGATCAGGTGTAAGCTATTCGCACTTGATCTAACACAGAAATAGAACAGAACTAAGCATGTCGTTAATCAAATTAAATGAAAGCATACTTATTCATATTTGTATATATGGGATGTGTATTGAATTATTTTTATCATTTTGATGCTATAAACATTTGTACATTTTTATAATATGTTTACTGCAGTATACACTTTGATTTTAGTAAAAACTAGTTCATTAATAAATCAGTTGCTAATTAAACAACTCTATATAAATATATTGTTAGATCTGTTCAATTATATGTCAATTGTATTAGAAAGATAATTAACAAAAAACGTTTATTTGAATATGGAGATAAATTTTAATTAGACATAATTATAACATGTTTATACAGTAGCTTTCCAAAAATATTCATGTGCCAGCTACAGTAGTATCGTAAAGATCATCAAAATCACGTTTTTGTTAATTTGTGTGTCAAATTGAATCTTCATTAGTATTAAAAATCAAAACAGGTCTCACATAAATTATTCAAAATTACTTTTACACGTCGATTTCTGCATATAATTGTTGATTTCGGTTTGTATTAGATAGGGGAAGAAATCATAGAAATATATCTTCGTCTCTTATATCATCAATATCTTTTATTTTCAGTGATTTTTTTTGCATGTAAGTTCAATTCAACCAAATAACTTAATTATTCAAAAACAATTCAAATAAATTGTTTTATTGTAATTTTATGAGTTGATTTCGGTAATGAAAAGTTGATTTCGGTAAAGTTACGGAAATCAAGTTAATTTCGGTATCGTAACCTACCGGTAGGCACCCTGCACTCTACAATGTTTCCAAATCTTTATTTTTTGTTGTTGTTTAATTTCTTTAAAAATGTAAACAAAGAGAAGATTGCTCAAAATCTATTAACACAAAACTTATATGGTAAAAAATGGAGACTAGTTTTGATTTTGTTCAGCAAAATTGATAATAATAATTATCTTCAAATAAGTTTAACAATTCAATGTATATCTTTTGATCATACAACCGATATTTTTCCTTTTTTCCCATATTATGTGTTATAGTTGAATAATAGTTTTATCATGTTTGCTTAAAAGCCTAATTACTCCCCCAAAAAGTAACATTCGGTCTGTGTGTTGGCTTCATCTTCCTGTATTAGCTGTATCTAAACATTTTGATTGATATAATGCATTCTATGTTTTGTCTTGACTAAATTAGAGCAAACTTTTTTAATTTAGATTCAGTAAATAAAAAACGTTTGATCAATTTTTAATTTACGTTTTATTTTAATTATTCATATACCAACTTTTAAAAAGTAGCATCGAAGAAAAATTGATCGGATATTATTAACCAATTTTCAATATTTCTACCTTAAGTTATAAATATCATTTAATATAATTATAACGTAAGTTTTTTAAGTTGTGTAAAATCGTTATAGTAGCATTAACAATTGAGTTTTTGGCCTTTTTCTTAAAAGTGAATTGGTCTTCCATAGGCACATTTTCAATAAGTATTTTCAGATAGAATTGTATCATTTGGATACTTGGCATGGACTTTTTTTGAATAACAAAATGTTGATTAGAGTTTTAAGGTGTATTAGTATGAACATCTTTATGATGAAGAAGAATATTTTGTTCTAGAACCGTTGATAATCTGTATAAATATATTGATATATCATAAAGGAACGTGTATCTTGCACTTATCAATAACATCTGGATATAATTATTTCGTAGTTCATGTTCACGTATGAGACTAAATACTACCAACATAATTATTTATATTTTTGATTTCTTTTGTTTGTTTGGTTTTTTTTATTTGGGTTTTACGTCACACCGGCACAGTATAGGTCATTTGGCGACGTTCCAGCTGTACTGGTGGAGGAAGACCTCATGTGCCCTTCCGTACAGTTTATAAGGCACTAACGGGTACCTGAGTAGAACCACCGATGTTCCGTAAGCTAGCTGGATAGCTTCCTCACATGAAAAAGTCCCTGTCGGGATTCAAACTTAAGCGGTGAGGGGCAAGTGATTTATGGTATTAAAGATGTTTCAATATTGACCAATTCACTTTAAATTAGCTTTAGATTATAATTTAGATTTTAAATTATTTTTAGTGTTTGCTTTATCTGTAATACAATAAATTTATTAAACTGCTACATTAGGTTATTTAACTAATATACATTAGAGTTTCTTTTTTTGTTCTAACTTTTGAATATGTGTAATAATGATAATTATAATAAAAATAATACAATGATTCAGTTTCAGTTTCCATAAATACGTACTAGTTATCATTTGTTTGTTTTTCCAATGAGCTATGATAATTTCTCAACCTAACTGTATATTTAAAATTGTATCTTATAATTCTTTAAATGTATGCAAGTTTTTATGCTGGTTATAGGCTTATAGCGTTTAATCCTTTATCGCTTGTTCCACTATAAATATTTATAAAATAAAATATATTAGTACTCATATCGAACACGCCGTTATCTTTGGTTTATTACCCAAACTATAAATACGAAGGTTGTTCAAAATGTTTGTGGACTTTGACCCTTCTGTTTATATCTTTTGGTTTGCGTACAGAATTTTACAAGAGAATAATATTGGAATAAATAATATATGGTGAAAAAAAAACAAAAACAATTTGATATCTTTAAGAATAACAAATCTGTAAAAATTACAAATAACAAGGGGAACGCGACCCGGAGCACGTTCATAATACAATAGAATGAAGTTCGTGACAACGCAATTTAAATAAAATGTAACCAGTATTTAAAAGTACTCCTTCGAATGTTCATTGTCCCCGAATCATATATCCATAACAAGTCTTTTGTTTGTTTTCGATGAAGCTAGAAGGAAAGCGGTCATCTTTTTGGTGATTTATAATATCAATTTAAAAACGATCAACTTTAAAATTATTGTCTGCGGTAAAATACTAATATATAATAATACTATTGTAGAAACTGGTGGGGGCAATTTACCATGCTAAATAGTTTCACACTAGAAGACTTGAAATGCGTTTCAAATATACTGTATGTTTGGTAACCTTTGGATAGGAGCCAATGTAAACTGAAGATGAAAAAAACGATTTACATGGGTTGTGCAATACAATGCTATACAAAAAAGTGACCAAAGTGCTGAGAAAAAATATTTTAGAGTAAATACAAACTAATTTAGGTGAGTGATGGCCTATGTGAAAGGTGGCATAGTGGGTAAGGTGACTGGCAGCGGGTAAGAGCCCTTTTTGAATCAAGACAATGTTTCCTTATAGGACATCAGTGATGGTTTAGTTCCCGTAAGCACACCCGAAAATTGTAAATATGAGTTACAAGAACTTGTTTATCTAACGAACTAAAAAACATAAATGTAGATATTTTTAGGTAGGTGCCAAAGACATGCTTTTATAAAAGGTTGAAGAAACGATGAAAGAACACAGTGTTTAATTGGTGACGTCACCATTAAATAGATGCCAGATCTGGCCATTTAATTAGCAGTTAACGTTGCACTCAAGGCTAATTGCATAGCATTTCTTTTCAGAAATTTTGACTTGATAATTGAATAATCTGTCTAAAAGGAATTTAAAGCATTGCGACATGCTCAATCATATCATGCACATTTGCTAAAAAACAGAAATGCTGCTTCATGAACCTGCCTTATTATCTTTAAATACATTTTATAATTCTTAAGACTACACAAAAAGAGAGTAATGATGGTCTCGAATCACTCACATGAGATCAATTGATAAAAAGTCATAAGGCTTTATAATGCTGAAGAATGGCGTGACCACTTTTTGACTGTACAGCAATTATTCATAAGTCATTAGCAATGTCTTTTGTAACTGATAATGCTACATGTCACCTTTTTAAGTTCTATTCTATTATGTTTATTTTAAAGTGTAAGCCTTATGTTTATAAATATAAAGGAAATGATCAACAAGGCATTCAATGAACGCATCCCCCAACACAACGAAGCACAGGCAAGGAGCCTAGCAGGACACCAAACTGGACAGGACACACGGATTAATTAGGGCCGGGATGTCGTTATATTAGAAAGTCATAGAAACAGAGGAACATTAGTAAAAAAACCTAAAAAGATAACAGTGTAAAAGAAGGGACCAGATGTACAAACGGGTGGGATTGGGAAAATTGGGTAAAAAAACGAGGAAAAAACCTGTTAATTACTGTAGAAAGGGACACGCTTCTGTAACCACTGTTACCATAACAATAAACAAGGCATACATCTTGAAACAAATAGGGGCACCAACCTTACACGATCATCAGCATAAGCACTCCTGGGGAGCTTAAACCAATTAATGTGCACCAAATCTCATTTTAGCTTTTAAACTAAAATGAATCCCCCATAAGCGAAATTATAACAAATGTTATGGTTACAAAGGGTGCAAAAATTAAAGCACATAAATGATCATGTAGATACATATAACGAGTAAAAAGAATTACTGAGACAGGACCAATGATAAGATTGAAAAGCCACACGATTTTGCTTCATTTAAACTATGTATGCTCTGGGTTACTATCAGGACGTTTCTGGGGAGTTTTATTTATGTAATTAGATATGTCTTTACCTTAAGATTAATTTAATGGCATGCGATCTACACATGAATCAAGCTGGATCTATTCACAACTTTTTTATAATGCAACCTTATTTATACCTTTGAAGTTTGGCTGCTCAAAGACATTGTAAGTGATAACCTTCAGTCTTTGACAGAATAGACAACAACAGTTGAAAAAGGGCCTACGAATTGTTTCAATAGTGTTGTATACAAATTAATACAAATAATAACTGTTATTTCTTTGAGTTTAATGATTCCATGTGTCATGATCTCTGGACATGCAATCTTGTAAGCTCACAACCTGCAGAATAAACTGTTATATCTTTTATTTAAAAGTTGATTCAACAAAACAAACACTTTTTCACCAACAATCAATCAATGGTTGCGAACATATGGTTTAATCAAAGCATTGCTTCTGGGTGGTCAGTTGGGATGCGATGTGTTCACTTCAATGCGAAGTTCTCGAATGGTGATTCTACCGCCTTTCAATTTGGTATCCATATCACGAACGGCGAGCACGAATGTTCGTGTTAATTATGTTAAAATATGATAAACAAGATCAACAAGGAAAGGCGGCGTTCAATGAAACCTCACTTAACCGAACAATTATAACTCTTAACCTTAATTTGCTCTGCTTAACCGAAAATAAATTATTAAGCACCCAAGAAGAATTATGAAACCTTCAATCTTGGAGTAAACAACAAAACTACAGTAGAATAAAGGCCTTCGCATTTTTCAATATCTAAAAAAACAAAGGAGAGATTAATAAACTTTAACCAATTTAATTATAACATTCATTATGTCGTAACAAGTATAAACATTCAATTGACCAAAAATAGATTTCTTGCTAAAGTTATGTAAAAAATTTCAGAGTTTGGCTAGAATGCAAGAATGTCAGAAATTTTACCCTTTATAACTGCGTTAAGACCAAATATCATGCACCAAAAAGGAGCAGATAGCTAAAATAGAGGTACCAGCGTCCCTGGAGCATTGCATGTTATTATATAATCAAAAGTTCTTGAAATCATGTTTATCGGTGGAACATACCAGTTGTTTTCTCCTGCCCAGTTCAAGGAAAAAACATTCATAGCCTCTGTACCCGGTACCCAACCTTAATAATTGAACCGATCTACTACTTGGTTGTAAAGATTTGCGAATTTGTCAACTGTATGAGGGCCAAACAATTTGTCAAGAAAATAAAAAAGCCATTGAAACTCCCCAATCGTCCAAATAAACCAGTTTAAATAATCAGTGTAGATATTTTTATCTCTGGGAACCCATTCCATAAAAGATTGATATATGATTTTTTAAACACAATTCAAACTTAGATAATGATATTCTATGCAAATCAGAATTCATAATACCGTTCCAATTAAAGATACACAATTTTAATTATCTGTGCACCATTTTCCGCTAGGTAGAACTGGTATTCTGGTAACTGGTAGACCAATTTCTATGGCAAACGGTTGTCGGATAGCCTTGTATGTAAGCTGCGCATGCGCGTTGACTTGCGTCAGAATAAATAGTTACTGATTACTTATATCAGAAAAAAATAACTTTTTAGTCAGTCCGACAGCAAGTGATTTCTTTTGAGATCACTCCTAGATCCAAAACATCTATAACCGAGTTCCAACTAAAGCTATATTCATTGGCTCTATGCAGATTTTTGGTCATGAGCTTACATACATTTCCTAATACTGGAATCAGTGAAATAATTTTACAAGTACACCTAGCCATACCTTGCACAGACACGAAAGGACATTTACCTATAATAAAGGTACACAGTACTACACTTTTTACACGCCCTTCGGGAATTTCTAAAACATTATCTTTGAAATATGAAATTCAATAAAACGCCTAACCATTCTAAGTTTTTAACTGGAGTTAATATCGATTCCTGAGTATTGATAAAAAACCCCGCTTTCATGAGAACATCTTTAACAAAATCAGCATCTTTAAGCGTACATTCAAACGTTTTGTTTACTCCCCACCATCATCTAAAACCAAAACAAATCTGAATCCTTGAAGACGAATGAATCTAACAATACGTACATGTATATTTTAAACATTAAGTGCAAATAAAAGGTGCCGACGTCAACCCAAATGGTAATACACTAAAGACAAAACACTTAAGGTTAGCGTTTTCAGTCCATGAAAATCACGAAACGTTTGTTGCGATGTGGCAATGTCTATGTGGTGATATGCGGACGAAATGTTAAATTTAAACATAAAGCCATCCTTTACTAAATAATGCTTGAGGACTTCCAAGTCCAAATTTAAATGTTCCTTCTTAACAAATGTATTCATATCACTAAGATCTTAGATTAAACGCTTTTTCCCAAACTGTTCACAAACACTGAAAAGGGTTCACCAAAAAAGGCTGGGAATGCACTTTTAAGTGTTTTGTCTTTATCACAGGGCCAGACTTAACTTAATAAGCAACTGTGTCCGTTACAAAATCTGAATGATCAAATGCAGATTTATTATTTTCATGAAATATGATTGAGGAAAATTGTAAAACAGTATTACCTAACCATTTTTACTACGTCAAAAATAAAATCAGATGCCCTCAAACATTACACCAATGATAAGCGTGTAATCGCAACCTTCCCTTAACGCCCGAATTTACCACAATATTATCATCTTTAGAAACATTATATTGAAATTCAAATTATCTTGAATGTGAAGAAAAAGTATAAGTTTCAACTTCATTGACTGAAACATTACAAAAAAAATACTTTGAGCTGAAAAAATACTCATTTATATCACTAAACTGTCTTTCATTAGTTTGTTTTGGCTATCTGTTGCTAGAGTGTCATTCCTCGGTCGTCGCCCTTGATTCCTCGTTGGGACTTGTAAGTGATAATATCTTGGGAAGTTCTGCTGATGTCGGGAACGTGACGAAATCTCTGCTCTTCGATGAAGATTGTTAAAATTTTTGACACTCTGCAAATACTGTAGAAAGTAGCGTTGAATGAGAATTAATGCGTTGGAAAGGTATGAAAATGTAAACAATGTAGTATTTGACATGCATACAAAATACTAACACACTGCCAATTGCCGAAGGGAAAAAGAAGCAAGAGATAGTTCATCTATTTGACCAATGAATATTTTTCAGAAACTGTGATAATATTTCAAAGAAAACTGTGATAATATTTCATTGAAAAGTAATTTTGATAACATTTAAGGAGCAAACTGGGCCTTCCGGATTTTTTAAAAAGTAAATATAATTTGGATGAGGACTAAGTTCAAATTAACACTTTGAAAGCATATTGCCGCCGTAAATAGAAAGCTAAATTATATTTCTTATTTCCAAATTCAGATCAAATGTACGTGCTTAAGGTAGAACGCGACACTTTGCGAACTTTCGAGTAGCGTCTTGAAAATTGGCATGCAGAAAATTGACCATATTTCTGATTAGATTCCGTTAATTTTATTTCAATAGTTACAACCAATTTGTGTACACTTGACGTCAAAGTTGTCCAACATAGCCCGTTTTTTAACATGACGTCGTTGCGTATCCTTGGCAACTGTTACGGGTATTACAACGCCAAAGGCGGAAAAAATATCTTAAATTCTACAGCATTCGATTCACATTCTTTTTTCCTTGAAGCTGATATAAAATTTATCGTTTAACGCCTGAGAATGTTTGAAACATGGAAAGAAAACTGTCAATTTTGTGTAAAATTTGACGCTCAGTTTAGCCGCATTTTTCGGCTTTAAAGCTGCTTATTTAAAAATTCCTGAAATAAATTTTTGATTTTTTTCTTTAAACGTCCTTTTAAATGTATACTCAGTCAAAATGACTAAAAAAAGTAGAGGGTCACCGACTCAACTTTTTCGGTACACGTGATTTTATTTCCCTCACCCCTTGAGCAATTTTGTAACAAAATTCGACGTATGCAGATACGTTTTGAAACTTCAAAGTGCAATAATAATGTTCAGGCTATCAGGAAAATCGTTCTAGAGTTTTACTTATACATATAAAACAACCACAACAATGTTCCATTGCAAATGCCTAAAATTTAAAATGAGACCTTACGATGAAAAAGCATATTTATATTTAAAATCTTAACCTGGGATTTAGGCGTTGATATTTTATTTTGCTTATTCATAACATACGCGCTATTTCGTATGAGCACGTCGCAATTTCTGATTGATGTATAGTCGATTTTCCGAAAAGAAGCAAAGACTAGTACCCTGGCTAGTAAAGTCTTAATACATGTACATTTTAATATAACGTGTTACTAGAGCGAAAAGGAACTGTCAGCAGTGTATGAAACTTGATACATATGTAACAACAATTGTCTAGTTAACTATAATGGGCTTGGCCGAAGTGCAATTTTATTGATTTTATTATCGCCTTTCCATTTTGTAACGTTTATGTTTGCTGAAAAAAAATGTACAACAAAACAAAATGTTTCTTGTTTTTAAGCATGATTAATAACTCATAAGAAATTGTAAACAGACGCATGTAAAGAAAATGACGTCAGCGTTCAACGGCAACGCGTACGCTTCGCAAACAAATACAGCTGAGAGTTATCATTGCGGTGTAACTTTTTGATTCTCAAAGAAACACAAAGTTTAACTATTTAATGTTATTCTGACAAATGTCAGATCAGACTATTATTTCTTTCCTCTTGTAGAAAGTGGGTAATTCTTAAGTACATCTTAATTCTGTTTTTATATACAAAATCCATATTTACAAGAATAAAAAAATTCATATTTTGGGGGTAATATCTGACCCTGTAATTAAACAAATTCGTATTTTAATAAATATGGACTTCAAACAAAGTTCTCGAGTGTACGGATCACGGTATATTAGTCATATACATATTGCATGATATACGGTCCCGTACATCTACGTATTCAAATTTCACTTATTTATAACTTTCTATCTATAATATACGGAATTTCGTACCCTTAATTGTATCCATATATATTCCGCAGTGGTCATAATGGTATAACTTTTATAGAAAGGGGTGGGGGATATAAGATCACGTGTACCGAAAAAATTGAGTCGGTGACCCCCTATTTTCTTTAGTCATTTAGGCTGAATATACATTTGAAAGGACGTTTAAATTTTTTAATAAGCCGCTTTAAATCCGAAAAATGCGGCTAAACTGAACGTCAAATTTTACACAAAATTGACAGTTTTCTTTCCATTTTTAAACAGTTTTCGGCGGAAAACGTTAAATTTTATATCAGCTTAAAGGAAAAATTAATTTCCATCGAATGTTGTAGAATTTAAGATATTTTTTCCGCCTATGGCGTTTTATACCCCTAACAGTTGCCAAGGATACGCAACGACGCCACGTTCAAAAAACGGGCTTTGATGGTCAACTTTGACGTCGTCTGTACAAAAATTGGCTGCAACTATTGGAATAAAATCAACGGAGTCCAATCAGAAATATGGTCAATTTTCTGCATGCCAATTTTCAAGACGCTACTCGAAAGTTCGCATTGTCGCGTTCTACCTTAAAAGGGCGTTAGTTGGTAAAGTAAACTTTAATTCTTATATTTATAATGCTTTTTGTTTTGGTAAGTCCTTTACTGACATAAGCACACAATATAAGGTAAAACAATTTCAGTCGTGCAGTGGATATTACATCCTCTTTACTAATATCATTGGAATATAAATATAGTGATGAAACTATATAGCAAAGATCCTCGGAAAGTCCTCTTCAAAGATTATTCATTTGCTTGTGAACACGATTGCCTGCAGAGCTAAACATAGAAAAACCTTTACAATATCTCCTCAGTAACTAATTGGTAATCTTTGATGAAACTATAATAAAGGAAAGATCAAAAGGAACATTTTAAAAACTGTTTACAAATGGCTTTGGTCTGTTAATCAATATGACCGTCAGAGCTAGAAATAGAATAATCTTTAACTGCCATTTCCTACTTAACCAAATTGTGATGAAAGTGCAGAAAACATAATACGGTAGTCTTTACCACTCATTGCTCAAAATATTTCCGTTTTTTTATAAGATTACTGCTGGAGCTAAAAATAAGAATTCAGCTTAAAACAAAACTTTTTGAAACCGCTTAGTAGATTTTAAACTGCACAAGAGTAATTATTATATTAATTTGCTCAAATTGTTCCGGTCTGGTCTGATAAATACGATGGCTCTCAGAGCTTAAAAGGGAAATAAGCTTTAAATAACTTTTCTTACCTTCTTGATAGATCATTGGTTGAGGAACAAGGAATGATTATTATTGTAACGGTTTAGTTCTTAGATAGTCTTATATGATTTTGAATAAGACGCATGATTTACTGCGGGATAACACGATTTATTTTGCGAAAATCTAAAAGTATTGCAAAGTAAATAAAACATCCACATACACATGCAAAACATTTCTGTACCAATATCCTGTTTTTCAATTAATTGCATAACATTGTTGATCCCCGATCATGAAGGGGCTCAATCAAGCCGAGCTTGCAACATTTTGAATTTTGTTGTTTTGGGCTTTCTTTCGAGTTTCCTATTTTCTCTAACCTATATTTTTTGTCATTTCGACGTAAAATATTTTCGCACTTGTTAATTTCCTACATTGAAGTAGCTTTTTGAGACTTTGTACTCCTCAACTTGTTAATTTCCTACATTGAAGTAGCTTTTTGAGACTTTGTAAAATTGAACCAGACTTAAAAGCACAGAAAATGATGAAGCATGGAATTCAGCTTAAAACGCGTTGTCAATCTATTTAAGAGGTATCATTTTAAATTGGACAAAACAGCATCAGCACAAGGACCGTATATGGTTATATAGTTTCATCAGATCAGTGTAATTCCTTACAACAGCTTTACTTATTTTTCTCCCTCGCTATTACCTACACAGACGTATTTTCGAATTTACACTCGCGTTAAAAAGATAGATCTACAAAGCTTATAAAGAAATAAAACGACGAAACCACTGAGTCGGCTGTGCTTAATATACATCTGATTACCAGTAATAGGTTTAAACATGTTTATTTAAGCTCGATTGCGAAACAAGTTCTTGTAAGTTATATTAACCACTTTCGAGTCCGCTTCCTGGAAACAACCAGTGCTGGTGTCATATGAAGTAACATGCTCGTGACCCGAGTAGGACTCGAGCCAATGATATCTGTGTTGAGAGGCATACATCTTAACCACTAGCCAACCGCTCCTTTGTAATATTTTAAGAAATAAATTATACAGTTGTAAGACGAAACAAGTTTAAAATCGAATTTAGTTTGAAAATGAAAGGGACAACTAAACACTGTGCTTATTGTTCTTGTGTTAGTGACTCGAGATACCTGACAGGCCGTGAATGGAACATTTTTATAAGTTTTCAACAAATAGCTACACCATAATTGGCCAGTCATTTTAAGTGCCTAGTAATGTTATGGTAATTTAGTATTTGGAACGGAAGTCAAAATACTACTATCATTAAAGACACATCATTTCACACTCATTACAACTTTCTTCATGTAACATTTGACTTTACCCTTTCCATATAACCAGTTCCTTAGCAGCCATTTCACGCTTGCGTAAAACCCCGCTTGAGTAATTTGGTTTGTAGCTATGCATAGCTAATCTCTCTCTATGTTTTACAAGTTTTCCCCTTTGTGTAAGCTTATAAGTTAAATTATGGAAGGGAAAGAACTCATTATGGAATATTTAGCATACATGCTATACACATCGGCGAAGAAATAGTTCTTGAATCAGATTACTAAACTTGAAGTAATGACCTGTAACAAGAGTGTCGTTTTCTTTCCAAAGATATTTATGCAATGATTTGACCTTATTATAAGGACATTATGATAACACCATGTACATCATTTTCTTCTGCGAATAGAGGAGTTACAAATTGATTGAAATGTTATATATACGAGTACATTGTCTTTCATGATGTTTTAAGAATTAAATATGTGTATGCTTTTTGAAATAGGTAATGCTTACTTAATATATAAGACAGCTTTAAAGAAATTCACTATCAGTGTATTTCAAAGTTCAAAGTTTAAACAAAATAATAGATCTGTGAAACTATCTCAATATTTATGTTGTGATCATTATATATATCATTTGAATCAGCTGTAAGACATGTCCAGTTTTCTTAAGTAAACAATTTCAATTGGCATGTTTAAAGTTCTAAATGAGTTGAAGTGCTTGATTAATATCGTATTTCTGTAATGAAAGGCAGTTTTTTTCCTGAAATTATGCAGGGGCCTGGGCATTTGTACTTTTCAAGAGACAAGCGAATTTTTTCTTCTATTGTGAAGTTTTAGCATTATTTTTCTAAAGATTGTGAAAAATGGAAGTACGAAACTGAGTAGCAAAATTTGTGAAAATTGTTCCTCACTTAGGCGAAATCAAGAAATAGGTTGTATAATTGACTTTTCTTTATAAGTATGCTTAAAGTGTACCTAACTGCTTAACATCAAAATTTTTTATATGGTTGTACTTATCAAACAAATGCCGAAATAATTATACTCTGATAAACAATATTGCGGCTTGCATACTAAATATATATTAATAACAGCTTAATCACAACACCATCTCATCTGTTTACCTATTTTTCTGGATCGGGCTGTTAGCCTTTTTACACCTTTTTACACCATTTATTAAATACATTGGGGTCGCGTTCATTGAACGCCGCCCTTTATTGTTGATCTTGTTTCTCACTTTGTTCAGGTGAGCGAGTAAGGGTCATCATGACCCTCTTGTGCGTGCGTGCGTGCGTATGTTTTTGTGCGTTTGTGAGTGTTTGGGTTTGTTCGTGTTTGATCCAAATCTGTTTTAGTCATTCAAGAGCATTAGAACTTTTTCTAATGTCAATGACACAAGTGCAATTTGCAAATTTACAGAACACGCGAGCAATCTGCCAACTCAATGTTTATGTCACATCTAAAAGTCGCTGTATATCTTGTACATACTCTTTAAAGAATTTAATGTGAATTGAAAGTTCATCGTTTAAGGGATTTAAATATCAAAATACAAGAAATAAGATTCCTGTTAGACTTTACTGGCTTTATGCCAGTGACAAAGGTTTATCACATCATGTTTCACCGGCTTTATGATCAATGTCAAGGTGGTAAAATGCAAATTAAATTTAAAGTCTAGTGACAGCGATGGAGATAATTCATGAATTCTCTTGAGAACTTTCAGACTGCCGTTCCAAAATAATATTAAATTATAACATTTTTCAAGCTGCACGCCTCCAAAGGAGCTAATGAATTTTAAGAAAATCAAGCTTGAGAAAAATGTAAAAAGATTTAAAAAAGTAAATAAAATATTAACAATACAATTAAAAAATAATTAACATGTTTTATGCAATTAATGACAGATTTTGCAGTTTTCATCACCATAGTTCTACTGCGTCACTTACGCAATAAGGGCCTTTTTTATTTTTTTATACCTATTTTTGGTAGTTTTCGTAGATTTTAAGTTCAGTTTTTAATCGGTTAATTGCTTTCTTTGCTCATTTGACAATGTGTTACTTTTAATACATTTAATCATTTTTTGTGGAAATTCTATTTTTGTATACTAGATCTACTACATTTTAAGACTGAACTTTATCTCAAGTCACATTAAAAACTTACTCAACCTACTTAAACGTTTATACATAAAAAATGAATTACAGGCTTTTCAATATGACCCAAAAATACCATGTTTGATTCGAACACTTGTTTCCGTCTATGCTACATCTAATGTCGAAACTAACGATCCTCTTCACTAGGATATTTGTTAGACGGAATATAGTCAATGAAGTCGAATCTACATCGGCCAATCATTGACAATTATTGTTCTTCCTGTTTCTTAATCCACTTATAGTTGATGTTTTATAACTTTTATTATTATTCATCCTGTTTGAGCAATGAATAAAGGGGAATTTGTAAATAACTAGTCTATGTTAAATTTAACAATGTGAGAATGTTAGTTCAAAATAATATGTAACATTTCCTACGTCTTTGCATATGTCTTAATATAAAGTTATTGCCATATCTTTGTTTAAAGATGGTGAAATTTATAATCAGTGTTCATATAAAGTACTTACTTATCAAAAAGTGTGCACAGTAATAATTCGCTTATTTAAACGATTCTTTTCCTCATCATGATCATTCCTTCAGAATGCATTTAATGAATAGCATACTTCTACCTTACTTGAATTAAATAAGACAAATTTTGTTAGAAATGATTAAACAAATATAACAGTGTAGCATCACATGCCCTTATTAATAAGGTAACATACATTGTATAATCTTTTAAATAAAAAAAACAGACGTTTTTCAAGTCATTTGTTTTCATAAAAATGCTAAAATACAGTGGAAATCTTGTACATGGGTCCTATTGAAATTTAGAACTCTCAGCCTAAAAAGTTGTCATTTAGAATAATTTGCCCATGGCAATTTAGAAACTTATTTATTAGGTGTCGCGTGTCTATCACATAGACCTGACATTTAAAAGGCATGGTGCTTTAATAAACATGCATTTCTAAGTGATTTTCTTATTTGTATTAGCTTTTTTATGTCATAAGGAAAGTTTGACCTTAATAAGTATTTCCGACAATTTTCTAATAGACAGGATGTAAACTACAACCTTTGTAAAGCTATCATATATTGTATTTAAATTCATATAGATAACCATCAAGTTTTCACAAGTGTATTCACACGATTTTCACTGACAGGCACAAGTTATTTTTTTCACTGTCATGCAATAAAATGCAAGTAAATCACGTCATAAAAACTGTCCTAAATTGTAATATTCTACTCTCCTTTTCGAGTAAACAGCGCAAAATGAAATGAATATTTGACATGTATGAAAATGGTAAAATTTATGAAAAATCAAGATCTTAAATCCGTTAATAATTTTGACAACAAACTGTTATTTTTACTTAATGATATGCGTTGATGATCAACGTTTCAACATCTCGATGATATACTATTATTTTTAGTGATTTATAATGACATGGGCTAGCTGAATAGAAGAAACTTGTTAAACTTGTCGATATTCTGTTTCCGTTCTAGTAAGATTTTTTTAGAAGGGTGTTCACTTAATGAAAAGCATTAAATGTCGACAAAAATCCATGACAAATAGAAATTTTGTATGTACTAAGATGTTAACTTATTCGAAACAATATTAATGTCACAATTGAAAACGGGTTTTTTTACTTCAAACTTCATTTTTAACCGCTCTACGTCGGCATGAGCGACGATATAGAAGCTCCCATACATACACATTTAATATACTCATAGACAGAGTATGTATCATTAAAACCTTAATCATGCTGAATGTCTATTATCTTTTTCTTTTATGGTGATCTTATAAAGGCCGACTTGGGAAAATCAGTCTATAACAGATATAAGTTTTGTCCTGCTGGGTTTCTGTCCTGATCCTGTGTTGCTGGGTTGTGTAAGGCTTGTGTTCATTGACCGCCGCCCTTCCTTGTTGATTTTGTTTTCCATATTTTAATGAAAGAATGATTCACAAATTTATTAAACATACATTTCTTCAAAAAAGTGATCCGTAATTATGTTGATGATTATAAATAATGCACTTAGAGCTCATGTGGAATTTCGACTGGAGATTCTTTAGTTTGGAGTGAAATCTCAATAAATGTTTCAATAAGTGTTTGTATGAAGTTTTTTATCGTTCAGAGGTAATAATGCCTAAACATTTTGAGTCCGTTAAATGACATTTTCCTATGTATTGCATGTTTCGGACACACCATATCATACGACGAAGAGAATATCTCGACAAAGCCTGAATAAGAATCTGAAACAAATATTCGGATAATAAACAGGAAAGTTAAGAGGGTGAATTACATTTCGATTTCTTCCAAAAAGCTTTTACTTTTACATAAATGTTTAAAAAGTTGAAAACCTCCCCTGGTTTTGACATAGATTAAGTTCTCAGCTAACCAACAATCCTTTATTTAAAGAAATCGATTTTTGGGTAGGTCACGATAAGCAAAGGTACAAGCACGTAATTTGTATCGCCCTAAATAAGAGAACATTCTGAATATATGGATTCTTATCCCGCCTAACAAAGATTAATAATGACCAACTAAAATAACGGTTTAATCAAATAAAGGTCAGATTTTTGGCAGTGTATGCTAACAAGTTCCTTGTGTCTGAACGACCACGTAAAGGATTTCTTAAGCATAGGATTTTTAAGCATAAGATACTACCGAATATGTCGGATAATCTGTAAAGTATGTACGAGCACTGCATTTATAAAATATGAAAGATCGCTACTGTAAAATGTGTTAGTAAACGAGAACATATCTGGATATTATATTAAATTAATACTATGTTTTGTTTGTTTGTTTGTTTGTTTGTTTGTTTGTTTGTGTTATTTTACGCCCTTTTCCAACAGTATTTCAGTCATATAGGCGGAACTTAATACTAAGGCTACTTCAAAATATTAAGCTGCAGCATTATATTATCAAAGTATAGAAGTACTGATGGGCCGACTATTTGTCATTTTGTTATACATTTCTCTAAAGGAAATGAAAAACAATACAGTACGGTAATTAACCAAGTCACAACTTCTTGAGAATTTCTTAGTTCTTGACTGTACAAAAATTCTTATTTACCAACATTGTTTTTGGAACTTTCGGGGATAGAGGATATTGAATGAGTGCAAAATAATGTCATATACTTATGACGATACTACCAGGCTGTAGTGAGTATACACGGTGTCAAAATAACTATCACTATTTTAAGCAACATTGCATAAATTTTTTGAAAATATATTTAACAGTATAATATTATGAAGTAACCAAAAGGAAGCAATTCACATATTATCAATGGCACTTACAACCCACGTAAATCACCAAAAAGTGGTCAAAATATGCATTAATGCCCTTACTGCGTTAGTAACGCAGTAGCAATATAGTTGTAAATAATGAAAAATCAGTCATTAACCGCACATAACATGTAAAATATAACTTTAATCTTTAATCATTTTACTTTTCCCTACATCTTAGTACATATTTCTCAAGTTTGATGTTATTGAAATATTTTTACTCATCTGGAGGCATGCAGCTTTAAGTATTCTGTGTTAAGAGGTTTTTTTTTCTGGCCGAGTTTTTGTACAAACAGAATTTGCAAAGTATATGTCAAGGTCATGCTTTTGGTAGAAATAAAATAGTCATAAATTCTTAATATATAGCTAATTAACCAATATATTTTCTTTAAGTATACAGGACGTACTTGAAAAAAAACACACAAACAAATGGCAAATAATTACGATAACAAAGTACACTTAATCACTCATTTTCTTACAAAATTCACGGAAGCAGTTCAATTTCAGTTTAACTATTTTGTAAGAGTCTTTTGAGCAGTAAACCTTTGAATGGTTGACTAATGTGTTTGTTGTATTTTTTGTTTATGACACTAACATTTTGAAAAGAAAAGCTCTGATATGCAATATTTTGAACTGCTGAAACAGTTTTTTAAGCAGGGAGGGGGTAGGCTTTATGTATAATATGCGTCCTCTTTTCAGTCTGTCTGTATATCCGTAATATTTCATGTCCCATAACTATCAATGAACTTTTTGTGAGGACTTTTAACTGAATCATACATTTATCACATATTGAACACATATGTACGATGAGCAGACTGATACAGTTCAAAGATATGATCTATCAAGAAGGTCACTGTTCAAGTTTTCTTCTGTAACGGCATTTCATAAAAAACATTGCCAGTGGCATAAAATGAGCTTTCAGAATTGAGCTGTCAGAGCGAATAGCACAATCGTGCCTACTCAATGTCTAGGTAACATCTTAAAGTCAAATAGAGGAGTTTTCATTTTTGTGTCCACTCTTTACATCATATAGAACTTTCCTTTAAAGAGTTTTATGAAACATTAGTAATTAAACATTCTAGATAATGCACGTAGCGCACAAAATAGGCGAAATTTAATGACAGTTCAAAGAAAAAATATACCATCCGCTTTCCTTTTTTGTTCCATAATTCTGTATTCTTTGAAAAGCATATTCTTGAATCTTATTCACTAATCATCAGACAAAGATCATGTCAATGTAAATTTCAACATAATCTAAAATGCCAAACATTGTCAAAAGGTAAGATAATACATTAAAGGCAGCTTGAAAGTCCAATAATTTCAGCTATCCACAGTCAGCTAAAATTTACAGATATAACAATAAACAATACATTATTTATATACTGATAAAATGGTTATAGAAACCGAAAGTATTAACTGTTTACCTGTTTGTCAACCCGTTGAAATATTTGGATTTAGTTATAATTTCACCTCAGTGAGCATTTTACGTTAATGACTTAATAAATGATGATTGCAAAACAATAAAGGACATGTTTTGCTACTGTGATGAGTATTTCCTTTAGGCCAAAATAAAAAAAAATGTGTTTGGTTACGACCCTACGATTTTGCGTCTACAGAATTTTTCGGCCATTTTTTATTATTACAATCATAAACAAAACGTTTGATTTTTTTTTCGCACTCATTAAAAAATTTGCATTTTTATATAACCAGTAGAATCTATTTATGACAGATGTGGCATCGGTAACTTTTGCGGTCAATGACAAATTTTACGATGCCGCATGGAATTGCTGATGTTTAAAAAAAGTAAAAAAAATCAAAAGGTGTTTGATTTAATATAATTACAATCAACAACTAAAATTTTGAATTTTTTAGCAGAAGACAGTCAAATGTGCATTTGTCATATATTTTTGCGATGCCGCTTTTTATGATTTAAAACAAAGGAAGCTATGTTTTAAAGATATGTAATAACACTTTAAATGCATTTTTGAATTAAATTGCTTAAGTTATTGTATATATTAGGTGAGAAAGAGTTATTTGTCAGTATGTGTTCCTCACATATTCATAAAATTTAATATATATTCTAAAGGGAGAAGTGAATCATGAAGGAAACAGCAAAATGATAATGTAAGGTCTAAGATTTAACTCTTTAAATCTTACCAGCCACTTCTTTATGGTACAGCGTTTAAGATTTTTGTCAAATGCATAACTTCCCTGGGTTAATTAAAAAAAATAGAATTTGGATTTGCATGTTCTTAATAAAAAGTAATGCTTATTATGCTTAATTATAATGGATTCTTCAAACTACAATTATTAAATTTCCGTGTTGGTGTATTTTAATCCACTTCCCCGTAGCGGAAAGGAGGATTATAGGAACGGCCTTTGTCTGTCAGTCCGTCAGTCTGTCTTCGTAACACTTTCGTATCCGCTCCTTAACTTTTAAAGCGCTGAAAATCTTTTGAAGTAACTTGACACAAGTGATTTCCATAATATGACGATGTGCAGAGCACAATAATTGGGTTGCTACCCCCAAGGTCAAGGTCACACATAAACGTCAAATGTTAAATAGTCATCATTCATAATAAGATAAACGTCTACATTTCGCGTCCGCTTCATAACTTTTTAACCGCTTAGATATTTAAGAAATGACTTGGCACAATTGATTACCATTATAAGACGATGTGCAGAGCGCAATAATTGGGTTGATACCCCAAAGGTCAAGGTCACACTTAAACGTCAAATGTTAAAAGTCTTTATTTCATAATAAAAAGTCTACATTTCGTGTCCGCACCATTACTTTTTAACCGCTTAAATTTTTAAGAAATGACTTGGCACAATTGATTACCATTATAAGCATATGTGCCGAGCGCATAGGTAGGTTTCTAACCTACGGTCAAGGTCACACTTAAAGGTCAAATGTATAAAAGTCTTAATTTTTGTTCCTTCCATAACCTTTAAACCTTTTATTTTTTTAAATAGCTTGGCACAAGTGATCACCATTATGAGACAATGTGCAAAGTGCAATAATTGGGTTGCTACCCCCAAGGTCAATGTCGCACTTAAAGGTCAAGTACTGAAAAATGTCTACATTTCGTGTCCGCCTCATAGCTTTAAAACCGCTGAATTTTTTTTATGTAACTTGGCACGAGTAATCATCATTATGAGACAATGTGCAGAGTGCAATAATTGACTGCTACACTCAAGGTCAAGGTCACACTTTTACAGGCCAAATGTTAGAAAGTATACACTTTGTGTCTGTCCATAACATTTTAACCGCTGCAATGTTTTTAAAAATTAACTTGGCAGAAATTATCACCATTATGATACTATTTGCAGAGCACAATAATCAAATCACAACCCTGAAGGTTAGGGTCATATTTAAAAACATCTATGTTCCATGTACACTCTATAACTTATTGACAATTCAAAGGTTTTAAAATTACTTGGCACAAATGATCACAGTCTGCAGAGCTCAACATCCAGGTTGCTACCCGAAGGTCAAGGTTACTAGTATATTTTCAGACAACATGGAAAAGGTTGGGAAGTTTTATTTTTTTTATAAAATAATTTACATTTCTTACGGGTACTTAATCATATTCACAATAAAAAGGACCGAAAAGCTGCTATGAAAGTTTGAATAAAAATGATAAAAGGTGTTACATTCAGGCCTATACTAGTATATGTTCTCCATTACTTTTTGACTTTATGGAATACTTTAGATAACTTGGCACAAATAATCACCATCATAAGACAATGTGCTTATGATATGTATGGCACGATATTAAGGTCATGGGTTGCAAACGGACAAGAAATAAACATTCATGTTCACTGCGGAAGGGGATTTAGCTGTCCTTCAGAGTGCCTTGTTAACTAACATGAGCACACAGTGCTCAATGGTTAGCTATTGTGGTCAATCGCTGTCTGTTGTACGTTGTCTTTATGTAGGATAAATCACTTGAATCCGAGAAAAAAAAAGAAGTATACCTACCTGCCCTTTTTCACCCATGTTACCTGAACCACACATATATTTGTTTGGCCTTAAAGGCCCGTTATACCTCAGATACACTACCATTTTTTTCCAAAAACTTTCAATTTTTGGTATCGTGTTACAATTTTAAAAAAACTACTTATTTGTCATATATATTGACTAACTTGGGGCGTCCGTGGCCGAGTGGTTAAGGTCGTTGACTTCAAATCACTTGCCCCTCACCGCTGTGGATTCGAATCCCGACAGGGGCTTTGGATTCTTTCATGTGAGGAAGCTATCCAGCTAGCTTACGGAACGTCGGTGGTTCTACTCAGGCGCCCGTTCGTGCCTGAAATAATGCACGGAAAAGCAATTGAGGTCTTCCTCCACCAGTAAAGCTGGAACGTCGCGATATGACCTATACTGTGTCGATGTGACGTAAAACCCAAAACAAACAAACAAATATTGACTAACTTTTGCAAATAAAGCTATGTTGGTAATTGGTATAATTATAGTGAATTAGTATTTTGTATGGAAGTCAAAGTACTACTTTGTTTACATTTTACTACCTTTATGACACATTAGTTCGCATTCATTGCTACTTTCATCAGTTATTTAAGATATACTGAGATGCTCAGATTTGATATTAGAAAATATTGATAATTGTTACACAGCATCTTAAAATTGTAAATATAAAATAAACACATTGAGACTTCACACAGAGTAGATATCTTATGTTTAAAATCTACATACTGCAGGTGGTCAGAATATATATGATCATTAACAAAAACTGGCAGTTTTTTTAAGAATGGAAACACTACTTGACCTGTATAAGGGAACGCAGCTTCCCATACATAGTTTATCTATTCTTTGCATTTAAATTATACACATTCAGTAAGAATTTAATAGATTTTAATAAATTTCTGTGCTTAAAATATTTAACTCAAGGATGAGCATAGTATGTCTAACATCTAACATGCTCTAAATTAATAATTAAACACTGTTGAACCCTTGTTTGTCATATCTAAATAACAAAACAAATATTGATTTCTGAGGTATAATGTGTCTTGAACAGAATTTGAAAACAACATTCTATTAAAATAGAACGCATTAACTTAGCCACTTACGAGAAACTCTTTACATTTCCATGTCAAGTCACACTTAATCTCATTATGCATAACGATGTAAGTAGAATGCTAATATCAACAGAATCGAGTCATAATTGTAAGAGCTGTAACGTTGCAAAAAATTTGTTTTATACAGTATGATAAAAGTTGTGATTAAGTTTTAGAAAAAATTTTAATTTATGGAATATTGACGATATTTAAGTTATCTTATTCTGTCTAATGATATTAAAATCAAAATGTTCGTTTTGTACATTGTTATTTCGTTTGTTACCATCACAATTGTAAAAGGTGAAGGGGATACAATTTGTGACTGCCAGGAAGTCGGAATATTAAAGGAAATAGTGCAACAAGTTCTGATAGAGAAACGAATGGAGTCTGCGAGACTTAGTAGGGTAGAAGCGAAACTGAGATCATGTGAGAAAACTAAGACGATTCCAAATGGTATAACTAACTCTTATTTGATAAATCGTATATAACTTTATTTTTTCGTCATATTAGTTATGAATTATGAATTGAACTCCTCATCTTAAACAATGCTTGTCTTTATTCATAATATGCCTCAACTATAAACAATTCCTTAAAGTAAAAACAAAAACACATTAACTTTTGCGTTATGTATTAAACTACTATTTCAACTCAATTTTTGTACGTTTTATTTCGGTGTTATAGAATGTATTAGCAAAAGCATTATCTTTTTATTGTAGCTCGTTTGGCAAAGTTAGAAGAAAACATGAGAGATTTAAATGTGAAATTTAATGAAACAGTTACCGGAACTAAGGGCAAACACACAGGACTCCACATGGACATCGGTGCAGTTATGAAGAAGACATTAATGTCAGAGAAACATGAAACGAGAAAAATAGTTACAAACATGAATGAAAAAATTATGGAACATAGGGACATCATTGAAACATTTAAAGTCACAATTAACAATACAATAGAAAAATTCATCCAATATATTGATGCCAAGCAAATCAAACGCACGAATGAAATAAACGAATTTATGGATGATATACAAAATGGCACTGCAACTTTCATCAGGACAGTTTCTAACAATATCTCTACATTTAAAAATGAAATAATTATGGAAGTAAATGAACGGTTAGATAGCATAAAAGAAGTGAATAAAAGCGTTCAATGGATTTCATCAGATATAATCACAGTAAATCAAAGTGTAGTGAAGACTGGAGACATGGTGGATATACTGGGCAAAATAGTGAAAGAAAACAAAGGTAAACCTTAAAACCTCATCCGATTATTTTCTCGAAAATCTACAATCATAACACTTGTTATATAAAAAGGGTATTATCAATTATTATGTTTTCTTTTCATATCATGTTTCATTGACATCTCACTTTCACTTACGCACATTTTTTTCCATACCAGTTGATGTAAGTTATGTAAGCAAGATCTATGCCAAATTGTAAATTTCTTAATAATGTCATCCTAAGTATGCATCTCATTCATAAAGGCGCTATTGATGCCCTTTTAAACTGACATGGTTTAGGTATGAATATTTATCGAACACTGATTTAAACACAATACAATACAGTGTTACACGCTAGTTTAAAGTGTTGAAAAATTGATTAAATAATTCATGAAAAATAAGATGGTCTTCCTTTATTATCATGCAGTCCAAACCGGTGTTAAATACCCGATAAATCGATCGATCGATTTATTTGACATTACGTTTTTATCAAATGGCTTTATCACACTCCTGTGCGTTGTAAGTGTGATGAATATACAGTAAAATTTCATGCTAACTATTGAAATACTGGTTTTACATCGTGTAAAACAATCAATATAAGACAGTATATCACCCGCAGTTTGGATGATGATGTTCTATCGAACTATGTTTTGGTGTAGTTTTTAATTTTTATGATATCGTAAATTTGTAAATATACATCAGACTTTATTTTTCCGGCTTTTATGTAAATGTCTCAATAATCCAAAAATTAATTAATCTTTAAACATGTTAATAGTAACGCCGCAAAATAATAATGGATAAAGATTTAGATAAAGAAATCAGTACGTCAGGATTACATAAAGCAGTATTTTCACAAAACGATAATAAAATAAGTGGAATAGATACACTTATATCGAAAATATATAAAATTTCTTTTAATGAAACGTCTGATTTTATTCTAAGACTTTTTAACAGGATATTTCATACCGGAGAATATCCCAGTGAGTGGGGATCAGGAATTATTGTTCCTATACATAAGGGAGGTGACCCGGAAGATGCCAAAAAATTATAGGGGTATAACTTTGATAAACATTATTGCTATAATAGATTCACAGGTATTACTTAATCGCCTAACATCATGGACTATAAAACATAAAACTATAATAGATAATCAATACGGATTCCAAAAAGGAAAATCAACTACAGATTGCATATTTATACATCACTCAATATAGTAAAAACTCTTCTGATAAAAATAAATTACACGTAGCCTTTGTAGACTTTGAAAAATGCTTTGATAAATTACAACGTTCGTTTATCTTTCAAAAACTAATCCAGGAAATTGTTAGTTCAAAATTTGTAAAAGCAATTGAAAGCATGTACAGCATCGTAAAATCAGCGGTAAGGTTAAAAAAAGAGATATCACCAAACTTCATCTCAAACATAGGTGCAAAACAAGGTGACCCAAGTTCAAGTCTTTTATTAATATTTTTCGTAAATGACATAATTCATAACATTTATTGTAACATTGATGGAATTTTCACCGTACATGAATTAAAATTATTTATGCTACTTTTTGCTGATGATACAGATCTTTTTGCCAATACACCCAATGCATTACAATCAATAATAAATGATTTGAATTTATACTGCCAAACATGGAATCTAAAAGTTAACACATCTAAAACTAAAATAATGATATTTGAACAAGGTAGACATTCAACGTTTAACTTCATTTTCAACGGTCAGACCTTAGAAATCGTTAAAAGCTTTAAATATTTTGGCGTTTATTTCTTTAAAAATGGACATTGGAATCGGACACAAAAGCAGCTTGCTCAACATTCATCATTTTCTCTGCATAACCTTTTTACAGTATTTAACCAACTTGATCTAAAGATTCAAGATAAATGTAAACTGTTTGATACATTAGTTTGATTGTCTTAAATTATAGCGCAGAAGTGTTTGGATACAATGATTGTAAAAATATAGAACACGTACATTGTAAATTTATTCGAAAGATCATTTGTGTCCTAAATCAACAATCTAGATGCATTATATGGAGAAATAGGGAGATATCCAATGGCAATATACCGTAAAATCATAATGTTCAAATACTGGATTAAAGTACTTAAGTCACCTGATAACTCAATTCTTAAAACAATGTATAACATGCTAAAAGAAGATGCAGATAATGAGCTATCATACAGAGAAAAAACTGGGCTTATCAAATAAAAAATATACTGCACCAAATAGGAATGTCTTACGTTTGGCTACAACAAGATAAATTAATTATAAATGTATGTGTCATAAAACAAAGAATTTTAGATATCTACAAACAAAATTGGTATTCAAGTATTAATAATTCTAACAGACTTTTGTCTTATAGCCATTTTAAACACAAATTTCAGTGCGAAAAATATTTAAGCGTTATAAACAAAGATAGCCACAGGATTATTTTAACCAAATTCAGCTCATAATCTCGAAATAGAAAAAGGAAGGCACGATAATATTCCAAGAGAAAACAGAAAATGTCGAAATTGTTCATTAAATTTAGTAGAGACAGAATATCATTTCTTATTAATATGCCCGAAATATTACAATTTACGTAGAAAGTTTTTTAAACCATATTTTTGTAGATGGCCTTGATGCAGAAATTCGAAACACTAATGACAAGCACAAATATCAAAACAATTAATAATCTGGCAAGTTATCTGAACTACGCAATTTAAGAAAGAACATAACTTTAGATTTTAATATCCGATAACATACTTTTTCCTTATGATTACTAGTAAATGGGAGATAACTACGACAACAAATGATTAGTACATATACAACGGTTATGTCATCTTAGAAATATTATAATTGCCGTTTGATTTGTGGATATCGATATAATATAACGTTAACAAATATCTTTCTACTTAGTTTCTTACATATTAACGTGTATTTATGTTTATACTTGTCACCAATAATTCTCGGCACGTGGACAAATCTCGTTCTACTGTGTACATGTATAAGTATTTTATGCAATTATGTCGTAACCTTTGTTTATATTTGTCAACAATACTTCTCGGCAACTTAACAAATATTTTTTCTTCTTTGTTTAAGTACATTTGTTTCTTACATGTATAAGTATTTCTTATGCAAACTTTGTTACATATATCATAACATTTGTTCGTACTCGTTAGCAATACTTCTCGGCTAATTGTAACTTGTAACACTTTACACTATACATGCTAAATAAAATTTATGTAATGTTAAAAAAAATTATGTTATGTTATGTAAGGTTATGTTTACATTGCGTTTGTGTAGCCGTTGAACGTCTGACGTCATCATATTTACGTGTGTTTTTTCCCGCGCTTCAATGTAAACAATCTATAATTGTTCTTATTTAAATTATAAGGCATAGAAATGAAAAAAAAAATGTCTTGATTTTCATGAATATGCTATAATCATACGTCAAAGTAAAAAAAAATCTCATTTTCGCTTGAGCTTTCGCACGTGAACAATTGTAAATTTCTCACTTCGACGTGTAATATATAGCATATTTATAAAAAGAACTATGATATACAGTTTTCATAATATCATCAAGAGGATCATAAAATAAATTGACATGACTTCAATGTTAATAAAAACAAAAGGACACATCAAAACACGTTTTGCTTTTTTTTTAACGGAAAAATTGAGAATTTTGGTTGTTATATATGATTATAATATATATTATAGTTATAAGATATTGATATTTTTCTTGAAGTTCGATTGGTTAACGGATCGAATCAATATGAAGGGAGACTAGAAGTATGGCATGATGGGACTTGGGGAACAGTATGCGATGATGGGTTTGATGTGATGTCAGCAACTGTTGTATGTAGGATGCTAGATTATGAACAGTAAGTAATATACAATTAAATGCTTTTTTATCACTTTATGCAAGACAACTGTGTTTGTTTTAAGCAAATCTAATAAAGAGGCTAACGATAAAAATTAAAATACATGGACAAATGATTTGTTTGATTCTTAAAAGAAATGTATATTTTCGATGTCACACACGTGTAAATGTAAAATAATAATTAGAACGTCAGGAATCTAAGCTGTGCCTGTATCCATCGTATAGTTAACATACGCTGTCACCTTGAAAAGCAGCATATGTGGTGATGAACAGTATTTTTTTCTGTATAAATGACATATATATACACACGTTTCTCAGTTTTATCGTTACATTTTGATTTATATAAAACGAAAATATTGTTTGAAAAATGGAAGTAATACTTATCTGAAAGTTATCAGAGAATAATTTGCGAAAGTTTGCCAGATAATTTTGATTAGAATTATTTTCCATTCACTAATTATTTAACTGTTTCGTTCATAACCTGAATTTGTTGTTCAAATTATCAATTCACAATCTTATATCAAAGTGGCGAATGGTTTTTTACGAATACACAATGCATTGATTGTAGCATACACTACTATTTATCCTGCAATATTGATGATGTGTACAGTATAATAATTTCATGTGGACTATTTATAATGTATATATGTTTCAGGTGACTTATTGGTCCAATGGGCAGGGTGTTATGTTAAATTATTCAATTTCGTTATTTGTAAACTGTCATACACGTGTCACTATGATACCAAGTAAAATGGTTTCCTGCGGTGAACATTTTAATGATATAAAGATATTTCATTTAACTATTTTCAACATTATTTGGGGGGGGGGGATAAATAAACGTTTGTATCAGGAAGATAGTTGACAATAATCAATCAATATAGAAGACTGGTGACCGTTGAATCGAACATAAAACAATAATTTCTTTTTAAGAACCTACCATTTTATGAATAATTCAGAGCAAAAAATAAATAAAGTAAACACTCAAGTTTACGATTTATTATAGCAGATGCCACTACGAATATTTGAATTTTGTAGATTTTCAGTTTAAACAATTTATTGTTTGTAAAATTTGAGATAGATATTAAAGAAACATTGATAATTTTCAAACACAGCATTCAAGTTTTTCCGCCTTAAACGGTGAAATAATTATAGAAAATTAGAAATATCACGTAATAGTTTTTTGTTCTCAATAGGTATAATTCGGACTAATTCCCTACAGGTAAATCCGTAACGTACCGGCAAACGGTATTTAACTGGGTTTTCGAAAAGGTCAATTAACAAATCATATACGGTTTACAGATCACATGATCCTCCATGTACCGAAAACAGGTCATGTGCTCCTCCATGTCTCAAAAGTTAAACGCGTACCAATACCCTGCGGTCTCCAGACCGCAGGGAATAACATATTGACTGACTGACTGACTGTCTGACTTCCTTCCTTCCTGTTTGGTAAATATTTGGTTGATTTTGGTTGAGTTGTATGGAGTGATATTGTCTTGTCAAGATTATATTAGTTGATGCTTTGTTTTTGAGGATATCTATAAATATTGGGTGTTTTAGTTTAAGTTGTTTCCTGATGCTGATTTGATTTTGTGAAGTTAATATTGTTGGTTGAATGTTTGTGGTTTATACTGTATCTCAGATTTGTAGGAAAATACATTTTGGGTCCGTCTTTTTGTGGCAAGTTTATTGTTTTGTTTGATCATAAGTTGCTTAGAGCTCCGGCTCGCCAGGTGTCTAGTATTGTTTTGTATAAAGACGTTTATTATATACTTATAAATGAAATATTGAGAAATATTGATGAAATAAAATGCATATTTTCATTTTCCGTATTTTCACTGTAAAAATTTATTTTTCACTGCAGTGAAACATATTTTCCGTATTTTCACTGGTGTCTTGCCGGACTACTTTCTTTTAAATTCTACCAGTACACACAATTTAAGGGAAAGTTTTTCAAATTTTATCGCAAAAAAGAGAAAAATGTACATAATAAACAGAAAATTCAAGTTTTTTCTATAAATACATGATTTATTTTCATCTTGTGGCATGAAAATTACCATATTTCACTCGTGGCTACCGCCACTCATGAAATATTTATTTTCATACCACTCGATGAAAATAAATCATGTATTTATAGAAAAAACTTGAATATCCTATGCAAAAAGATATATTGTATAATTGGTTGATAAATGATGTGTGCTTGTTTTGGGTGTAAATGGTGATCAGAGTTCTATATTTTGGCTGTACATGATACCTAAAAAGTTAGTGTTTGCTTGTTTTTCCAACTGAGAATATTTCAATTTTAAGTTAGGCTGTGCTGCCAAGTCTCCAAATCTTTGAAATCCGTTCTAGTTTTTATAACTAAGACTTTCCGTAGATTAAATAACGTCAAGGCAGTCATTCTCCTGACAAAATTTATATGCCGTGGGTCTGTTGCATGACAAATATTGATCTTGTGCAAGTCCATATATTTTCAAGTAATATCTGTTGAGAGCGTGACACCGTTTAGATCACAATTCGAAAAATAGAAAAATAAAATGCAAAACAATAATGAGTGTCCAGTATTTCCTCCTTGTTTACTAATACCGTGTTCCCGACAATACGATTTTAAGTTTCGATATTTGACACCTTCAGATTTGTAACAAGATAAGGCCTAATTTAAAAACGTTCCTTATGAATCTTTAGGTATAAAGTTGATGTTTGTACTGAGCAATCTTTGATTCCATTGCTCTAATGTATATAAACATGTAAGTGAGAAGTATTTTGAAATATTGGTTTACGCAAAATCCCTGTGTGCAAAGCATTGGTGTTTCAAAGAAAATAATCTAAATGTTTTGCTTGTAAAATCTAGAAGTGGAAGACCGGTGTTCTAAATATCATTATTTTAACTTGTTTATTTTTGTACCTTTTTAGAACAAAGCCTTGGTGCTATCAAGTTTATAAAGAAATCAAAATAAAGTTGTGGTCAATGTTTCTATGTCCTTTTTATTGAGTAATTAACATTAAAACATTAATTAAAGTAAACATGTCTATATAGACCCTTTCATTTAAGCGATAACAGTCAGTGAAGAGTTACTTCCCTTACCGGATGTGACGTAAATGGGGGATAAAACTATGTATACCGCATAGAAAGTTAGCTTATTGAAAAGTTAAATGCGTAAATACTGATCGTTCAATTATGATTATAACATGTAAAAATTTACGCATGCATATATAAATTCAATATCAAGACAATAGAAAAAAATACAAAAGCAAAGATTGAGATTAATTCTCGCTACCACATATTTATAAATCTGTGTCGCAACGGAGTGAAACAGCGAAATTTCAAAGTGAATATTTTTATTTATAGATCTAGATTTTCTCAAATGCCAGGATAAAAAGCTAGTAACTTAATCAAATTTTAATATTTTACAAACACCTATACACACCGAAATTGCCTATTATAAATTTAAATGGCCGTTTTCTAGTTTTCTGTGTTATTGTCTGTCATTTAGAAAATTCTGGCGTATTTGTGACAAACCTGAAAACACGGATTTATATTACATTAGTAATATAAATCCGTGTTGAAAATAAGATTGCCAATGTCTTTTAATGATTGTTTTTAAGCTTTAATAAAACAATAATAGAATGCATTATGTCAATACTTACTGATTCTTTTTCATTACGCCGTATAAAAAATATTTCAAAGAACTGGTCAGTGAAGGAAATAATTTTATAAATATTCCGGAAAGAACGAAAACCATGTGGCATTGACTTTTATAATTTTAGATTCGCAACAGACGATAGTAAGATAATTTGGATATTAAAAATCCATTCTTTAAAGACCTTTTCTCAGCAACTTATTTCATAGATAAGTAGATGTGTATATATAAGCGCCACTGGGCCGTAACTTATTTATTAAAAGGGTACATATGTCGTATATATATACAAGCGGCACTTGGCTGTGATATCATAAATCATCAGGGTGCATTTTTAGAGTTATAACATTACATCAGATTACGTCACTTTTGTTAGTTGTCAAAATATTTATGGTCCGAATCTTGTTATAGATCATCCTTGGGACTTTATCACCGTAGGGAACGTGTTACAGTATCGCGTTTTTCGGTTACAGTATAGAATTTTCAAGATGGAGGATTATTTATTGGAAGAGAGGTAGGTGATTTTTATTCAGGTCCATACTATAATAGTAGTTCAGTTTCTAAAAGATGTTTTTGTGCTTTGCTTGTAAGGAACAGAATCCGGTATATAGTCATATATTTCTTCAGACCCTGCACCGCAGATTTATTTCTATATTGTCTCATAAATGTGTAGATTTGACGGTTGAAAAATTTGAATCGAGAGACCAACGCATTTTTCTCCCATTCCGACATTATTTAAGCATGCCTAGATAAAGTAAATCTACAAAACGTTAGTCCTTTATGTTTAGAAACGTTTATAAAAGTAAATGACAAGTTGAATCTATTTTCCTGTTCGTTAAATGCGTTTGAAAAAATAAACAATGTTACAGTATAGAGCGAGGTTAATTTTGAAGGGTTACAGCATAGACCTAGCGACTTTCATCCAATTTTGTTACAGTTTATACCCAGATTTCTGTTACAGTTTAGATACTTGCCAAATTTCAAACAAAGTTCGTATATCCATTATTTTTATGAAATAACTCATACCTTTCTATTTAATACATTATTGAAAGGTTGTATTACTTTTTTTCTTCAGCAGAAAAGTTATAGTTTGCTATTTTTCTTACTTTAAGTTACAGATTGAGACTTTTTGCAGAATAGTAATGTCCTAAGTAAGGACTGTTTTCACGACAACAACAGTAACTTTTATCGAATTGTATTGAGAGAAGAAAGATTATTGCTTGATATCCTTACACATTATAATAATGCCAATAAGTAATGAAATAGAGAAAAAAATAATCCTTAACAGAAGTCCAACACGGAAAACATGAAAATGTTGCAGGCCTCAGTTTTGATTAAAACCTGTTTCATGGACGGTAGTTGTAACTGCAAGCTACCGTCCACGCCCCCTAGCACCGGCCTTCAGCAGAATTCACATTACACATGAACTGGTACATTTAAGATTTTTTTAACATCTGTGGATGTGTTCATTTGGCGGTTATCATGGAACATTCAATGTGACACGTTATTGCCATTCTGTGAAAAGCGGCATATTACCCCCCCCCCCCCCTCAGGTTAAAAATTACGTGTGCCCTACGCGAGAAACTAAACAAAATGAAATTTTGACAGGGGATCGGAGGTCATGAAGCCCGTATACCATAGATAAGCTGTCAAAAGACACAATTAACAGGCAGGAAATACCCTAAGAATTATTAAACAGTATTTAAGTGAGCGATACTGCAACCTTAAATTTTATTTTCAATTTTGTTGTGTTGGTATTTCTTTAGGGATTCTGTTTAACTCTATTTTGTTACGTTTGGCTCTCTTGGATTTTAAGTTTCAACGACACTGAAGTCATGTGAAAACATTTCTGCTTTAGTGTAAAGAAAGACCTCAGCTACCCTTTGTGAAACATTAAAGACACGAGCGGGCACCTGACTAGAACCACCGACCTTCCGTAAATTACCTTGATAGTCCTCACATACAAAGAATCTAAAGTCATGATTGGATTTCAACTACAGCAGTAAATGAAAGATGATTTGAAGTCGACGGCCTTATCCCGACTCTGCCACTATTATGTACCTCCATCAGACTCACTAGAGAAAATATTGTAATTGTCTGACCTTAATTTATACTCTTTAACTTTCAATATTATTTTCTTTTTCAGAAAATTGAAAACTGCTATACAGGATGTCTGAAATAAAGAAAAACGACTTTTAATTTAATAATGATTAAATAATCGTAACTTCAACAAAGAAGCATTCGAAATGACGCCATGATCATGAGTTGATTTGAATACTTTTGGTTCGACATGAGAAGGGTCTTTAAACACTGCCTTTTTTCAAAATCTATGTTTTGGGTTTTCTTATCCCCGATTGCAACCGAAACCATTTGAACAACTTAATTGGTAGAAAGTCATGTAAATTTCATCACAGTTACTGAACGGATGAGATTGCACACACATATGTACGACATATGGACGAATAGCCATAGGGCCAATAAGCTCACAGAGATTTAAAAGTCTATGTAACATTCATACATTTTACCTAGTATATATAGAAAATATCGAAGTCTAAACTGTAACCGAAATCTGGGTATAAACTGTAACAAAATCGGATATAAATCGCTAGGTCTATGCTGTAACTTTGCACAAATTACCTCGCTCTATACTGTAACATTGTTTATTTTTTCAAACGCATTTAACGAACAGGAAAATAGATTCAACTGGTCATTTACTTTTATAAACGTTTCTAAACATAAAGGACTAACGTTTTGTAGATTTACTTTATCTAGGCATGCTTAAATAATGTCGAAATTGCAGAAAAATGCGTTGGTCTCTCGATTCAAATTTTCAAACTGTCAAATCTGCATTTTATTGAGACAATAAAGCGATAAATCTGCGGTGTAGGGTCTAAAGAAATATATGACTAGATACCGATTTCTGTTCCTTACAAGCAAAGCAAAAAAACATCTTTTAGAAACTAAACTACTGGTAGAATGGACCGGAATAAAAATCACCTACCTGTCCTCCCAACAAATAATCCTCCATCTTGAAAATTCTATACTGTAACCGAAAAACGCGATACTGTAACACGTTCCCTACGGTGTTTATTGGTCATGCCTTACTGATTTGATACTCGATCCACAGTCCTACCAACTGGCACAGTCAAAAAGACGTAAAATTATAATTCAGTTAATAACGAATTGTTTTTGTTGTTTTTTGTGGTGCTTTTTAAAATATTTGATAAGCAAAGTATGAATTAAAAAGTATCAAGTTGAAAATATTATTTTACCAGCTTAAATAATATTGGTGTGATGTACGATTTTTGAGAGTGCATTTTTGCCGACACAAATAGTATACAGTCCTGTACATTCAAAAGAATTTTTATTTTTTATGCCTTTACATTTTTTTTTTAAATTACATAGGTTTATATTGCTTTCTTTCTTTGTGCTTCCCGTAATGCTTAAATCAAATTATTTTTTAATAAACCAGTATCTTGCAATTAATTATTACGCAGCCGTTTTTTTCGAAACTACAGAATCCTTACAATTTTGAAACTCAAAATACCTTTGGGCATTTTATATTAGCAGAAACCTAGATACATTATTTATATCTCTGGTATTAGCAAGTTAGTACGATTTAACTGCCTGGTAAAATTTTCATTATTAAGAATCTAACGAAAATAGTAAGATCATGATCAGTTACCCAGCAATATGGTCTACAATTAAAACAAATCGTTAACCATATTATATAAGTAAACATATTTATTCATTTCACCATCATTTTTATGTAATATCTTATTTAATTACTAATTACACAAAATTTTGGCAATTTCAATCTGTCAATCTTAAAAGAGAAAGGTTTAAGATCTTTATATCCCTCTATTTTTATACTTAATCGTATCGGCATTGTACACCGTATCCCCCAATGACGTCATCCAAGGGCAACAACTTGAATACGGTCTTAAATGAAAGGGTCTATTGTAATTGACGTTTTGCCTTTAATCGGAGCTACGAAATGTGCCAAAATTCTTTATTGACCAAATTTTCCATATATTATTTTGTGTCTTGTTTGTTTTGTATTTGTTTGTTTTTGTTCAAAGAAAAAATAAATTTCAAGTAACATACAATAAATTAGATGAATATTAGATGCGTGTTTATAAGAATATCACAATAATTAACATTTCCTACAGAAAATATATTCAACAAAAATATACCCTTTTTATAAAGCGGCGGTTTGTTTATAAAGTGATGGAAACGACACAGTTTTGATTCCCAGCCATAAAAATTTTTATTTCAGGACGAATGCTTTGGTGTTCAAGTCCGCATACTTCGGCGCTGGATCACTACCAATTCAGTTAGACGATGTCAAATGTACAGGAACTGAAACAATCTTATCTCAATGTCAACATAAAGGCTGGGGAAAACATAATTGTGGTCACAATGACGATGTTGGCATTTCATGTACACCAGGTAATCTTTGGCTGTTAAGATTTTTTTCTGAAATACACACTTTGTTTATTGAATATTCTAAAGAGAGGGAAAGATGTTTAAAGTATATAAAGCTATATATCTGCTGCAAAAAAAATGTTGAAGTACTGAATATGTATACTTAAATATACTTGTATGAAATAATGAAGTTATTATATTCATAAAGAGCCGATGATACATGCATAAAATCATTGTCAAACGGTTAAAATAATTATTAAAATAACAGCACAATATTTTGTTGCGGAACATTTTATTCTTTTTACGTTATATTCCTTATATGTTACAACTTTTTTAGCCATAATATTATGGAAACAATATAATTCTACAGTTCATAAATTTTGTTAACATATTTCATTACATACTGATTTCTATCCCTTAATTATACATGTCTGTAAATATGAAATACGATTTAAACTGGCTAGCCAAACGAAATTTAGAGCCCCGCAATATTTAAGTTAATATTACTGTTTAGTCTAACCAGTTAAACATGTTTTGAGGATTAAAATAAAACATTTCCTAGAACTTTCTAACAACTATACAATTTCGTTCAATTTGCTTTCGCGATGAGCAATTCACGAAGGTAATTTCAATAAATATGTAATAACAGTCGAAAATAAACGAGCATAGTTGTGAAGTCAATTGTAAACATGCACTTGCTTTAGACAATTTGCAAAAATGTTCATGCTCTGTAGTAAGTGATTCGTTTGTTTGCGCATACCGCTATCATTAACGATAATTTCGATAGAAATTGCTCCTTTAAGTTAACAAATGCGTAGGAATATGGAACATTTAAGTTTGTTTTTCTATATATCAGTATTTTCATTTGTTTATTTGTTTGTGACAGTAGTTTTCGTTTATAAAACATGATTGAGGTTAATCTTATTATCCGCTTAACATTGGGTTGCAATAAAAAATTTGATCTGCCACATAAAATTATAGAAAAAAGAAAGATGAAAAAATGACCGTACTCTTATAAATACCTTTGTTATATAATATTGACGATCCTCTTGAAGTTCGATTGGTCAACGGGTCGAATCAATATGAAGGGAGACTAGAGGTATGGCATGATGGGTCTTGGGGAACAGTATGCGATGATGGCTTTGATACGCTGTCGGCAAATGTTGTTTGTAAGATGCTTCATTATCCGAGGTAAGTAAACAAAGAATAAGATGTGTTTATCACTTTAACTAACCAACTTTTTTCTACAAGCAAAATATGATATTTAATTTAAGAGTTAAAACTGAAATCGAAACGAAATGTATACATTAACTTGAAATGCAAAACAATTCGAAGAATAAATGTATTGCATATAACAATAGATTATAAATTTGATGCGAAAAATTACTTTTTAGATCTAATATTTTCGTATTTGGGGCTGCGTACTTCGGCGCTGGATCTTTACAAATATATATAGACGATATTAATTGTAAGGGAACCGAAACAAGCTTATCTGAATGCCCGCATCTAGGCTGGAGGAAACATAGTTGTGATCACAATGACGATGTTAGCATGTCATGTGCACCAGGTAATACTTTCTTTAAAAAACAATTACAAAATCATTTTTCTTGTAAGGTATCTAAGTTTTAAGTAACTTGCATTTAGTTGTCGTGGATGTTGTTTTATTTTGTTCTACAGGTATTAGATAAAATCAAAATATGCTGTAAATAGTTAGGTTCTAAACTTGTACAATTATTTATTTTCACGCCTGGTATATATGATAGAGCTATTTCTTTCGGAGGTATACGGTAAATTGCTTTATTGCTAACTTGTTTAGCTTTAACTGAGCATACCACGAAAATGCAGTTCATAGTGCAACAATTAGAAATGGCAAGGAGAGACAAACATGTAGATAGATTCTGGACCTCCGATGGCCGTATTTTTTTTATAAAGTTAAACCCCAAGATAAAGTTCACTCCATCAGACAAAATGGGAGATATCGATAATCTCCAACCGGACTCATCAGACCAGATGCTCAGCAGTTCTTTGACTTTGATTAGAAGTAGCCTTGTCACAGATCAGCCAGGAAATAACAACAGTGTATTGCAAGATCATAGACCTTAAATAGACTATTAAAATTCCTCTTTAAAATAAAAAGAATAAAAACTTTGTGTGAACATTATACAAGGGAATCATATCTTATTCTTCCTAATCTCTTCATTCTCAAGGTTATTTCCCTTCCATTACTTTAAACAAATATAAAAAACACTTTCCCATTTAGATTATCTGATAAGTAATAGAAAGAGCACCGAAACACGAGGCCCCCTCGTACAAATCAGATTGCCGAGTGTTTTGGTGTTCTTTCTCTTTTGTATTATAGTCAAACATAAAAACACGTTCCCTTTTGTCACAATATGAAACCCCAGAAAAAAGTAACCAATGAACGAGCATTTGAATATGATATTTCTGCCGCTTTCCCTTTCTCTGCCGTCACAATAAGTAAACCCCAGCAAAAATGAGCCAATCAACGGGCATTATCTGGAGTGCGGGTAACTGATACCTGCACTCCAGTTACCGCACTGTGCATGGATATGTACACGATTTAATTCTGACACTTTTTGAACAGAAAGGTCCCCAAACTATGATACAATAATATATGTACTGTACCCCAATGCTTGTTTTTGCCCTATTTATACATTTAATCATGTATATTAAAATCATGTATAAGAGTCACAAACAAACTATTTTTATATCCTGAACACTATTAATAAAAATGGGTCAAAGACAGAAAAGGCCGGGTTGCATTTGTACACCAAATATCATGAGGCTGTGATGTTACGAAAAAAAAAATGTCCATTGACCCATTAATGTCGAAAATTTAATTCAGTAGGTAAACAGGAAGTGGATTAGCTACACACCTAAAATCGAATCCCACAGTATGGGACCATGTGTCAATGCTGTATTCCAAATATCAAGAGGCTGTGATTAGTAGTTTCTGAGAAAAATGTTACGAAGATTTCCTACCATTGACCATTAATGTGAACAGGAAGTGGATGAGCTGCATACTTGAAATCGAATTCCACAGTATGGGACCATGTGTCAATGCTGTATGCCAAATATCAAGAGGCTGTGATAAGTAGTTGCTGAGAAAACTGTTACGAAAATTTCCTACCATTGACCATTAATGTCAAAAAATCTAACTAATTTAACTAAGTGGATAAACAGGAAGTGAATAAGCGACAGACCTGAAATCGAATCCCACGGTATGGGACAATGTGTCAATGCTGTATGCCAAATATCAAGAGACTGTGATAAGTAGTTGCTGAGAAATCTGTTACGAAAATTTCCTAGCATTGACCATTAATGTCGAAAAATCTAACTAAATTAACTAAGTGAATAAACAGGAAGTGGATGAGCGGCAGACCTGAAATCGAATCCCACAGTATGGGACCATGTGTCAATGCTGTATGCCAAATATCAAGAGGCTGTGGTAAGTAGTTGCTGAGAAAACTGTTACGAAAATTTCCTACCATTGACCAATAATTTTTAAAAATCTAACTAATTTAACTAAGTGGATAAACAGGAAATGGATGAGAAACAGATCTGAAATCCAATCCCACGGTATGGGACCATGTGTCAATGCTGTAGGCCAAATATCAAGAGGCTGTGATAAGTAGTTGCTGAGAAAACTGTTACGAAAATTTCCTAGCATTGACCATTAATGTCGAAAAATCTAACTAATTTAACTAAGTAGATAAACAGGAAGTGGATGAGCGACAAACCTGAAATCGAATCCCACGGTATGGGACCATGTGTCAATGCTGTATTTCAAATATCAAGAGGCTGTGATAAGTAGTTGCTGAGAAAACTGTTACGAAAGTTTTTTCCCCGCCCGCCCGCCGCCCGCCCGGACGCTCGCCCGCCGCCCAACATTCACCATACTATAACCCGGGTTTGCACCAGTGCAACCCGGCCAAAAATGATATACATATCACCAATTCATCTTGTATATCCATCATCCAGTATACATCCATTGGTTCCTTTTCAATTAAACACAATATACATTTCCGTGTTCAAAATTGTTTACATATCTATGATAGCAATAATTGGTAGTATATCTATATTTACGCTATGTATTATGTATAACGGTCTTAGATAGCATTGTGAATTACTCACTATATACCGTTACTGTTTGTAAACTTCTAAACATACATACATGACATTATAACCGTGTATCATTCAGCACATTTGCCTTTTTGTGAAGTCGGGGTATTTCTGGCTCCCGATTTAAATATGAAACTCGAGGGTCAGGAATGCACCAGGCACTGCCTGGTCGGCGTTAAATTGCGGGTACACTTAATTGGAGCTTTTAAGCCCCAGGTTGTGCCCTGGTTGAGTTCAAGTCCACAATTGAGTAGGCGGAGACCATCAATTCTAGCTGATCGGAAAAAATTTCGTCTCCACTAAAGTTTATAAAACATAATAATTATACACTTTCTAGAAAGAATTAAACCAAATTTAAAGTAGAAGTATTAGGTATTATATTATACGTATCTTATAATTTTTTGTTACATATAAACTACTGCAATTAAAGGGAAAGAACTTCTGAAATATCTGTAAGGTAAAGTTAAGATATTCATAACTTTGTCTTTGCCATACAAGAAGTTCTCATCGATTGTTCTTTATCTTTTTGATGTGTTTTACCAGTAACATGATATTGTGTTATATAACATTGAAATGTTTAAAACGTTATGAATATGTCACATTTTTATTTTATTTCTCTCTGTTAAATCAATTTTGATCCACATACAAACACTTCATCTGGTTTGCAAATATATGAATACCCTTTATCCATCATAGTAATTGCACGTGTTTTCTTGATCAATTTTAGTTTTGATTCAAAATCTAATTTAATATAAAATATAATCAACACATTGTCTTCTTCTTTCCTAATCTGACTAGAAATGTTAGTGTTTGACTTTTTTTATATTTTTATTCTGACAATATGGGGTTTGTTCGGATCAAGTATTGGTGATGTTGTTTTGATAACGGGATTGTTTCAATTTGTTCGTAGTTGTTTTTCTTTTGTAAAAAAAAAACAATCGTCAAAGGTCATGATTTTTGAATTTCGTTTCCTCGTGCTTTATGGGTAATTGTGTAGAAGCATGGCGGATGGCGATTGGTTTATTAGTATAACATGTAAGAATATAGTAAATTTCTATTTTTATATTTTCTCTTGCAACAATTTGTAAGCTCTCTACTGACATTAGAAATTATAGGTGTAAATAATATCTATTTTTCGACTAATGCTATCGCTTTTGTTTTAAAAGATAAATTTGAAAACCAAGGTCCCGTCGAGAATGACGACAACTGTCTAGCAATATATATAGTCAAAACATAAGAAGTATAAGAAATAAACTTAGTTACATCTAAAACAATTGACTCGAGTTTTATATATCATGTTTTACTGAAACACATCTTGACATTTTGCTTAAAAAAAAGTTTTCTTAGAATCGTTCTATGGCTTATCGCAAAGACGTTACATGCCACTCTGACGGAATCTTAGATTATGTTTCTGACCAACTTATATCCAAACGTGAATCAGAACCAGAAGGTATTTTACAGGAATCAATATGGATTGAATAAAGAAATAAGCATTCTAAATACCTTATATGCACTATTTAAGTATTTATAGGCGACCCAACTAATCTGTTACTTTGTAGAATTTTGAAATAAATTTAATGTGTGCATGGAAAAAGCTATTGAACAATGTGATAAAAAATTCAGTAAGTGTTGTAAACAAGAAACAACTGAACTTAATAGTAACTTATTCAAAGCTATTTTACTATTAAACGATCTTTATAATTTAAATACCGACCCACTCCTGTAACCGAAAATTCATCAACTTTAACAGAATTCATAGCTATTTCCAATAATATCCACGTCATACTGGTATATTTCATACACCGCGATAAATAAGAGACCCCTATGGAACCTACGTTTTTATCAAACATATTTATAAATCATTTTATACATATAAAAGACGCGTTTGGATTTATAATCGTAGAGATTTTCAACGTTTGAATAATCTTATACAGTCAACAGACTGGTCATCTACACATAATGATTCAGTTCACAAGGCTTGTGAATCTTTTACAGCACTACTCTTAGACCTAGCTTAAGATTATTTTCCAACTCGTTTAGTAACAATACGGCCAAAAATACAAGTACTGTCCTGGTGAGACTCAGAAATCCACAGAACATTAAGGCAACGTGATCGAAAACGGCAAATGCTATTAGAACCAATTATTTAAAAGATTGGAATGCCTTTAAACGTCTCTGTGATAAAGTTTTCAACTTAAAAACTCACGCTAAAGAATCTACATTTAAAAAAAATAGAATACTCTTTAGAAAACAGTCAAATTAGTAGTTAAAGAAATCACTAATGCGATAGGTCAATGCAATCCCTTATCCTTGATGAAAATAATAATGGCAAACATTACACAATTGATTCTGAAAAGGCACTTGAAAAGAATATTTTACTTCCGTTTCAATTATTCAGCTTCCGGAATTTGTTACTAAATAAAAATAATACAATTAACAAGGTTGTAGCGTAGATACTCAGGAAGTTTTTGACACACTTCCATCATTGCCATTAATTAAAGCAGTCGGCGTGATAAAATAAGTCATAAACTATTACTAGCAAATGAAACTCGTAAAGCATATGCTACTCTTTAACTTTATTGTTTAATAGATCGCTCCATGTGAATGTATTTTTTCAAATACGTAGAATGTGCAAAGTTAATGCTACTTTTTAAAAAAGGTAACCATCAAAATTCACCATCAAACAAAATACCTTTCCCATTGATTAGCTGAGTATGTAAAGTAATGGAAAGGATAATGTTCAAACACATATATAATCATCAAATTTTACAATCAAATAATTCACTCTATCCATTACAGTCCGGTTTTTCCCGGTCATTCTACGGTTTATCAGCTTATTGACATTTATTAACTTTGTGAATCATTTGACAAAATACAATGTCTTATCGTTATTATATATATATATATATACACAAATATACATTTTTTGATTCTGTTTTATTTACTTATTAGATTGGTTTTATCCATTTAATATTAACCTGTCTTGATTTTCTTTCTTTCTGTCGCTTTATATATACGAGTTACAATTTTCATATAAATGACATCAATGTTGATTAATACAATAATTTTCAGGGGAGGGCCGATCGCTAGACCTGTAAAAACTTGAATCAAACCCTTTTGCTATTTGTAATGAATTTGTGTTTCTGTATATTTACATGCATATATTAGGAATAAAATATGATTATATTGTAGTTTATAAAAACATACTTTTGTTGCATTATATTATACAGTAACAACTAGGTTCAAATAAAATCAAATCATTTTACTAAAACCATATAGCAGCTTACACAAACTTGAAGAAAATGAAATATGAAAAAAAACGCTGGATCAAACTTACCTATCTGATGACTGAAATTCTCATAGGTTTAAAATATTCATTTATTTTTGAAGTAAGATTGGTTAATGGATCTACTCAATATGAAGGAAGACTGGAAGTATGGCATGATGGGTCTTGGGGAACAGTATGTGATGATGAGTTTGATGCGCTGTCAGCAAGTGTTGTTTGTAGGATGCTGAATTATCAACAGTAAGTAGCAAACATTTTTATGCTTTTTATCAATTAACCAAGCAACTTGTTGAACGTTAATAAAAAGTATAAAAACGTATAACAAAAATATAACAACACTGAAGTGAAGTACAGGACAACTTTTAACAGCTTCCACATGGCACTTGACGCCTGCTGTTTGGATGAATGCATATCCGGAAAAAAGTGATCCATCGGAAGCACCAAAATCAGCAAATTAACATGAAAATTACAGACTCGGTTTGATTGAGTCTGTACATGTGGGATAATGAAAAGTCCCTCACGTCTTCTAATACAATTATATCTGAATTTTGTTTAATAAGAAACGACATTTGTTGGAAACAAAACTGCGTCGAATCTATTATTTGGTATTCAAACCCAAACAAAAAAGGTGTCGGTTTATTTTTCAATAATTTTCAGTCGGAAATAAAAAGCGATATACATATTGACACGCTTATTATTGTTTCGTTTTATTTGGTGTTTGTAACTTGCATATATAATTTGAAAAACAATTATAACTAACTGGAATATTGAGTACCACAAAAATTTGCGAAAGTGTAACTAAAACGACCCGGTGGAATACAAATATGTCAACGCTTTCACTCAAAATTTTTTTAAATGGAAGTTTAATGCTTGAACATGTAGACACAAAATTCCACATTTAATGTCAAAGACACATTAAAAATCTAACATTTATTTATCAAATAAAATATGTATTTTACAAAATGATACGACAGAGTTGACGTTTATTATAAGATTTAGTATGACAATTCACATTTTTACATTTTGTTAGAGAATGTCTTGTAATGAAGACTTTTCTTGCAACTGCAACTTTCAACAGGTATCATTTGAGTTGAAACATGGTATTCGGTTTTGTAAAAAAAATGATCAATATTTTTAAGATGGCGAATACTAAAACTTAACTGTCATACAAATGTCATAAATATATCTGTTTAATCGTAATTAAAAGACATTTTGCCCGCTGAATAGCTCTGTACTGTACAAGTTTTAATTATTTTAGCCTACGTTACCTGCAAGTTCTTTTGCGCTTTACTTTGCAAAGATGTTTACATGTAAGATGCAACGTGTCAGGACCATGCTTGCTCTTTTTTCGGTTTTGAGGTCAAATCAAATACCAAATATAAACAAGTCCATAAATGAAGCTTTATAAATTCAAAAGCGATCATTTATAAGATAACATGACGTTGAGTTTATTTAACCGAGCAAGTTTATGCCAACAACATGTATGTCAAATAATTAAGATATTATGTATTAAATATAGACTTAAGGGAAGAATTCGAAAGTGTCCGAGAACAGAATAAAATATAAGACTAGCCGTGAATCAGAAAGTGAGTTTAACTAATTTACATATACATGCTATTAAAGACTACTTTACAAAAATGGAGCGAGTTTTAAGAATTGGCACAACAACAAGAGTATAACAATTCAAGCATTGAAAACAATCTCTTTGTAATGATGAATTTGAATTGAATGTTTTTTTAATTATTATCAAAAGATTAAAGACAAGAAATAAAATCGAAAACAGCACAAAATATCTAAATGAAACCAATTGTTAATGAGGCATCGAAAGTCAGGTGCGACATAACATATTTCACTTTTATTTGCGTCGTATCATGTTACACAATTTGTTGTCTTTATAAATAATCATTTTATCTCCATGGTTCTTTTAATTATTACGTCAATTGCTTTCATTTACCTACATATTTGCTCAATATATATTGTGTGTAAAACTTAAAAAAAAAGACTGGTTTCTTAGCTGGCAGACAAAATGTTACCTACTAAACGTTCTTGATTCCAAGTACTTACAAAAGTTTTCGTTTTTTAGGACGAATTCTTTGGTGTTCAAGTCCGCATACTTTGGCGCTGGCACATTGCCAATACATTTAGACGATGTCAAATGTACAGGAACTGAAACAATCTTATCTCAATGCCAGCATAAAGGCTGGGGAAAACATAATTGTGGTCACAATGACGATGTTGGAATATCATGTGTACCAGGTAAAGTTTGCTGATAAAAATGATTGTAGATATTGGTACGATTTAAATTGATAACCTTTTTCAAACAAATCTTAAGAACTTCACCTTTTAGCCTAACCAGTTAAATATGTTACCATATAAGATAAAATTGATATATATATATATCTTGATCTGGAACTTTAATTTGACTTAAAGGAAAAGATCTCACAAGGCTTGGACACGCAGCGTATGGTCCGTTCTAGTAGTCACTGCGAGTAAAATACAATCAAGAACCATTTTATTATATGTCTTGTCGAACTCAACTTTCAATTACTTAATTGGTATAACGCAAACAGCGTCATGGATCACTCTCTAGTGATATACAGCATTTTTTCTGTAAGACTGTATTTGTACATGTGATTTGTACGCGGAAAGTCCGAGCGGGGCCGAAGGCTCCGCGAGGGCTGTAGCGCTCCTAAATAACATTTATGACGTGAATCAATTCAAATGAAATCAAATTTAAAATAAATGAAAATTTCAAAAAATATATATCCAATACCTAATGAGCTGTGATAAAATCCTTAGTTGGCCTCAGGCCACAATTAATTTCACTATATGTTCTATATAAACATTAAACCCTGTGGCAATTTACTAACTCTCCAATCAAATCAAAGTCACTTGTGCTTACAGTATCATCCAAGATAAATAATTCCAGCTATAGCAAACTAGGGGTCATGCATCATTTTTTCACAGCATTTCAGTCCAAAATACATCAGTCTGACAGTTTTCAGTAATTAGCCTGAACCATGTGAGTTCTGTCATGTAGAAAAACACTAAAAAAATACTTACTCACATAAAATCTGGATCAAAATTGGCATTTACCAACTATTTGAAATGAATTCTGTCAGAAAATTTCCTTTTTTCTACCTCTTTCATTCAATTATTCATTTATATCTGGCATTAAACACAGGCACTCTTTTATGCGGATTTATTTCCTTATTGTGGTCAACGAAAGGCAAATAACTGTGGACTGATTCCAGTTAAATGGGCGCCGCCACTTTGAAATCCTTTTGAGCTAAATATAAACATCAGAGCGCTTTTAATTAGCGTCTACATAAATCAGACTATTGCTAGCAGACGCATGCTAAATACGACTTCCGGTGAAAGAATGGTGTACAAAATCAGAAAATAAACATTCATTTCATTGATAAGAACTATAGTAACGATTATAAATATAAAAAGTTACTTTCACATATCCTTAAATTAGCATTAAATCATAACGTTAGATTACAGATTAACAAAATGGCGGACGGGATTTTCCCAAACTCCTCACAGTGATTACCTCCCTTGGCAGAATTGTAATCTATGTACTCATAAGGGGAGATCACTGCGTAGGAGATGGGATTTTCCAAACGCCGATGCATGCGCAGTGTTCGGAGATTTTCGACATATTCCGAGCGCTCTGATGATAGGTTGAACACTACCAATTTCTTCTATCTGTTGACGGTACAAAGTACCTGCAAGAAAGATCTGGTTTACATGTACACTAAACATGTAATGCTAAAATCGTAATTCATAAGAGCTTTCTGCGACATAGGTAGCACTTTATATCATATTAGAGAAATATGTACAGGTATATATGATAAGATAAAACATTTTATACATTTTTACTCCTAATTATCAGTTTCATTTTACTGCTAATAAAGTTATTTAAGTTTTTAAGCAGGTATTTCTGTCCCATGTTATACCTAAGTTTTCAATTCAAAAAGAAATGTTAGCAGTGCTTGAATAACAATGGCATAATACTTATTTCTTGTAGCTTTGAAAATTCCCTTTGTAAACATTGGAATTAGATTATAGCATATCTATAGTGATGAATTTTCACAGTAAGGCAACTTCTATTTTAGGCATTTCTTGCTTTGCGTTTGACTTTATAAATTTCGTAATATAATTTTCAAATCAACCAACAGATAAAATTAAAGAACTATCCTCATTCTTGTATATTTTATTGCAAGACTATCCTTCACATTTAATTTTATAAAATAAATGCAAAAACCATTCCTTTGAATTTATTTCAGAGCTACCCTTAAGATTTTATTCTGTCTTTTACATTTTATGACTAATAACATTCACCGATTTCAGCTTTCAATTCTTAAATGACCAATGATTTTTTTTTTGTGTTCCGTCCTTCCCTGTAAATGTTACAGGAAGTCCAACTGATAACAGACGGACTTCGTCCGAAAAACCTGCAAAGTTCTTAAAGTTTTAAATTCATGAAAATAAATGCTTAAAACTTTTCCAGGGTGTTCAACATTGTTACTTGTCTATTGTTTTAATAGGCTAAATGGGCTAAAACTGGTCTCAAGCTGTAGTTGAAAATGTAGTTGAAAATGGTCAATTTTTCCAAAACTAGGTCAAATTACTCGAAAATTTTACAAAACGCTTTCTAAACTCAACAAATCATTTAGACAAAAATGACAATTCAAATTAAAAAAGCACTCCACAGATTTACTGCATGACAGATCTATGTTTAAGTGAAGCAACAGTCAAGCTGCTGGTTTACCATTTGATGATGAATTATAACAAAAATTTGGTGTCTGATTTCTGCCAATTCGTTATTTTGTCTGGTTGTGGTTGTTACAATGAAAGCGTGACTAAATGAGAAACTTATCTTTTTATATTGTCACGCTCTTCTTTTCCTTTATTCTCTATTTCGTAAATAGGCCTTCAACCGCGACAACACAAAAAGGTAAGATGAGGGAGGGGAGGCAATTTTTACCATGCGACAATAAAACATTCATTTCCTTGTCTCATATAAATGTTAAATGCCTATCAAAGGTAAATACTTTTAGTCCTATTTGATTGAATATATTATATTTAGAATTACCTAGTCTTTTGTCCTACCAAATTGTAATTTTTTAACATAACGGCCTAAATAATAAAACGCAACAGGAACGGCCAGAAAGCGCAGAAGGATCGCCGAATGAATGCCATTATTACCATTATTATTATTTTTTCATGCTTGAACTGGAACTTACAAGATTTACTTAAAGTTCCCTATGAATTAAATAATAAGTGCAGCATAATTACACTATGCATTCTATGACCACAGAAGGCAGTGTATGACATAACTTAATTTACTTGTTGTCTTCCTTTTTTATCATCACCATCATCAAATTAAAAATCACTATCAAAACACTTCTGCTCATGATTACTACCGTCATCATAACCATCATCATAATGCAATCAATATATTTCTGCTCATCATAATCATCATCAATATAATCACCATCATAATCATCATCACATACTTCTGCTCATCATCACCGTCATCAATATAATCAATATATATCAAACACAGATAATAAAAGTTTATAAACTCTTACTCCACAATATATGTTATGGTAAACTTAAAAAAATTCCTTGTGAAAACAGGCAATGTCCATTTTTGTACACACAGTAACATCAGTAATGGTTTTTACTTTGGACTCCGTTTTCCACGGCACGACATCTCTAGTCATGATTCAACCTTATTAGCTCAATTATAAAATTTAAGAGATACAGGTAACACAGCTCTTTGAAACTTCTTCTACGAATTATAAATTTCATCCCCTTAATTTATTTGCCGCTAATAATTTGTCTACTAAATATAGGTCATAGGCTAAAACCACATGCAACACGCGGATTCGCTGTTGACCTTGAAAAGTAACTATGATATATATAATTACATGTAAACTGTGCATTTTTCTTTAAATCGAATAAAACGTGATGTTTTCTCTTGTAAATTCCGTAGTATTTCGGTTCGCTTTGTAACAAAAATAGTGATGTTCGTTGCCTTTACACTTCCCTGTAGCGTGGTGGAAAACACCCTTGAGTCACCATATTTAGGGCATTTATGCTATATTTTTATTGGATAAAGAAAGGAAACTTCAGCCTCCTATAACAGTAAGATCCGTGTTCTTTTTTAAATATTGATATGACAAAATTTAATTTATTTAGATTTAACCAAATAGTCAGTTCAAACTTATCAATATTCCTGTATGAAGTAACGTAAAGCTTTGGGATACCGATTGTTAATCTCGTTTTCAATGTATCGTTTTTCATTTATTTGTTTGTGCAAGTCACTTCCTGTCAGCGTTTATGTGATTTAGATTTATTATTAAACGCAAATATATATTGGTTTAAATGAAAAGGTTAACTTAAACCCGTTATTAGCTTCAGGAATTTTGTCATATAAATATGCTTAAAAGAACACTGATTTTGCTATTCAAGTAGATGATAAGATTATACGAAAGTATGTGAAATTAATTATTGTATGTTATTCATATAGTCCGATTGGTGAACGGGTCAGATCAGTATGAAGGGAGACTTGAAGTATGGCATGAGGGGTCTTGGGGAACAGTATGCGATGATGCGTTCGATATGCAGTCAGCAACTATAGTCTGCAAGATGCTTCATTATCAAATGTAAGTAGCAAAGAGTATTATAATGCTTCTAAATCACATAAGCAAACCAATTCTAAAAAGCGTTTAATATTAGTAACATATGATATTTTGTTTGTTTGTTTGTTTGTTTCATTTTACGCCTTTTCCTAAAAGTATTTCAGTCATATAGGCGGATAATCTTCCTAACCATCGTTCATGGAGAGTTACACCAGTACTAGACTACCTTCCTCCGTGCTAAAGCATCTTCCGGGGATCGAACCCACGCCAGGGAGGTAACCGGATTAGAAGTCATCGACTTTACAAGAGAAATTGACCTCTTGATTTTGAAAAGAAATGTGATGATTTTCCAATAAATTAAAGAGATAAAATGAATAAATGCATTGGATGATGACATTCGACAATGTTAATATCTGAATTTGTTTTGTAAAAAAACAATATTATTTTAGGACAAATCCTATTGTATTCAAGTCAGCGTACTACGGCGCTGGAGCATTACCGATATATTTAGACGATGTTAACTGCACGGGTACTGAAACAAGTTTATCTCAATGTCAACATAATGGTTGGGGAACACATAATTGTGATCACGATAAGGATGTTGGCGTATCATGTACACCAGGTAAACTATGCCTGATCATTTTTTTTCTGAAATAAACAATTTATATTCAATAACATTTGAGAGATTGTCTGAAGAAACGCATAATTTTATTAGATTTTCCCTATTGGAAAAGATTATAAAGAAATGAAAGACTCCACAAGGAACAAGAGAGTTAAGGTATCAAAGAAAAGATATAATTGTCAGGATATCAATAAAATCCCTTAAACTATTACTGTTTAGATTTGTGTAAATAGATAAACATGTAACTGAAAACAGAGTAGAAAACATTTTCTTAAACTTTCAAACGGTGCTAAATTCGGTTCCTGCCCCTGAGGGACAATTTCTCAAAAAGATTTTTAACACAGAATATTAAAAATTGTTTATGGCTCCCTTTCCCAAGAATCTTTTATGTGCAATTGTTGTTTAACTTGTTTTAGCATCGCAAGTTAAGATGGTATTCTACTGTTTATCAAAGGAAAAAAATGACTTGGTAAATTTGTTGATTCTTCATTTATATGCCTTGTATCTTTCATAAACAAGAGCCGGTTGAACCGGGTGATGCTCCCCGACTAGGATTTGGACACAGAAAAGTATATCTTTTGCAGTTTCAGGGTTATGTCCCAGTCATTTAAGTTCAAAGTGTGATAATTCCAAAATAGTTGTAAAATCCGACTTCAAATAACGACGTTATGGGCCGGACACAATTTTGCTTCAAGGTCATGCTGTGACATTGACCTTCAAGGTAGCGACCCAAATGTTACGCGCGACACATTGTTTAAATGTGGTAATCATTTCTGTTAAATAGTTGTAAAATCCTACTTCAAATAACGAAGTTATGGGCCGGACACGATTTTGCTTCAAGGTCATGCTGCGACCTTGACCTTCAAGGTAGTGACCCAAATGTTGCGCGCCGCGACACATCGTCTCAATATGTTGATCATTTCTGTTAAATAGTTGTAAAATCCGACGTTAAATAACCAAGTTATGGGCCGGACACGATTTTTGTTCAAGGTCATGCTGTGACCTTGACCTTCAAAGTAACAACCCAAATATTGCGCGCGACACGTCGTCTCAATATGGTGATCATTACTGTGAAATAGTTTTAAAATCCTACTTCAAATAACCAAGTTATGGGCCGGACACGATTTTTGTTCAAGGTCATGCTGTGACCTTGACCTTCAAGGTAGCGACCCAAATGTTGCGCGCGACACATCGTCTCAATATGGTGATCATTTCTGTGAAATAGTTCTAAAATCGAACGTAAAATTACCTAGTTATGGGCCGGACACGATTTTTGTTCAAGGTCATAGTGTGACCTTGACCTTAACGGTAGCAACCCAAATGTTGCGCACGACACGTCGCCACAATATGGTGATCATTTCTGTGAAATAGTTTTAAAATCCGACTTCAAATAACCAAGTTATGGGCCGGACACGATTTTTGTTCAAGGCCATGTTGTGACCTTGACCTTCAAGGTAGCGACCCAAATGTTGCGCACGACACGTCGTCTCAATATGGTGATCAATTCTGTAAAATAGTTTTAAAATCCGACCTCAAATAACCAAGTTATGGGCCGGACACGAATTCGGGACGTACGTACGTATAGATGGACGGACGGACGTTCTTACCAGAGCTACATTATGGGGTTTTCTTTTGTTATTTCTTTTGTTCTTTTAACCCCACAATGCTGAAAATAACCCAACAAGAGAAACGGAATGAATGACATCAAAGACATCTATTGTTATGAGAACAATAGACCAAACCCCATAATGTAGCTCTGGTTTGTACGGACTGACGGACGGACGGAAAACCCGACGACTAAATTTTTCGGGGAGCATAATAACATACGCATATTTGTTTTCTGTTCGTGTCATCTAATGAGTCGTGATTAAAAATGTGCTAGAAGTTTCGAAATGACACCAAATAATAAGGTGCATACATAACTTTTTTAAATTCTTATTATTAAAACAATTATTCTAAAACGTTTGTGTTTATCTTAGCCTAGAGAGATAAACACTAAATTCTAAATCAAAAATATAATTTACTTACCCTCTGTGGCGTCATAGTTATGCATTGTAATATTCACTCCAAGATTTTTTTTTTCAAGCTAAATACATTAAAAGAAGCAGAGCTTACCCATTTCTTTTTTTTCTAAATTTCTGCATTTTAAGCAAGCTTTTCTTCTTTTTTTATATGTAATAAAAATGTTCTAATCTCATTTACGGATATAATTATGCTTCTGATAGGATGAATGTCCATGCCCATGTGAAATGTTTAAGCTACCAGTAGTTTCGTACATTATGGTATCCGTCCGTACTTCTTTACAATAATATTAATAATTGTTTTCATAATGGCCTTGTTATTGGGCTGAAGACTGTCATATTAGCCTATGGCCGAGAATGTTTGACAATTTTATTAATTAACTACACATAAACTAAAATAGTTAATTACTCAGTCAACCAAAAATATAACTAATGTAAAATTCCGTTGTTATGAGGTATTGCAAATGAGATTCATGTTTTACAATGTCTTGCAGCAATTCAAAATGGCGACTTTTTTCAATGAAACAAAGCAGATTCATAATGGCCAAGCTTGGGAGCCAATCGAAACTCTCAAATCTCACAAAAGCTGAGTTTTCTCATAAAGGCCGTACTTTTTTCATAATGGCCTTGTTTTATGTTCATAATGCCGTGCTGAACTTCATATTAGCCTTAAGTTTGAAGTGAAAACGTGCCTTATATTGAAAGTTAATAGATAATTGGTTTTAACTTATAAAGCTACTTAAGAATACAGGTTCTTGATCCTTGAAAGTAATTTTACTGTTACAACACTTTATTTGTTATCTTCCCTTTATTTAACACCATCTACAAATAGTATTGATACTTAATTAATAAGGTCATGGAACTTGACCATCATTTTCATGACCATGACAACATTAACGAAAAATGAAACGACTTAAATTTTCGACTGAGATGGTGCGACGTAAAACGCAACTAAAATACATGTATCATGTTTTTTCTCTTTTGTGGACATATATTTTTCTTTTAAGTTATATTTACATCCAAAGAAAACGTTTAAATAAAAATTATTATTAATTTTGAGTGTGTGATTTAAAATTACCACTTTTGTAGATGTTTTAGATTTTGGTTTATTTAAAATTGTGAAATTGTTATGAGCAATTGTTCATATTCTTGAAGTTCGATTGGTTAACGGATCAACTCAATATGAAGGAAGAGTAGAAGTATGGTATAATGGGACATGGGGAACAGTATGCGATGATGGGTTTGATGTGCTGTCAGCAGCTGTTGTTTGTAGGATGCTTCATTATCCACGGTAAGCAATAAACTACGCAAGTATTTAGTTGTAAAAAGTATAATTACAACGTGTTTTTGTTCTTAGACAAATATACCAATATATATATACGTTTATGTATTGAATTATTTTATTCAGAGAAGAATCATTTTTTAAATGGGCGAATTATTGAAAATCAGAGTAATTTAATTGTAAAAGTTATATAAAATTATATGGAGATTATATTTGAAAATGACTTCCTCGGAACACATTTTCCACAGTATCATTTACATCTACATATACTTTTTTAGTCTCTCTGCTACTTCTGTCTTGCTTGTAGGGTTGGTAAATACCCTTTTATCCATCATTTCTAAAATATTTCTGCTAAGTATTGGATTTGTCTACACCATCTCTTAATATAAATGTCTTCTTAAAATAACACCGACTCAGATACAAGGACTAGACTTCATTAAAAGAAAAATGTTTGGTTTGAGTGATGGTTGTTCTCTCAGATCACTGCTTACATTAAATATGGGTCTGTCGTTCACTTTCGGCACTAAGGGTCAATCACTTTCAGGAGTTGTTCTCTCTCAACAGTTTTCAGAATAGTATGCATTGACCTAACTTAGGGTTCTCATGACCCGCACATGTGACTAGTATAGGGTGGATTAGAGTGCCAACATGTCCATTCGTAATGGTAATGGCAAATAATCAAAACTATCACGTGACGATAGTCGAGCAAGTATCATATTCTTTAATAATGTATCTTCCAAATACACGGATAAATCCATTAACTAGTATGAGGCTTAATGTAGTTATGTGTCCCTTTTCCATTAAAACAGTAAGATTTCATTTGTTCATATTGTCCAGTCCCTGTGCAAAGTTCGAGTTCTGTATATTTCGTAATATAGCGTTAGCTGTGTTCATTAAGTCGGAAACGGTAAGAAAACTTCGTTTTGCAAAGTAAGGTGATGTTGTTTCTTCAACAGGTTATGAACCGCAGTAACCTAGCAACTGTTTTAAAGACTATTGTCCAGCCGGAAAGAAATAGTTGATGAAGCCATCTTTTACGGGACCTGTCCCGAAATAATGCCACTTTCAAGGGGATGTAGTCTGGAAAATGTTGCTCATGATATTTCCAACGATTGTCTTAAAAGGCCGGTATTTGTTCTTAATATTTCAAGTGTTATCATAGAATCCGCCAAAAATATTACTTGGTCGACATCTTAATCAAGTCCTTCCGACAACATAGCGTACACGAGGCATTCTTTAAAAGCCCCACACAATGCTGATGATCTGTACCATGCAGGTCATATGCTTTATTGGTGCTAATCTAGACTCACAAATAACAAAACTGCGTGATATTCTATTCTGAAGGTCAGTCAAACGTGAGTTTTCGCATTCGAAATAACCTATCTATTAGCGATCTTTCATGAAGAATTTGGACAGAAACAACGGTTAATACTTTTCTTTTCAAAAGATTTTAATTCGCTATCAACTGTTTTTTTGGTTTTCTTTCTGCAGAACCGTTTTCTTTCCACCCATCGTCTTCCTTCAAAGGCTCTGTACAATTGCCATCGTCGCGCAACGTCACAGGTGAAACAAGTCATAATGTATCAAAATGGCATTATTGAAATATTTCCGTAATACGGGTCGTTTCTGTGCAATTCAATATTATTACAGTCCAAAGCCTGAGGGTCAAGTAGGTTCTGATATTGTTTAAATCATCTTTAATTACAACTATAAATTCAGTTATATTTATATCCATCTTCATAAGGTTGTTACATCAAAACAGTAGGTACAAACCACTCTGAAATGATGATATAACAATGGGTAAATATGAAGTGAAATAAGATAGGAAGAATGCACCTCATTAACTATAGTCCATATCTTCTGTTCACATCCAAAACATAATCATGAACGTGTCTTGTTGCCAATCAATCATTTATGCTAAGTAACAGTTCTTACATATACATTTGGAATTTCACAAATTTAACACATTTTACATTATATACAAGACACAATACACTTAATTCAGCTTACCATCTGCGTGATTAAAGAAGTACATCAATCCAATATAATCACATTCCCTTCTCTCTATCACACCAGTGACTGTTAACTGCGAGGTTAGATATTAATAGTGATGTAAAAAAGAGAGATGCCCTTGATACATACGTGACATTTTGAAACTCATGCAAATTTCACAATGAATGGACTGGACTAAAATAGAGAGAAATAAGAATCCCTAAAGAAAGCCCAACACGGCACAATTGAAAATGTTGCAGGCTCGGTTTGATTGAGCCTGTTCATGGACGATACTGTCAAGTGCAAACTACCGTCCACGCCCCCTAGCACCGGCTTAAGCAGAATTCAACATTTAACATGACCTGGTAAAATTTTAAATTTAGAAACAGACAAGGATCACAATAATGCAATTCTCAATATTTAAAACAAGCGAGGTTTCACGCATGCTTAAAATGGCTGCGAATGACTGGTCAACTGTGTACTGCATACCCTTAGAAGAGCAGACTTGAATGCTACCAAAACGAATGTTTGTTTAGATCTTTGCACTTGTTGATATAAAAGGGAAAGTGTTACGACACGCAAATTACATTACGTCCGTACTACCAGTACTGGTTATAAACTTGGACAGGACGGGTACGCTTCAGTCAACGCCGTAATGTGCCAGGAATCCAATTTGTGTCTTATTGACATAAAGACAACGTAATTGCTTTGCCTTTTTTAGATTTACCAGACATACTATAAGGTTATTTTCTTGTCTGACAATGTACATTTTCTTCAGAAATATCTATATCATTTAACGAACAAGCAAGGTCTGATCTTACTGTAACAAATTTCAACAAATCAAAGAAATCTTGCTTTTTGCAACTCTCATGGATCGAATTTAGATTATCAGCCTACTTGGTTTAAATATGCAAAGACAAACATCTAACGCTTCGTCTTATATTTCCCGTAATTATTTATAACAGAAACAAGCCTAATTGAAACAAGGTCATGTCTAGCACTAACTTAGATAGTTTGCCAATAAAAGATGCTTTTATTTGTGGGCCATACAACAGTTTATCAATATAACTTCTACCAATTGCATGTGAAAACTCATAATTTTACTGTAAAATTGGTTCTGAGTATTGGTACAGTTCATTTGAATCTAACAAAACGGCATTTTAATACAAAATTTTGCGTCAGCATTACAATATTGGATATGTTAGCATCGTCAAATACTTTTGACTACATATTTGTCTCGAAATTCTTGTTTATTTTTTAAACCTATATATGTAAATTTTAATGGCTTTTGTAAATTAAATCATTCTTGTTATACTGTTGCTAATTTCTAAAATGTTGTGTTTCTTCTGTCACTCGAGCCGGAAGATAAGGAATTTCTGTCTTACATATCAATCATGTAGATAGTTCTGTAACATTGGATACGGAATCACCATCGAACCTGTTCTATAAAACCATATGGAATTGTGTGCTCAATATAGCTCATCTTGTCCGCTCGGACGCCGTGTTGTCAAATATAAACATTTAATCCATATACTGTTCATTACGTTTAATAAAATTTGTTTGCTGGCTTTTGTATCTATTTTCTTATGTCTCAATAGTTCTCGTATCTTTGCACAATTCCATGCACTGTAAATGTATTGTTTCAAAATTTCGTATCTGTTACATCATCAATCATATAAATATTTCATTGCATTTTCTGCATTTTCATAAGATACCGTTTGTCTTTCTTCTTCATTATAAAGATTTGTTTATAGGTAGTGGAAGATGTACTGTTTGCATTTTGTTCTTTGCACTGATAATAGCTGTGTGCTCCTCAGAAAACTACACTTCCAGAGTTACTAATTTATCTTATTCACTTGTTTTGATATGACACGTCTTTGATTAATGTCTTCAAATTTAAAAAATGTAAACTTCTGTCACGAACCTCTAATTTTTCATTCAATATTTATATAATGTCTTATCCATGAGTTTGTAACATTTATCCCCAAATAACTCCTAGTCCATCACGACAACAATTTCTTAGTATTTGGATGCTTCTATCTTTAATTTTCATGCATCAGCATAACAGGTCCATATGGGAACAAAACGATTTTCTGAAACAAATTAAATAGTTATTTTAACTTATGCATTTATTTCGGCCGGAGGCCGGTCTTTTTTCAGTTTGACTTCCTGTAAAAGTTACAGGAAAGAACTGAATATGAGAAATGTTTTCATTGGTCATTTTAAAATTACAAAAATGAAATCTGGGAATCTCATTGACAATTCTAAAATAAAATGTAAACGATAGTTCTAAACTAAAATGTTAACGGTAGTTCTTGTCATTATGAAATTAAATGTAAAGGGTAGCTCTAAAATAAAATCTACAAGACAGATCTTTCTAGTTAAATTGCTCAGATATTTAAGTTCTGTTTTCCAATACTTTTTACATTCGAATCTCATTACATTTTATCAAGAAAACAGTTTATTTTACGTAAGAACTTACTGTGTTTTACTGTGTTTATTCTACACAAGATCTGAGTTTTTTAATGTTTTCCAAATTAATGAGAACAAGCAAATGCGTTGAATTTATATCCCCGGGCGAGTACTAGTTATTACTAACACCATAACTGGAGACATAAAACTTTATTTACATCAATTTATCATGCAATGCAAATTTCCTTTTCGTATTGATGGTTCCCATAAAGTCTAATTTTGACATCAGTCAGTTGAAAAGCAATAGCAATATTGCTCTGCATGTATACTGCAAAACTAGTCAATGGCAATAACTCTTTCTTGAACGTTCTGACCGGAACATGGCCATGATATGCGCATCTCGGTTTCCATTAAGATTTGTTTAATTTCAGGCATTAGTTGCAAAGAAATTGCGCGTAAATATTTTTTGCTTTATACTGTATACTGTGTATCTAATCAAGGGCCATTCCTCTGAGTCAAAGGATCTGATCAGTAAATGTCGATGATACTGGCATCTTCTCTTGGTATTAACGTTCCCATCAAGTTTCATTGAATTCCAATTGTCGCAAAATACAATACAGGTGGATTGATTTTTTTACCAAGAAGTCTCTGATTAGATTATAAATGTCAATTAGCTGATAAATTGTAGAGTGACAGGATATATTATTATATATTTAAGAAATAACATCGGCCTGAGAGGTGTATATCGGCTATTTAACACCGGTTTAGATTTTTGATGCGCAAGAATTGATTAATTTTGTCGCATCAAAACGACAAAACCGGTGTTAAATAGCCGATATACACCTCTCCGGCCGATGTTATTTCGATTCTAACACGATAAAATAAGGAAAATCACTAATGCTATTTTTCAAGCGGAAATACCTTCCGGTGCCGATTTTCGTATAATACTGTTCGATGTTCGTACCCTACTGTTGCGAAGATACAGAAATTATTAAATAAAAGAAATAATAAGAAAAAAACGTTATTTTATCAAGTTTTTAACAATAAAAACTTACGTCGTATTATGTTTACATCAGTGCCCCATTTATCATTCTTGTATGTATGAAATAACGTCAGCTTGTTTATGAATGAGTTGTTTACTTAGGATGACGTCATTACGCTGCTTACGGATTGGCGCCGTTTTGTCAAAATATTTATTAACTGATATGGATCTAATATGTGGCGTTAGTGTATGTGAGATGTTATTTCGGTATTGTATGAAAAGAAAACATCATACGAACTAAAAATATAAATAAAAATGCTTTTTATTGTTGCTTTAAAATGCTTTGTAAACAATACAATCGAGGGTGAAAACATAACAGCGCATATATAAGTAGTCCCTAACCGGTGTTTATTGGCAGTTTAACACCAGTTTTTTTCCTTCTTTGTCTATAGTGGCAAAATCACGTGAGTGTAAGAATACGTTTTTAATTAAGAAATGATAAAATAAATAATTGATCAAAACTCATGTCATTACTTTCCCTACGTAGCTTATGAGTGAAATCGGTTTATAGTTAGATAGATCTGACGAATTGTCTTTTTCTCAAAGAGAGGCATAACATTTGCTAGATTCTATTTATTTGAATAAATGCCTTTATGAAATGATCTATCTCTAGTTTCTTTCAAACTTCGGTGGCTTAATTGGTCAAGGCAAACAACTTTGCTTGAAATAAAGTTAGAAAGACTGTCCCGTATGTTTAATGACTGTATATTTAGATTTAACAATATATTATCGGTTTTAGGAATAAGGTTGGGTTCTTGCGCATTAGATGCATCGATATTAGAGACCGAGACACATAATTCTCTTTTGAACAATACGTTTTATCCTCATCAGTGGTGAAATGGATCTCAGTCCCGTTATTATCTTCAATAAGAGACGGCACACTATTGCGATTACTCCTTTTTATTGTCCCTTTGAGCATTTTAACAGTTGTCTAATACATTTTAGGATTGCTCGATCTAGCAACTTCGAGGGCAAAGTCAAGATTACTGAAAAATAATTCCATAGTGTAAACAATACTGCGATTTCCTTTTAAACGTGTTCCATTCCTTGACCGACTTTTTATCGCTTTTTTCTTTGCTCTATCGTTTTCTAGACGTTTTTATATCTGAGTATAATATACCCTTATACGTAGCTAATTTCGGGTTTTCAAAATAAATAAATATGTAGGGTCCATAGTGGTCACTTACATCTCGAGGGGTATGTAATATCCTAAAATTATAAATATTTACATATTTGAAAACTGCAACACATTCAGTAAGATTAGAGATAAAGAACACACATATTGATAAGCATGGTCTATGCCGTTTGGAGCACACCAATAAAGGTGTGGATTAGATCGCCTAAACCAGAACGCTGGGTCTCAGTACATTTAAAAAATTTATACATCCAAGTAAAACATGTACCTTATATTGATGTAACGGTACAAGTTAATATTACGTATTGGGCAAGAAAAGCTGGAAAAAAGTTCTTATATAAAATAAACTACAAAATAGAAATCCGTCTTGTTAATAGCACGATTTTCACATAAACAATTTTTACTTACACAAAAGTGTATGGCGAAAGGTTAAAAAACAATATCTTACTTACAAGCACATATAGTCCAACAATATTCATATTACACTTCATGTACATTATGAAAATATACATTATTTTTAAATCGTTTTACTACATCTTGTTTTAGGATACATTTAAGTGGTGTTTTAGCACACCAGAACCGAAGCGTAGTATCAAAGGGGGGTACTCCGGCGTCCGTCGTCATGCGTCAACATTCATCTTCTTCTCTGAAACTGTTGGGCAGATTTACTGCAATTTTGGTCTGTAGCATCATTGTGCCAGTCATACTTAAATTTGCTCATGTCATTTGAATTGACCCCTTTGATGAGTTGTCAACAGAGATAAAAATAGAAAAACTTTTAAACATCTTCTTCAACTATACTAATTGGTAGATGATCACCGAACTTTACTTGTAGCATTTTATGTAGTCTTTTATCAAATTTGCTCATATTAATTTGATTGGTGCCTTTTAGGGGCTGCTAAAGCTAAAAATAGAGAGCAAACATTAAACATCTTCTTCTACTGAACTAATGGGATTGATCATCACCAAACTTTGTTTGCATTATTCTAAGGTAGCCTTGTGTCAAGATTGATTAAATGAAAATGATTGACCCCGTTTACGGGCACTAAAACTAAAACCCAAAAGAAACCTTCCAGCATCTGAACTGAATTGATGGATGATCACCATCTTTTTGTCTGTAGCATTCTTAGGTAGTATGTTATCAAGTTCGTTCAACTTAATTTGATCAGCCCCTTTAAACATCTCTTACTGAACTGATTAATGGATGATCACCAAACTTTGCTTGTAGCATTCTTAGATGTTGTGAAATTTGCTCAAATTAATTGGATTGTCCCTTTTAAGGTGCTTCTAGGGTTAAAAATAGGAAAAATAGAAAAACTTTTGAATTCTTCTAATTAAGTAATAAATAGATGATTACCAGACTTTGTCTGTAGTCTTTTATCACGTTTGCTCATATTAATTTGATTAGTCCCTTTAGATGTTACTTAAGCCGAACTTACAAAAAAAACCTATAAACATCTTCTGCTGAATTATTTTGTGGTAAAGTTGGAAATCTGTAAATATGGTGATGCTGCATTATGTAAATATTGTCATATTTTATAATGTCATCGGTCATTGTTCATTTATTTTAATAAATAGCTAGTAGATATCTTATTATGATCAAAGGAGATAATCTTGATAAGCCTTTAAGGTTTCCTTGACAACAGGAAATGGAGATCACTCTTGTTAGCTAATAATGGCATATTATTTTCATCACTTTTTATCAAGTATTCCAATATATTCTAATGAGGCAATTGTCTTGTGTTTTATTGTTCACAGTATAAATATGTATCTTAAGTAATTACTTATTTCATCTAAATAATATTGGGTTTTTCAAGCACATTTTTAAAGGAACTTTTTTTTGACTATTTCACTAATTTTTCAGAGATGTTTTATTAATAGAATTAGCGATGAATCATTTATCACTTTGTTTAAGACTTTTTACTTACTTAAATTGTATATTTATTTGAGATTTGATATTATAAAAAGGTAAGTTTACCATTTGTTTATATTTTGATTACATATTGGCAAATTACAGAATTCGATTGATAGATTTGATTGGATAAAACCGGAATAACCTCTTGACGACCTCACAACCAAATCCAAAGTTTGTTTTATTATTGCCAGGAGTCTATGCAAACAAATTAGTCAATACTTTTATTGTTTATTGATTTCCTTAAGTTAATTTCTCTTTGTTTTGTATTCATTTGTTGTAAATACATTATGTTATAATTAATATACACTTTTGTTTGCAAATATATGTTCATTTAGTAATTATGATAAATCTTACGTAACCTATTTAGAGGACCGTCCATTGTGGTCATTTTTGATTGGATGTTGAAATTTGCACCATATTTTGTGTCATAGATAGGGATTTAACAGTTGTTTTGGCAGCACACATAAAACTAAAAAGAAAGGAACATCAAGGGAACTAAAGGAAAATAGTTTCAAACTTTTGGCATATTGATAATTTATTAAATCTAATTAGTTCCTTTCATATCTTTTGGCATTCTTTATATTAAGATTCGAAAGCATAAATTAATGAGATCAGATTTTCTGTAAAAGAGACTTTGACATTGGTTATGTAACCGACAAAGCTGCATCAGTACTTAGGGTGTAGTACTTAAGTACCAGATCCAGTACTTGCCATTTTCTGCAGTACCATTACCCGATTTTAGCTCGGTACTGCAGTACCAGTATTTTTGGGGGGAAGTAATTAAGTATCAGTACAATTACTTTTATATATTCATCAAAGTTTGGATAAATGCACGAACATTGTTCAGCAAAGAAAGAAATCATTTACTTTAAAGTTAATATTACATGTTTACAACTTTAATGATTGAACATACTTTTTACAAACAATATTTTCCACATATATCATGTGATATATTATTGTTTAGTAACCAGTCAACTATATAAATGCAATCATTTTTCATTTAAAACACAACAGTCTTTTGTTGCCTTTCACACCTTCACACCTCTGTTCAATTTATACCAAAGTAAATAACAACTTTTTATGGGGCTAACAATATCACTTGAAATAGGGTTATTTAGAATAGAAGCAATTAATTAGTGGTTTATTTTGTTTTTTTCACTAGTAAGTACAAAGTAATAAAAGATTGTAATAAAAATATTTTAAGGTAAAAAGTTTTATTGAATCCTTT